>NC_135532.1:2882991-3204991 GCF_045843805.1 Urocitellus parryii
AGGGGAGGTGAGTGAGCAGAGTGTGGAGGGGAGGTGACAGACCAGAGTGTGGAGGGGAGGTGAGTGAGGCAGAGTGTGGAAGGGGGAGGTGAGTGAGCAGAGTGTGGAGGGGAGGTGAGTGAGCAGAGTGTGGAGGGGAGGTGAGTGAGCAGAGTGTGGAGGGGAGGTGAGTGATCAGAGTGTGGAGGGGAGGTGAGTGATCAGAGTGTGGAGGGGAGGTGAGTGAGCAGAGTGTGAGGGGAGGAGAGTGAGCAGAGTGTGGAGGGGAGGTTGACTGAGCAGAGTGTGGAGGGGAGGTGAGTGAGCACAGTGTGGAGGGGAGGTGACAGACCAGAGTGTGGAGGGGAGGTGAGTGAGCAGAGTGTGGAGGGGAGGTGAGTGAGCAGAGTGTGGAGGGGAGTGAGTGAGCAGAGTGTTGAGGGGAGGTGAGTGAGCAGAGTGTGGAGGGGAGGTGAGTGAGCAGAGTGTGGAGGGGAGGTGAGTGAGCAGAGTGTGGAGGGGAGGTGACTGAGCAGAGTGTGGAGGGGAGGTGAGTGAGCAGAGTGTTGAGGGGAGGTGACTGAGCAGAGTGTGGAGGGGAGGTGACAGACCAGAGTGTGGAGGGGAGGTGACAGACCAGAGTGTGGAGGGGAGGTGAGTGAGCAGAGTGTGGAGGGGAGGTGAGTGAGCAGAGTGTGGAGGGGAGGTGAGTGAGCAGAGTGTGGAGGGGAGGTGAGTGAGCAGAGTGTGGAGGGGAGGGGAGTGAGCAGAGTGTGGAGGGGAGGGGAGTGAGCAGAGTGTGGAGGGGAGGGGAGTGATCAGAGTGTGGAGGGGAGGTGAGTGAGCAGAGTGTGGAGGGGAGGTGAGTGAGCAGAGTGTGGAGGGGGGGGAGTGAGCAGAGTGTGGAGGGGAGGGGAGTGAGCAGAGTGTGGAGGGAGGGGAGTGAGCAGAGTGTGGAGGGGAGGGGAGTGAGCAGAGTGTGGAGGGAGGGGAGTGAGCAGAGTGTGGAGGGGAGGGGAGTGAGCAGAGTGTGGAGGGGAGGGATGGAGCAGAGTGTGGGAGGGGAGGTGAGTGAGCAGAGTGTGGAGGGGAGGTGAGTGAGCAGAGTGTGGAGGGAGGTGAGTGAGCAGAGTGGGGAGGGGAGGTGAGTGAGCAGAGTGTGGAGGGGAGGTGAGTGAGCAGAGGGTGGAGGGGAGGGGAGTGAGCAGAGTGTGGAGGGGAGGTGAGTGAGCAGAGTGTGGAGGGGAGGTGAGTGAGCAGAGGGTGGAGGAGAGAGCAGAGTGTGGAGTGGAAGTGAGTGAGCAGAGGGTGGAGGGGAGGTGAGTGAGCAGAGTGTGGAGGGGAGGTGAGTGAGCAGAGTGTGGAGGGGAGTGAGCAGAGTGTGGAGGGGAGGTGACTGAGCAGAGTGGTGGACGGGGAGGTGAGGGAGCAGAGTGTGGAGGGGAGGGGAGTGAGCAGAGTGTGGAGGGGAGGTGAGTGAGCAGAGTGTGGAGGGGAGGGGAGTGAGCAGAGTGTGGAGGGGAGGTGAGTGAGCAGAGGGTGGAGGGAGGGGAGTGAGCAGAGTGTGGAGGGGAGGTGAGTGAGCAGAGTGTGGAGGGGAGGTGAGTGAGCAGAGTGTGGAGGGGAGGTGAGTGAGCAGAGTGTGGAGGGGAGGTGAGTGAAGCAGAGTGTGGAGGGGAGGTGAGTGAGCAGAGTGTGGAGGGGAGGGGAGTGAGCAGAGTGTGGAGGGGAGGGGAGTGAGCAGAGTGTGGAGGGGAGGGGAGTGATCAGAGTGTGGAGGGGAGGTGAGTGAGCAGAGTGTGGAGGGGAGGTGAGTGAGCAGAGTGTGGAGGGGAGGTGAGTGAGCAGAGTGTGGAGGGGAGGGGAGTGAGCAGAGTGTGGAGGGGAGGGGAGTGAGCAGAGTGTGGAGGGGAGGGGAGTGAGCAGAGTGTGGAGGGGAGGGGAGTGAGCAGAGTGTGGAGGGGAGGGGAGTGAGCAGAGTGTGGAGGGGAGGGGAGTGAGCAGAGTGTGGAGGGGAGGTGAGTGAGCAGAGTGTGGAGGGGAGGTGAGTGAGCAGAGTGTGGAGGGGAGGTGAGTGAGCAGAGTGTGGAGGGGAGGTGAGTGAGCAGAGGGTGGAGGGGAGGTGAGTGAGCAGAGTGTGGAGGGGAGGTGAGTGAGCAGAGTGTGGAGGGGAGGTGAGTGAGCAGAGGGTGGAGGGGAGGTGAGAGAGCAGAGTGTGGAGTGGAAGTGAGTGAGCAGAGGGTAGAGGGGAGGTGAGTGAGCAGAGTGTGGAGGGGAGGTGAGTGAGCAGAGTGTGGAGGG
Source organism: Urocitellus parryii (assembly GCF_045843805.1). Lineage (NCBI taxonomy): Eukaryota > Metazoa > Chordata > Mammalia > Rodentia > Sciuridae > Urocitellus > Urocitellus parryii. Next base: position 2,885,272 of record NC_135532.1, read on the forward strand.
GAGGGGAGTGAGCAGAGTGTGGAGGGGAGGGGAGTGAGCAGAGTGTGGAGGGGAGGTGAGTGAGCAGAGTGTGGAGGGGAGGTGAGTGAGCAGAGTGTGGAGGGGAGGTGAGTGAGCAGAGGGTGGAGGGGAGGTGAGTGAGCAGAGTGTGGAGGGGAGGGGAGTGAGCAGAGTGTGGAGGGGAGGTGAGTGAGCAGAGTGTGGAGGGGAGGGGAGTGATCAGAGTGTGGAGGGGAGGTGAGTGAGCAGAGTGTGGAGGGGAGGTGAGTGAGCAGAGGGTGGAGGGGAGGTGAGTGAGCAGAGTGTGGAGGGGAGTGAGCAGAGTGTGGAGGGGAGGAGAGTGAGCAGAGGGTGGAGGGGAGGGGAGTGAGCAGAGTGTGGAGGGGAGGTGAGTGAGCAGAGTGTGGAGGGGAGGTGAGTGAGCAGAGTGTGGAGGGGAGGTGAGTGAGCAGAGTGTGGACGGGAGGTGAGTGAGCAGAGTGTGGAGGGGAGGGGAGTGAGCAGAGTGTGGAGGGGAGGGGAGTGAGCAGAGTGTGAAGGGGAGGGGAGTGAGCAGAGTGTGGAGGGGAGGTGAGTGAGCAGAGTGTGGAGGGGAGGTGAGAGAGCAGAGTGTGGAGTGGAAGTGAGTGAGCAGAGGGTGGAGGGGAGGTGAGTGAGCAGAGTGTGGAGGGAGGTGAGTGAGCAGAGTGTGGAGGGGAGGTGACTGAGCAGAGTGTGGAGGGGAGGGGAGTGAGCAGAGTGTGGAGGGGAGGTGAGTGAGCAGAGTGTGGAGGGGAGGTGAGTGAGCAGAGTGTGGGGGGAGGTGAGTGAGCAGAGTGTGGAGGGGAGGTGAGTGAGCAGAGTGTGGACTGGAGGTGAGTGAGCAGAGGGTGGAGGGGAGGGGAGTGAGCAGAGTGTGGAGGGGAGGTGAGTGAGCAGAGTGTGGAGGGGAGGTGACTGAGCAGAGTGTGGAGGGGAGGTGAGTGATCAGAGTGTGGAGGGGAGGGGAGTGAGCAGAGTGTGGAGGGGAGGTGAGTGAGCAGAGTGTGGAGGGGAGGTGACAGACCAGAGTGTGGAGGGGAGGTGAGTGAGCAGAGTGTGGAAGGGGAGGTGAGTGAGCAGAGTGTGGAGGGGAGGTGAGTGAGCAGAGTGTGGAGGGGAGGTGACTGAGCAGAGTGTGGAGGGGAGGTGAGTGAGCAGAGTGTGGAGGGGAGGAGAGTGAGCAGAGTGTGGAGGGGAGGTGACTGAGCAGAGTGTGGAGGGGAGGTGAGTGAGCACAGTGTGGAGGGGAGGTGACAGACCAGAGTGTGGAGGGGAGGTGAGTGAGCAGAGTGTTGGGGGAGGTGAGTGAGCAGAGTGTGGAGGGGAGGTGAGTGAGCAGAGTGTGGAGGGGAGGTGACTGAGCAGAGTGTGGAGGGGAGGTGAGTGAGCAGAGTGTGGAGGGGAGGTGAGTGAGCAGAGTGTGGAGGGGAGGTGAGTGAGCAGAGTGTGGAGGGGAGGTGAGTGAGCAGAGTGTGGAGGGGAGGTGAGTGAGCAGAGGGTGGAGGGGAGGGGAGTGAGCAGAGTGTGGAGGGGAGGTGAGTGAGCAGAGTGTGGAGGGGAGGTGAGTGAGCAGAGGGTGGAGGGGAGGTGAGTGAGCAGAGTGTGGAGGGGAGGTGAGTGAGCAGAGTGTGGAGGGGAGGTGAGTGAGCAGAGGGTGGAGGGGAGGTGAGTGAGCAGAGGGTGGAGGGGAGGTGAGTGAGCAGAGTGTGGAGGGGAGGTGAGTGAGCAGAGTGTGGAGGGGAGGTGATTGAGCAGAGTGTGGAGGGGAGGTGACAGAGCAGAGTGTGGAGGGGAGGAGAGTGAGCAGAGTGTGGAGGGGAGGAGAGTGAGCAGAGTGTGGAGGGGAGGTGAGTGAGCAGAGTGTGGAGGGGAGGAGAGTGAGCAGAGTGTGGAGGGGAGGTGAGTGAGCAGAGTGTGGAGGGGAGGTGAGTGAGCAGAGAGGGGAGGTGAGTGAGCAGAGTGTGGAGGGGAGGTGACTGAGCTGAGGGCTGGTCTCAAGCCTGGCCTGGAGTAGCAAAGAGGAGAGATGGCGCAGTTCTCTCCCTGGGAACTTAAGCCTCACTTTGAACTGGATCAAAAGTCAGTTCACAGAGGTGAATGTGCCTGAGTCCTCTAGAAAAAGCTGTCAGCACCAAAGTGGGCTTGGTTAACCCACCAGCAGACTGCAGGGAGCTGCAGGAGGGGAGCCTGCCTCACGCTGCCTGAAGCGGACGTCACGAGGTCTGGTGTGGGTCACTTTCACCCACTTTTGGTAAAATTGATGGAGAGTTTGTCCACTTTCTTTGGGCTCACGGAGAAGAACGTGCCAAGGCTGTGCTCCATTTCTGTGGACTCACTACCCCTCTCCATACGTCCATCCTGGAGCGTTTAGTTTCTGTGTGAATCTGATTATCCATTATTTATTTTGTTTACTTGGTATACATAGGAAAGTACAGAATATTATGTGACCCCTGAATCCCAACATTTGGATTCTGTGCATTTTGTGTCTGTTATCCCAAAAGCTATTTTAATGTTATTTTACATTAACTTTCCATGAAATAGTCTGATTTTGATGTCGAGTTCTAGGAGTTGAATGTGTAGGGTCAGGAATGTAGCCACATCAACACAGAACAGTTACGTCTTAGTCAGCTTCCTCGCTGCTGTGACTAGAAGACCCGACCAGAACAACTCTAGAGGAGGAGGAGTTTGTTTGGAGCTCTTGGTTTGAGGTCTCAGCCCATAGGCAGCTGGCTTCACCTCAGGACTGGAGGTGAGGCAGGAACAGCATGGCGGGAAAGTGTGGCAGAGGGAAGCAGCCCACATGGTGATCAGCAAGCGAAGACAGACTGCACTGGCCAAATACAAATCTATGCCCCAAAGCCACGCCCCCAGTGCCCACCTCCTCCAGCCATGCCCCACCTGCCTTCAGCCCCCCACTCAGTTAATCCCATCAGGTGATTAATTCACTGACGGATTAAGGTTCTCAGGACCCAATCATGTCTGCACATGAGCTTTTGGAGGACACTTCACATTCAAACCATAACAAGTTACATCACCAAAAACCTCCTTCCAGCTCACTGAGGGACATGCGCACCAGCCTGGCCTGGCTGCCCGTCCTGAGCCTGGTCCCTCGTGAATGTCCAGTTGTCCCAGCACCATTTATTACAGACTTCCTTTGCCCTGCAAAATAATTTTGGAAACTGTTGTAGATCAGTTGGTCACAGATATACGGGCTCTGTGATTTGTGTAGTATTTGTAAAATTGTTCATTATTTCATATATGGGTTTCCAACTCTTAAGACACTTCATGAAAAGACTCATTTATCCACTAAATTAATTTTGCATCATTAACAAAATTAATTGACCATATTTTGTGTAGGATTTTCGCCACATGACTATGCCTCCAACCAAGACCAAATTCTCTTGGCTTTAAAGTAAATCTTTTTTTTTTTTTTAAAGTAAATCTTCAAAGCAGTTTGCATCCTCCTACTTTGATCTTCTTTCTCGAAACTGTTTTAACTATTTTAATTTATTTTATATATAAATTTGATATTCAGCTTGTCTAAATCTATGAAACAAATCCTCTGGGAACTTTGATCAGATTGCACTAAAACATCGGTCAGTGTGGGGAGAGTTGTGACCTCACTGAATCTTATTATGTGAATGTGATGTGCCTTGTGTGTATTGATTTCTACTTTAGATGGTTTAAAAAAACCATCATTTATTGTCTTAAGTATGCAGACCCTGGGCACCTTTTGTTAGATACATTCCTATCTACTTTTTGAGCCACTATAAATGGCATTATCTTTTAACATTTGATTTCTAATGTTACATGTCTAATCTAAAGGAATATGATTCAGTTTCCGTGTTGCTCCTGGACTCTGTGACTTTGCTAAATTCCCTTTAAATGTCTGGTGGAGTTTGGTAATGAAAGCCTCTGGGCCTGCAGAGAAGGCATTTAGGGGTGGCTTCAGTCCTGTGGTGTGGTAGGACCATTCAGACTCCCTGTGGTCTTGGATGGTCTGAGGGTTTTTCTCGCAGGGATCAGGCCCCGTGGTGCCATGGGGTTCCTGTGTGAAGCTGTTCCTCGAACCCCGTGTCGGTCTGAGGCCTGTGAAGCCTGCAGCGGCTTCCTTTGTTTCTTTCCCATTATTGAAACTTTTTCTTTGTCAAACTCATTAGAAGTTTATCAATATTACTGACCTCTTGGAAGAACCAGCTTTGGGTTTCAATTTTTTTTCTATTTTTTCTGCTTTCTGTTCCATTGATGGTTCACTCTTGTCTTTATTTCCTTTTATGTTCTTTTTTTTTTTTTTTTTTGGTACAGGAGATTGAACCCAGGGCAGCTTTGACACTGAGCCACATCCCAAGACCTTTTAGTTTTTACTTAGAGACAGGGTCTTGCTAAGTTTCTTTGGGCCTATGTTGCTGAGGCAGGCCTTGAACTTGGGATCCTCTTGCCTCAGTCTCCTGAGTCCCTGGGATTACAGGTGTGTGCATGGCTTTGTTTATTTATTTCTGGTTTCTTAAGGCAGAAGCTTAGGTGATTAACCAGAGACCTTGTTCCATTTCACCATAAGTATTAGGTGCTATAAAATTCCCTCTAAGCTTTGGTTAGCTGCATCCCATCCATCTTGTTGTGTTACACTTCATTTCCATTCAGTTCAAGATAATCTCTAGCTTCCTAAGGGTTGGTATATCTTCCTGTTTATACTTCTGCCTTTGATATTTGGTTTAATTTCATTAAGATCATGGAACATACTATGTGTGATTTCAATAATCATACATTGGTTAAGGCTTCTTAACGAATGGATGTGATCTTTCTTGCGAATGTTCTGTATGCAAATGAAAAAACTACACATTCTATTAGTGTTGGGTAGACTGTCATAAACCTCAGGGTCCATTGACTGAGGTTGTTGACTTGGTCTAGATCTTTGTTAATGTTCTGTCTACTCCTCATTTTCTGAGAGGAGAGGCGAAGTTTCCAGTGGTATGGATTTCCAAGTTCTTCCTTCAGTTGGAATGCTCCTGCTTTACCTATTTCTAAGCCCTATTATCAGGCATGCACAAGTTAGGGTAAGTCTCCTGGTGGGCCGGCTCTTACATTAGGCTGTGAACCTCTTTATGTCTGATAATTATTCTTCTTTGAAACCTACTTTGCCTATGTCAATAGAGCCACTCTCTTTTGGTCAGCGATTGCTTGGTATGTGGTTTCTATGCTTTTACTTTTATTGTATCTATATGATTGTATCAGAAGGGAGAGTCCCGTAGGTTGTGGGTAATTGTGCCATGTCTTGAGAACCATCCTGGCAAACTGTCTTCTATGGGGTGTGTTCAGGCTGCATTTATGCTCAATCATTAGCATATTTAGATGAGGATTTATGTTATGTAGTTTCTGTTTGCTACTTCTGATTTTCTCCTGTCACCTTTGTGAAACATCTTTAGTATGCTGTTTTAGCTTACATTTTGTTCTTTAATATATTGACATACTTTAAAAAGAAAAGTGGAAAGTAGTCCATCTTATTTACGGAGATGTTCCCCTCGCCGCCCCTCCTTCCTCCTGTCCCAGGTTCCTTCTGGTGGGACTTCTCAGCACCCGAGAACTCCTGTGGGGACTCTGGAGCCCCTCTGCTGCCTGAGTCCTTGTGGGTTCCTGAGCTGCAAGGTCTTCATTTCTCGTTTCCTGGAGGACACAGAGTCCATTTCTTTCAGTTGACTGCTGTCGCGTCCTTCCCTGCCCCAGCCTCCCTAGTCCCTGATGGTACACCCTGGGCTGTGCGGTCACCGTTCCCTGAAAGCCTGTGTTGTCTCCTGCCTACTTTTAAGACTTCTCACTTCCTTCATTTCCAGACAATTAACCACGACACATCTGGGTCTGAAGGGGTCTCTGAGCTTTATGGAACTGGACCGACGTCTCTCCTGTGGGGACGATTGATCACGTTGGTTTTCGGCAGGCCAATGATTGGGTTAGGTGGCAGGCTGCGAGTTCCATGTGGCCTAGTGGTCTGTGGTCCTGAGGTCTGACCAGTGTTTGCAGGGCCATTCAGCGGTCCTCTGTGTGTGTATATGTGTGCTTGTGTGTCTGTGGTACTTTAAAAGGGGGTTCATTTAGCTCATAATTTTGGAGCTTGAAGTCAGTGGTCAGTGGCTCGCCTGTGTGGCTCTGATGGAGGCCATCTGGCTGACCACCACATGGTGAATGGCATTCACATTGGGAGCCCAAGGGAGAGGAAGAGGCCACTATGAGACAGCAAGCCAGAGAGATTCGGGATGTAGGCCCTCCTTTTATAACAGCCCATTCTTGCAGGAACTCACTCCCTCCGTGAGACCCACACTGATATCTTCTGAGGGTGATGTCCCCCCCCAACCCTGCTGGGCCCCACCCGCCACCTCCCCACACTACCACACTGCAACCAAACAGCCACAGGTGAGCCCTCGGAGACAACCACATCCCTGCCCGGCTGTCTGCTGCTATTGCCATTAGAGTCCTCGTGGCTGTGCCACCCATCTGTGGGAAGAGGGCTGCAGTGTGCTGTGCTCACTGTCTTACCTGGAGCTGGCGCCGGCCACAGCCGTGGCTTAGAAGCGTAAACACAACGCGTTTTGATGGCACTATGGTGGGGATGTACGGAAGGGGAACCAGTGGTTGGACCGTGCTCTTCAGCAGTCCTTCCCACTGCCTTTTCCAGGGCTGCGATGCTCTGTAAGTCACAGTCACCAGCTCAGTGAATACCCTACGTTGACTTCTGCTCCTCTTGGACCCGTCATTTTCTAATCAAAACTTGCAAACCCTTGAGTCTAGAGCTTAGCCCATCCGTCCCGTGATCTGTGTCTGCTCCTGGGGGTTACTGTGTTGTGCTCACAGAACTAGACAAATCCCAGTTCAGAATCTGACTCTGCTGCTTGTGAACCTGTGGCCTTGGGCTAAGTATAAAGGCTCTCAGAGATCTGTGTAAACAAGGTCATTTTTATTTGTGACTCTTCCAAACCAGAATCATAGACTAAGGCATTTCCAGGCAGAGGGAGACTCTGTGTGCTGCATTGGCCCTCCACCTCCTCCCCATGCTCAACCCCATCCGTGCATCCACCCCCTCATCCATCCATCGTGGCCAGCCAGGGTTCACATGCCCAAGAGCCCAAGGTATTGTGTAGGTACAGGACAAATGGAAATGAGTAACACCTGGCCCTTAAGAAGTTTCTACAAAAAAAAAAAAAAAGTCATTGTGGAAGAAGCCTGTTACTTGTCAGCTGTCACCTGAGGTTCTGGAAACACAGGCAACAGGTGGGGTGGGGGAGGGTGGGTCACCAACAGAATCACAGCAGTTGCTTACTTCAGAGTGTTGCCTTGAAGGTGGAGGGACAGGTGAGGGTCAGTGAGAAACCTGACCAGGAGGTGCACAGTGTCTGCCTTGCACGGCTTGGTCCACCCAGGCCCTGAGTGAGGCCCAGGGAGGCCAGGTCACTCCAAGCAGGCCCACCTTAGAGAGTTTGTACCAGAGGAATGATTTCCTTTCTTCCCATTTGTCTAAATCATTTTGAGGACTCATTCCGACCCAAATGACAAAATTCCCTAAACTTAATTCCCACAGGGCAAAGAGGCATTTGGACTTACCGGTGGTCTAGCTGCAATATTAAGTGTCCCTAGAGGAACTTTTAAGTATTTGAAATTAATTTGTATCTTCTTCATACAATAGTAATTCTTTATTATTCTAGATTTGAGAGTTGTTTCCAAGTGATATTTTAAGTAGCACCTTACTCCAATCCTTTTAGTAATATTGTCTGACTACACTCTCATCCTGTTGGTTTGAGAAAAGAAAATCACACACACTAAGGATGGCATCAATTTGATGTTGATCCCCTTATTTCACAAGGCATTCCTCTGGCCCCTTGCGGGGAGACAAAGTAGTAAAACCCCTTACAAACTTAGGATCATTTGGATAGAAAGATATACACAGAGAGTATTAAATAATTTGGGCACTGAAGGACAACCACTTTGCCATGAACTTGGACATCTCCGGTGCTTTCCCTCTACCTCTCCAGTTTGCACCCAATCACACTGGCAAGATGAGAGTGTCTTTTAAACTCACTAAGAGAAACCTGTAGCACAATCCTATACTGTAACTTTTGGAAAATGAAATTTTCAGTCTGTGCTCCTGAATTCCCCTGGATGATTGAATGAGCTTTTGGCTTTGGCCAGTAGTGAAGGCCCTCTCAGCTCTGAATGGACACAGTGTTTCCTTTGAAGTGCTGAAGTTATTGACTCTTCTCAGAGTGACTTTTGAAATGATTCTGACTTCATGACACTTTCCTCTCGGGTCTTGCATCACCCCAGGGGAAACCACTTCACCTGAGTTCTCCTTACACCTCCACAGCAGTGGACACAAGGTCCCAGCCCGGGAATGGAGGAAGCCATCATTCCTGGAGAGGTGAGGGTCCTCCCTGCACCTATCTCGTGGGAGAGGGGATCTACCAAACCAGCTCCGGCAGAGCTCAGCCCTCCCTAGCTCCTTCCGGGCTCACAGTCCCCGCTCCTCTGTGCAGTCCAGCCTGAGGTCACTGTCCCCTAGTACTCAGGGCAATCACCGCTTAACCTTTGATTTGCAAAAATGTAGTCTGGGAGTAGGGAGCTAGTAGGGAGCTCCCCAGCGAGAAGTTTCCTGGGTGCTTGCATGCTTAACTCAGGGCGCTGGAACAAGCCTGGCCTCCGCGTGAGGGCGCCCGTCTGGGTGCAGCCCGACGCCTGACCCTCTGGTGCGCGGGACGCGGTCACCTTGCGCTGTGCGGGGCGGCTGAGCCTGCTGGCTGCCGGGCTCTGCCCACGGCTCTCCCTGCCTCCTACGCTGCGGGGGCTGGGGACAGGTGGACTAGCGGCTCTGAATCAGTCCCCTGCGTGGGGTGTTTCCTCGGATAATCGCCCTGTTTGTACATCCTGCGCAGTGCGGGGACCAGGCCCGGTCCCCCGCGGACTCTCCCGAAATAGCTGCGCGCGCTCTGCCCGCGCCCAGCGCGCAGCTCCGGGCCCCGCTCCCGCCTGGCGCGGGCTGAGTCACCGGGATACTGAGTCATTCGCCCGCGATCAGGAAGTGCCTTTTTTAGACTTCCAGCCCGAAGTGGAACTGCAGGTGACTTTCCGTGTCGTGTCTTACCGTCAGTTCCCCGCGGAGGAGTCCTGGCCTGTCCCACATTTTCCCACGCGATTCCCTTGCCTTACTCCTTGGGGCGAATGTCGCACACAATCGCACCCTGCCTCCTGGGCACCCTATTTCAGGGAGATTTATTTATTTATTTTTTCTGATGCAAACGAGAACATTCTGCGTTCTGTTTTTGAAGCAGTTTTTACGGGGCGTTCAGTGAAGGGACCCCGGGGACTGCTTGCATCCTTGAGAAATTCCCAGGACCAACTGCAGGTGGCGCCCTCGTCCTCCCTGTGCAGCGCCCCTCCTCGGCGCTACATTGGCTGATTGGCAGCAGGACTGTCCTTTCTACTCCCTGTTACCGAGGTGGCCCTGAAGGTGTGTCTTCCTCAGTCTTTGCAACCTGAAGCAAATAATTAGGTACTAAAGCACGTTGTTAGGTGCTAATTAGGATCTATAGCCAGGTCCGTGCACTTTGTGTGCAACTATCTTTGAAAGAAAGTGGGTGGATAATTATTCCAACTAGACTTAAATTAACTTTCACCAGAGGCTGGGAATATGAATCATAACAGTGAAAATACAGTGCGAGCACACATGTTTACGAAGGGAAAGTGAGCTCGTGGCACAGTGAAATCTTTATTGTTGTGGGGTGGTTTCCTGCTAAAATGTCTTTTTTGACACTTAAGGAAACTCAGCTCTGCAGCCCCTGTGCCTTTCAGCCTGTCCTTCCCCAGGGCTGTCCCCATGCTTGGAATGACCAGGGACCTTGCCTTGCTGCATGGAGGGAAGTGGGGGATTGGGTGAGGAGGGCTATGCTGCAGAAGCAACGTGGGCCTGATTCCTCGGAGGGTCTTTCTCAGTCTCTGCCATGCCACGGGATGCTGAGGGGACTTTTCTTGTTGTCTTAAGTTAGTAACTAGACCCCAGACCAAAGGAGAGGCATGCAGTATGGCATGCTCTGAAGAGAGCTGCCACACTGGGAGCAAGGGTCCCCCCCCCAGCTGGAAGAGACCAGCTCCTGTAACCACCACCCAGCTCACCCCAGGCAGCACCCTGCCTCCAGAGGTAGAGAGAACAGAGAGTAGGGAGGCCTGAGGCATTGTCTGCAGGGGCTACTCCAGGGCCCAGGTGACTCCTCAGACCTTTCAGTGTTTCCTAAGAGGCAGGACATCCCCAGTCCTCACTGGGATTCAACTGGTGCTCTCCCAGGGCCTGCGTGCCCAGGGTGCAGAGCTGGATGAAGGGAGCAGAGGACCTGCACTCCCAAGGCTTCTGGTGGCCCGGGGTGTGAGAGGCCTGAGGGAGGAAACTGGGCTTCAGTTCTCCTCTCCACTGTCTGACCCTCCCCTCTCCAGAAGAGACTGCTCTGGGAAAGGACGCTGGCCCTGAGAACTGAGGGATGTGGAGAGGAGAGAGAAGCCAGGGCTGACTCTTCAGAGTGGAGGACCCGAGGGAGGGAAGTCCCGGGAACTCACCCAGGGGCCCTGGAGGTGGAGCATGCACAGAGGCTCCGAGCAGGTGCATCACACAGCCTCTGCTTGCAGGCCAGCTGCGGGAGGCATCTGCCCTCCTTCTCCCTGCCTGGTCCCCAGCCCCAGTGCAGCCAGGACCCAAAGCGGAGGGAGGAGGGATGCCCAGGATGATTCTCTTACCTTGAAGTCCTCCTGCCCAGTTCTTACTAGCCGTGTGTGCTGTGACATCTTGGGCAATCCAAAAAGGCAAAAGCTTATCTAGAAACACACAAACTAAAATTCATACATGATTGTCATAAAGAAAACTATTACACTGAAAGGCACTTATCAAAATATTAAAGTTTTGATATGCTAATATATGCACTTCTTCATCAATACATTAAGCGACATGATTTAGGGGGCATGATTACATTTTAAAGTACTGATGAGCATAAGGTCTATTTCATAACATCCAAAACTGTTGCAATAAGATAGTTTCTGATTTTCTGCTGGAAGCAGTTGCCAATACTCCCCATCCTAGTTTGTGGCTTTTAATCACAATGGAAAGAAATGCCAGGCTCAGTGAGGTGGGTAGTGAACCCACGTTTCCTCCCTATCTACGTTTGAGGATGTGGGATCCCAGGGAAGCAGCTGTGGGAGGGGTCCCTGCAGGAGAGGGCAAGGGCGGGCATCCAGCAGTGGGCAGGGGACCAGGAGGACACCAGACTGTGCCAGAGGACAGCTTTATCTACCCTGGCTGGTTTGTTCCTGAAAGGACCCTGGAAGTTCAGGCATCTGCCTGGGACACTGGTAAGGCAGAGGAGGGTCACTTTGCCCGAGCATGGCCTGGGCTAACTGGAGGGAACGGAAGGTGCTCCATGGGTGCTGAACTCGGAGTTTGCCTGTCAGGGTGCCCGAGAGCAGCAGCTCTGAGCCCTGGCTGCCTGGGCTGGATTCTGAATCCACCCAGCCATGGCTTATTGGCTCTGGCCTGAGCTTCCTCGTCTGTAGGACTTGTGGCTTCTTAGTTGATCCATGTCATATGTTTAGAAGAGAGTGTGGCAGGTGGGGCCTCGGGCTTCTCAGTGAGTGTAGACCACACATCTCCAGGGTCTTTCTCTGACCCACTCACCAGCTCCAGTACAGGTACAGCTTCCAGAAGAATCAAGTGATCCTACCATTTCCCAGCAAACTCCATCATTCCTTCTCAAACACAGCCGTTGCCAGCAGACTGCTTTTGAATAGCTGCGCATGTAGCCCATGTCCTGGCTACTATGTGACCCTGGATAGCTCATGTGACAACACGTCCTAGGTAAACTGACCTTCATCACCACAAAAGAACTTCCTAAATACGCAGTATTAGTGTTCTAGCAAGTTCTGTGGATGCAGTCACACCTTATCAGGTGCTCTCCAGGGACATGGCCAACCTGCGACTGGCACGCGTTGAGGCTCACCGCCCTGAGCCCCTGACCTAACACGTGGAGTCCACTGAAGGTTCAGCTTATGACTTGGGCTGAGGCCCCACAATGGCCACAACACCTCGGTGGCCTCTTCCTGTTCCAGATGGTTTCAGATGAGTCTTCCCAAGGAAAATCCCCTCCCACTGGAGGGAGTCCCCCCCTGCTGGTCTGTCTGGAGAGCAGAAGCACAGCCACCACAGGAGCAAGCCCGGAGCCCTGGCTTCGTGTGCTGTCCTGCTCTGGTTACCGCGTGGTAGGTCCTCTTGTCCCACTTGAGTACTTCCCTCCATCCTTTCCAAATGGGACTGTCCTGTGGAACATAATTGTTTAGGATATGGTGTTTGTGTCTTTCAAGAAACTGGAAACTAAGCCATTTCAAATCATCAGCTTTCCAATACTGTTGTGATTCATTTTCACAGTCAGTCCCAAGGTTACAGGTCTCCCAGAGGCCAGTACAACTCGTGGTGTATGCCAGGGCACCCCTGGACACGGTGGGCCACGGACCATGTAAGGAGCCAAGGAGTCGAGTTCTCCTTCCGGCACTTCACTCCCCCTTTCTGACTTTGTTGACTCTGTGACCTCTGTACTGTGCTGTCACCCCAACAAACATGAGAATGCCTGCCTCTGGTGACTTTAGCTGATGACAACCAATCAGAACACAACTCACGCCAGTTTGTTTGCTGATATTTCTGTGGATGTGGGGCTGGTCCCCCCGAATGGCTCTGTGTGGTGTTGGCAGAGCTCTTTCAGCATCTGTAGGCCTTGCTTGGGGCTGGTTGGCTGGGGAATGGAGGCATCTGCAGCCATCCCCAGGGTAGTGCATGCACACGACTCAGTCACTGAGCTCCTGAGAGCAGCCTGCTGCACAGCACTGATGTCACACTGATGAGTTTGGGTCCAGACCCAGGGACTGGAGTACTGGCCTCTCATTGCCAAGGGGGTGAACACAGGCACAGGAAGAGCCGTGGTCCTCTTGGTTATCCACCTGATGTCCTTACCTAACCCTGCTCTGTGCGGAGTTAACTGTGGCCACGTGCGCCTCGTGGATGTAATCCTAAGCTTCTCACAATAGCAGTGACACTTCTAGACACAGAAATGAAGCTCTAATTCCCAAAGGATTCTTTCCCAATATTTAAATTTCCTTCTTGGATACATTCCCTCAACTCCTCTCCTTTACCACCAGGCATTGAACCTGTCCTTTGGGGAGCACAGCTGGAGAACAAGCCATCCCTTGGGGCGTGGAAGCGGTGCCACCCTGCTCTCAGGGCACACTCTGGGACCATCAGTGACATGTGGCTTGGCCAGATGCTTTGTCATGGCAAGGTGCATGTGGGAGCCCCCATCACCAGTGTTTGCTGAAAGGGTCACCTGACGTGTGGCCTTGGAGGGAGGTGCCACAGCAGTGACACAGAGGCCTCGCCAGCCGGCTTCCTTCTCCCTGTGTCGAGTCTCTCCTCTGGGTCCTGACCATGCTGATGACGGGTCTCTAGTGGCCTGGTGAGGCAGTGTCCCTAGCCACCAGCGGTTCTCTCTGGGGAGTAGGCCGCGCCCCTGCAGGGCAGGCTCCGGGCCCAGGGCTGCCCTGAGGGTCCTTGTGGAGCACCCAGCTTGTGGAACCCAGGTCTGTGGCCGAGCCTGGGTAGCTGTGAGGCTGGCGCCTGCCGCGGAAGCGCTGTGACTTCAGATGGGTGTCTGCAGTTGTCTCATTTCTTGTTCTTTTTTCTGGGTGAAGGATAGTCTTGAAAAGCAGGCTGACTGGGGGGCACAGTGGTGTCCACCCGAGCAGCCATTAGGGAGAGCCATGTTGGACATGCAGGTGGGTGATGTCCGTGCGCCTGGACAGCAGGCCAGGAGAGGGACCACTGGGCTCTGAGGCCTTCCTGATGAGGGATGTCCATGAGCAATGGGCAGGACCACGGGGCTGAGGGAGGCCGCCTTCGCCACCCGCCTCCTCCTGCAGGACTCTGGGCTGCTCTCTCTGCAGCCCAGGTGGCTGGAGGGCTGGCCCCTTCCCTGTGGGACACTCACAAGCTGCTGCTTTAAACAGAGACATCCTCCCTGCCGTGCCGGGGTCCTGGGGCTCCCTGGAGAAAACCAGTGAGAAGTGTGGCCGTGAGTGTCCGGCCACTTAGGTTCACGTAGCCTTGTCTCACTCCCCAGAGACCAGGTCCCTGCAGGCCACTGCCCCTCTGCTTGCCCTGTGCCCCGGCAGGCCCATCGGAGCTGTCCACTGACTTCCTCGAGCCTGGCCCTGTGGGCTGGCCAGTGGGTGACAGCAGCACGGGGGGAGGCGTCAGGGGTTCCTCCTGGCCCCTGCGTCTGGGCGCAGTGTTGCTTTGCTGGGAGCCACAGCCCTCATCACTCCGGCCCCTCACTACGGGGCAGCCCTCTGGGGGTGGGAGTGCCGTTCCCTCCTTCTGTGCCCTCACGCCCGAGGCTGGTGGCCCCTGGGCCACTGCACAAACCTCGCTGGTTTTCTTAACCCCTGACCCACCTTGGTAAACAGCCCTTAGCAAGCCTGGCCATGCTGTCTGCGCCCGGGTGGCTGGCTTCCTGCAGCCCCTGGTGGGTGCACTGCCAGACCGAAGGCCAGGAGAAGACGCACTGAGGACTCCGCCAAGGCCGTGATGAAGAATGACGCGCGGCCACCCTCACAGCTCCCAGGAGGCCGCACCTCTGGCTGGGTCTTCAGGAGTGGAGCCCAGGGTCCTGGCAGGTGGTCAGGAGGCTCTTGCTGTGCCTTCTCTAGGCGCCTCTCTGTGCCCTGGGGTTCAGTGTGTCCTGGGTGGACAGTCTGTGTGGATGCCCCTCTCGCTCCCTCGAAGCCCATTGTGTTCTTTAATATACATCTCACCTGCGCTATGGCTACACCTGGGTAAGATGGGGCACCGATGGCCAGCTAACTTCCGCAGGCCCTGATTCAGTACCACATGGCAGTGCAGGGACAAGCTGGTGTATTGGGGACGCCCCTAAGCTCATCCAGCCTGACCAGCATGAATCACAACCAGAAGCCAGCCACCAACAAGACTCCGGAGGCCGCGACAGAGCGAGCCCGCTGCCTCTCGCTGAGCAGCTCCCCGACGGGCTTCTCCCTGGGGTGCTCCTGCGTGGGGTGGGGAGGAGGGACGTCTGCTGTCCATCCTGGTGCTGCTGCTGGGGACACAGGCGGGAGAAAGCAGAGGTGTCTGCGCCTCCTGCAGAGAAGCCATGGTTCCTCAGTGGCTCAGGGCCAACCAGCTGCAGCCCTGAACCCATCATAGACGGACGTCCAGAAGGTTGGCTGGAAACCTCAACTGGGCTGGGCCTGCTGCCCCCTGGACAGAGGGATCCACGAGTGCAGGTGCCCTGGAAGACGCCCACGGGCAGCGGGTGCAGGTCAGCTCCTCCTTCCTCCTACACAGCCACCTGCTCAGCGCCTGGTGTGCAGCCAGGGGAAGACCCGTGAGCGCTGGTCCACCCCCACTGCCTGGTGGCCCAGAGCTGCTGCGAGGCCGGAGCAGGGCACCATTCATGGGTAGCTACGAGGCTGGACCGACAGCAGGGCCCCGCCCCTCCAGGGCTGGGGCACCCCTCCTGGCCTTCCAGCTCCCAGCGGCCTGACGTCCCTGGTGTCCCTTGGCCATAGAGCCCCGCCGCAGCCTCTGCTCTCCTCTTGTTACTCGGACAGCGTCCTAGGGGATCAGGGCCCACCCTCCCCAGGGTGACCTCATCTCACTGTGTTTCCAAATCAGGTCCCACTCTGAGGTGCTGGGGTTCAACACATCATTGGGGGACAGACTGGACCCTTGGCAGTGTCCAGGTAAGGTGTCTGCCTTCTATCACGTAGCCCCTCGGGTTCTCGACTCGAGGCCTCTTTCTTGAAGAATTTCTTTCATTTGGGGGGCGGGGTTACTGGAGATTTAACCCAGGGGCTTTACCACTCAGCTACATCCTCAGCCCCTTTTTATGTTTATTTTGAGACAGGGTCTTGCTACACTGCTGAGGGCCTCACTAAATCGCTGAGGCTGGCCTCAAACTTGTGATCCTCCTGCCTCAGTCTCTGGAATCCCTGGGATTACAGACGTGCCCAGTTAGCAAAGGATTTCTAACGGAATCTCATATTATAGGCCGGGTTCCTTTTTCACCATAAGGACTTTGACAGTGCCAAAGCTTTGGCCCAGTGACATTGTGGGGATGGGGGGGGTGATTGTTAGGAAGGACACTATGCTGCTTTCAAATGTCTGCAAATTTATTTTTAACTGGACAGGAAATGTATCTAACGGATGCACTTATTTGTGGGCTGCCCCTTTTCAGTGGAGTGTTATTGTTAGAAAACCACATTAGGATTGGAGATGAGTTTGGACTGAACACCCCACAAATCTACATTATAATTATACTTCTCTCTGCTATAGATTTTCCAAAACAATCCTTCTGCTCATCAGAATTTGAAACCTTTCAAGTAATGGTTCCATTTATTCTCCCAGCCCAACAGCCCAGCCTTTTAGTGAAGCGGAAGGTCAAGAGGTTTGGACTTCACTGAGGTTGAGTTGAAGGCAACATGTCCACCGTAGAGACCGTAGAAGCCACCGGCCGGCCATTCAGTGACCACAGGACAATTCCCTGCTCTGCTAGGTGACTGGGTCTTCCTGAGGAGGGAAGGGCCTCAGCGCAGAGCTTACCGAGGTTCTTCATTGTTCAGGTTCTTCATTGTCTCAGAAAACCGTCGGGAGGATCGATTCCTAGGCAGAGGGGTCTTCCCTCTGACAAGCAGCTCCAGCACAGCCTGTGGTGGATGGCCAGCGTGTCCGAGGGCCGCCGGGGATCCCATCCTGCTGCCCAGGTGCAGGGGAGAAGAAGGCTCAGGAGACTCGGGGCTTCCCACCTGGAACGCACCTGCCAGCCGGCTGTCTTTCTGGGCAGCTGCTCCCTGTCCTTTCTCTGAAGGATGCTATCTGGGAGAGGCCATTGACCCTTCTTGATGTGACAGCCTTGAGAAGTCACTCTTTCACAGGACGCTGTCCTCTTCCTCTACTTCTTTTGTACCAGAAATGGAACCCAGGGGCACTCTACCACTGAGCTATAACCCCGTCCTTTTATTTCTCATTTTGAGACAGGGTCTCACTGAGTTGCCCAGGCTGGCCCTGACCTTGTGATCCTCCTGCCTCAGCCTCCTGAGTGCTGAGGTTATGGATGTGTGCCACCATGCCTGGCTCAGAAGGCTCCTCTTGAAGAGTTACCCGAACCAGGAGGCTCTCACCCGCCCCCAACCCAAACTCTAGCCCTCAGTGGAAACTGTCTGTGAGGAATTGTTGATGAGGCTGTGACAACATCTGATCTCAACAGGAGCCTAGATTTCTTGCCGTCCACCTTGAGAGATGTCATGAATGACCCACTTCCGTGTTGGCAAGGGAGGGTCCAGAGGATGGCAGATGGCACCACAGTCAAGTGCCTGCCGTAGGCCAGTACCTATGTCCCTCCTCCAAGCAGCCGATGGTGTCTTCAATCACCAACAGAGCCAAGGCAGTGCTCCTCCTGGGGTCACCCGAACCAGCGTGTGCTGAGGCTCCCTTGGCTGCCTCTTTGCATCAGGTCCAGTGTCATTGCCAGCTCAGGGAGGATGCTGCCTCTTCCTTGTGCTTCCTGGAGGGACAGGAAACGAAGAATACCTGGATCATGACATCTGAGCATGACCATCCTCAATCCTGACAGTCCTCTTTCCCACTTTAGGAAGGGGTTTTCTACAGGACCCTGGCACAGCACAGAGCAGGCTCAGCTCCCATAATCTGGGAATGTCACCTGTCACTGGAACGAACACTCAGTTCCCGGGCTGTGAGTATTCAGTCTCCACTCTCCTCCACTTCCGACTACCAAGAGTGACCACTGCCAAGAGTGACCCTCCTCCACTCCTCTACTTGCAACCAGGAGCACACTTCCAAAGACCCGCTAGTGGGCACAGCTCAGCCAGGGGGCCTCAAATCCTCGGTCCCTGCTGCATGGCACCCCGCTCCTCAGAGGCTGCCCAGAGTTGGCGTGCTTCAATCCAGTGCCACGGACTGGGAAGACAGACCAGGCGTGGAAGCAGGGTGCGCGCTTCCTCATTTTAATTGCTTCCAAGAACCATCAGATAATTGTGTTCCTTTGAAAGAACCAGGAGCATGGCTGAAATGTCCCGGCAGCACAAAAGAGCTTCTCTGCAGTTTCTATTCTTGTCTGGCTCTGTGGACGGGAGCTGAATGCCCTGGGGAACAAGAACTCGGGCGGGCGCAGGAGGGTCAAGTTCCCCCCATGAGGGATGTTGGCAAATTGCTCTAATTAAACAGAGAAAGCACCACTGCTGCCGGTGCTGCCTACTGCCGTCCTCAGGGTGGCCTGCCCACGGCCCAGCAGACCAGAAGGGGGGCCCAGGCGCTGCTGCTGGGTGAGGAGAGGGCATCCCAGACCTGGCCAGGCCACGGGCCTTGCACACCATCCATCAGGGCCTTGGTTCCCAGGTCCCGGAGCGCCAGTCCCCGTGATTCCCGTTGACCCTCTACCTGCCTGCCCTTGTGACCTCTGGTCAGAACAAGGAGGTGTCTTTGTGAGGAAGAGGGAGGACACAAAAGGGAGAAGGAAGCGGCCGTGCCCTCTCTTCATTTGCCTTTCTGGTAGCTTCTGAGCTTAACTGCAAGGTGGAGGGGAACAGCCCAGCCCGGTCCCTGGGTGACCGAGGCTCCTGCTGGGCCAGGGGCTGGCGTCTGCATTTCCAGTGGAGAGAGGTTTCATCCTGTGTCCCGGGGTCACAGGTGGTCCTGGGGCCAGTGGATCAGGCCTTGAAAGGAGGAGGACCTGGGCCTAAACAGTGGTGTGTGAGTGGACCATGTGGAGTCCAGTGCTGAGGAGGCCCAGTCTTCACACAGGCCTGCCCCAGTGAGGAGAGTCTTGAGAAGACTAATTGCACTGGGTGCAGTGGCACACGACTGTAATCCCAGCCACCCGGGAGGCTGAGGCAGGAGCTTTGCCAGTTCAAGTCCAGCCTCAGCAACTAAGCAAGACCCTGTCTCAAAATAAAATAAAAAGAACTGGAATGTAGTAGCTCAGTGGTAGAGGGTCCTTGGGTTTAATCCTTGGTACCCAAACCCCAAACAAACAAAAAGGCTAATCACTGCTGCAGGTGTCTTGGGCATCACTGTTTTTCTGCTGATAAC
This sequence comes from Urocitellus parryii, assembly GCF_045843805.1. Taxonomy (NCBI): domain Eukaryota; kingdom Metazoa; phylum Chordata; class Mammalia; order Rodentia; family Sciuridae; genus Urocitellus; species Urocitellus parryii. The sequence continues at coordinate 2,904,479 of NC_135532.1, forward strand.
GTGGAAGTCGGCCTGCTCATTCTCTGTGTGCTGTCCTCATGGTGTGCAGGGTCGGGGGTCTGGGGTGCTGCTCGGGTGCTCACCCCTCCCTGTGGCACAACCTACTTTCTCTGCAGCCTCCCCACCCTGGAGGTTTCATGATTGAATATGTGACCTTTGGTCTTTGCTGGCTGATGTATATGGACAGAGTGACCAAGCCCCCATTCTGTGGTCTCTCTTGCTCTCCTGACCTTCAGCAGGAGGAATGTCTCGGGTCACTCAGAACCAAGCTGAGCCCAGGGGAGCCGTCCTGAGACAGGAGCAGGCAGGGTCCTGTGCGCTTCAGAGTGCAAAACCTGGTGGTTGCGGAAGCCACAGGGCCATGCGGAGGTCAGCTGGAGGGCAGGGGCCCTGGCTGCAGAGACGTGCCCACAGAGATGCACGGAGAGGGGCCTGCTGGTGCCCCCCCCAGGCCCGCAGCCCCTCCCCTGCCCGCCATTCTTGAGGAGTTCCTGTGAGAACTTGGCCACCACAATGCACTGTCCTGTGTCATTTCAGTGGCAGGTGTCATATTAATGTTAATCATCCAGAACTTCTCTGTCACTCTCTCCCCATTGCTGTCCCTTTCAATTACCCCCACTTGATCTCCCTCTTTGAAGTGGGGTTTATAAGCAAATTGACAGCATCATTTAAGAATCTTTAAGAAGATTAGCTCAGCCCCTCCACAAGAAGGGTGCGCGTCATTGCTGCCCGGCACCCCGTCATTAATCCGCACTCAGCGCTGGTCGGGAGGCACAGAGGGCCTGGGAGATGGCTGCCCAGCTCAGACCGGAGGCCTTTTGTTGCCGCCCATTCTCAGCAGCAATTAGGCTCTGGGAGCAACAAAAGACCTTCCCTGAATGGCGGGAGGGAGGGGCGTCCATTATGCAAAGCTGTGTGCAGAAGCCTTCAGTTTCCTCACAAGCCTTCCAGCTTCCACGGGAGCCTGGGACAGCAGGCCTGTGTCTCCAGGACTCTCCTGCTGGCTTTGTCCATCAGCAGTGTCCCCTCTGCAGCACAGCTCACCTGGGATGCCACCACCCTGCTGCAGTCCACCACCCTGCTGCAGTCCGTGTCTGGGTGCGGGGCATGGGCTCCCGTCCCTGTGAGCCTGCTTCCGTGTTGGACAACCTGACCACACATGGCCTCAGTACGCAGAGGCCATGTGAAGGAAGCGTGTGGAAGAGCCATGTTTCCAAACTCTTCTTGGAAGCCTGCTCTTCGGGCTCACAGAGTTGGGAAGGCCGGTCCTGTCTACAGGTCTCCTATGGGGACATCGGGCAGACTTCTCCTCTCCTCCTTTAGCTTCCAGAGTCCCTCCTGGTTTCCCTCCTGCCACACACATCCCTCATGGAAGGAATGGAAACCAGGGGCACAGCTTGAGAAGGACAGGCAGGGTCACGCTCTGGGGGAGACAGGAGGGCCCTTCCTTGGTGGCCGGGGCTGCGTGCTACCCTGGGGCTCCTGCCCGCGCCATCCTGTGGGAAGAGAGATTCAAAAGCAGGGTTCTAAGGAGCACACAGACTTGTCCTGGGCTGGCCAGAGCGCCAGGAATTTGTTGCCAGCCCCTTCTTGCAGGGAAGGGTCCTGAAGGCTGAGGGCCCTTCGCCAGCACCTCACCAGCACTGTTCAGCTGTGGCCCGATGTGGAGGTTCCGAGGGGAGAGAGGCAATTAAGACAGGTGGGAAGGAGCCGTGCACTTGAAAGTCCCATGATTAGAGTCACCTGGTGCCTTTGCTCCCAGCCCTGTTTTTCTTCCAGGCCTGTCACTCTCAAACTTCTGAGAAATCCATAAACCTTAAGGTGATTGCAAGTCCACTCTGGCATGAAAATCGCCCTATTTTGATCAGTGCCTGCATGGGCTATTAGCCTACGCACTGTATTGTTAGATTAGGTAAGATGGAGGGAGAAGTATTCTAAGAAGCCTGAAATATAGGCGCCTTCCAAATGTTATCTTTAGCCACATAGAGGAGACTCAGTGAACCACAGATCCTCAGCAGGACGAGGCCTCTGTAATCTCCCTGTGATCGCCCAGCGGAGGTTGTTCCCACGTAACTTCCCGCCCACCCCACAGAGTTCTTAAAGGAGAGCCTGAGACTCACTCACGGCCCCCCTAGGAGGCCCGCGTTGCTCTGAGCATGAGCCGCTTCCCGTGGCTGCTTTGCTTTCTGACCCATCCTGAAATTCTCTTCTTGGTGAACTTCCAGAACCTGCCCAGTCTGAGCTGAGGTCCCTTCTTCTTGTCCAGGGTGCCCTGGGTCCCAGGCCTTCTGAGCCGAGCCTGTCTCCTCGGCACTCCACCCGTCGGCAGGGTTCCAGGTAGTGCGACGGTTCCTGGCTCTGCGCTGCGTTCCTGGGCAGCCTCCTGGACAGGTCCTGGGCAGCTCTTGCAGTTTTTAGCTCAGTTTTTCCCCTGCTAAGACTCAACGCGGTTCCCCAGCTCTGGACCCAGGGCAGGTGTCCACAGCGGCTCCCCGAGGAGTCCTTGGTGTCCATGTGACTTGCAGTTCTTAGACAGTGTGGTCTCCCAGAGTCCTGGCTGCTCCAGGGAGGTCTGCCTCACCGTCTGTCCTCCAGGCCTGGCCATACCCCACTGCATCTAAACCCCTGGCCTACTGTGGTCTGACCTACCATGCATTGGAAATTTTTTTTAAACATTTTTTTTTTCTTTTGAGAGAGAGAGAGAGAGAGAGAGAGAGAGAGAGAGAGAGAGAGAGAGAATTTTGATATTTATTTCTTAGTTTTCGGCGGACACAACATCTTTGTTTGTATGTGGTGCTGAGGATCGAACCCGGGCCGCACGCATGCCAGGAGAGCGCGCTACTGCTTGAGCCACATCCCCAGCCCAGTGCATTGGAAATTTGATTTGGCTTCTGTCAGGTGCTCTTCTCCACTTTTGTGGAGAAAATTAGAATTTCTATTTTGCCATTTGTATGAGGGAAAGTTTTCTGCCAAATACCCCAGTGAGTTTTCATGTTCTTTAGGATCAGCTTCTCGGGTAAGTTAGTAAAATTTAAATTACTGACTCATCTGACTGACACAGACGTTCTTGGCCCCTAATGAAATTCTGTACCCTGAAAAGGTATGTCCAGGTCCTAAATCTGGTACCCATGGACGTGACCTTATTTGGAAGTAGGGCATTGCAGATGCGCTCAGTTAGGATGAGGTTGCACTGAGGAGGGCGGGCTCCTAGCCCTCCAGGACGGCTGTCCGCCTGGCAAGGTGGAAGCCATGTGATGGCAGAGGTGCACGGAGAACACTGTGTGAAGGAGGCAGAGCACGGAGAGTAGCATCTCCAAGCCAAGGGGCACCAGGGGCCGGAGACCAGGAAGGATGGGCAGGCTTGGCAGAGTCCAGCCTCAGGTCCACTGGAGAACCCATTGCCATGGCTTCCAGCCGCCGGGGCTATTTGGCCACTGCAGCCCTAGGAGCTAAGACCGTCTATGAGCACACTCCCTCGACTGCCTGGCCCTTTTCCCCACCCCTCTGTGCCTCTGTGCCTCTGTGCCTCTGGAGGACTCTCCTTGACCTGGGCGGCGGCACAGATGCGATGTTTGTAACAACTCCTGGGCCACCACCACCCAGCATTTAGCGGGGGCTCCTTGTACCAGCACGTCTCTTCACCGTGCTACCTCCGTGAGGGAGGGACCGAGGCTGAGCAGCGCCGAGCAGAGGGTGTGGTAGCCTCGAGGGGCTGCCGGGCGGTCCACTCAAGGTCTGCGTCTGCCAGCTGTGGTCTCTAGAAGCTGGCTGGACCTGTTATTTAATGGACATGGGTTGTGAATAGGTAGCATAATCAAATGAATAAAAAAATTGTAAGAAGGGAAACACCGAGAAATCTCTTCCATTCCATTTCCCCACCTGCTCCTCACACCCCTCCCCAAAGCCCACAAAATGGTTCATCGCTGTTCATCAAGCGGGTGCTGGGAAAGGCAGGCCCCTCTCGCTGACTCCTCATTAAGACCCTCTGCCCTGCAGATCCCTAAACACCGCGGGGACTTGCCCCCCACTTTCTGTGCGCGGGCACATTCTGTCCTGTGGTTGGGTAGCCAGCCCCTGCTGCAGGACTCCGGGGCGGTTTCCTAACACCTTATGGTTACCAAAGGTCCTTCCAACAATCCCGCCCAGGTGTGTCCCAGGGCTCCAACATGGTGGCACGTTTTGGTAGATGTTGTCAGTTCTGCCTCTGGGGGAGCAGTTTACATCCCACCAGCAACACTAGGAAGAGAAGAGCGCTTCGACCTCCGACCCGGGCCGTATCAAACTGTGTCCAGGGGTTCCGTTCTCCACTCCTGTCACTTACTGGCAGTGAGGCTGAGCACCTCTTAATATGTTAAGGAATCCTTTGAGTCTCTTTTTTTCTAAGAAATTTTTTGTGTTCATATCATTTGCATGATGTCTCCACTTGTTAGTCTCCTTTAAAAGAACTTCTGAGAAGTTTTGTGATAAGAATCGCACTTATTGTTATTTGACATGCTCTTTGACTTTACTCATGGCATTTTTAAGTGATTTTGTTTTATGGTTTCTGTATATTGAATTATCATCTTGAACATTCTTCTCTATTCCCAGGTCGCAGAGGAGCACCTCCGGGTTTTCATTTAACTTGAATGAAAGTGCGCTGGGGCGGCTCTCCCTGGCCCTGAGGGCTTGCGGTCGGCCACGGTAGAGATGGTAGAGTATTTACACCAAGGAAGTGGGCAGATGTGGCAGAATCAGGGATTTTTAAAGACATTTCTTAGGTGGTATCAGTTAACATGCATGAGGACCCCGAGGCCTTCAGTTGGCTTCAGTTCTTCACAAAATGCCTATTAACCCCTACCAGGGCGGAGGCAAGACGCGGCAAGAGCCAGCCCAGGGCGGGTGCTGGGAAAGGCAGGCCCCTCTCGCTGACTCCCAGTCGCCCCAGGGGAACCCATTCAGCCTTCTGGTCACGGGGTGGGATGGGGCTGAGCCGGTCTGGGATGTTAGCTGGTGTCACCAGTCACCTTGGGGAAAATGCCCTGGGAATGACAGAGGCCCGGTGCCACGGTTGGTTGGGAGTCTTCAAGTCCTGCTTTGGAATTTTCTCTAGTCTTTAGGGAAGGATCCAGGCGGGGAGGCACCCCAGGTGTTAAAAAGTCCTGAGGCCCGGCCCTGCCCTCCCAGTCCTCCACCGGAGCTGCCCGCCCAGGGAAGCCCTTGCTTTCTCCCTCCCCCTTCCAGGCTCACTGGGCGCTGACTGGGGTCTTTTTATGGAGGTTTTCTTTATATTTCATTTAAGCCAGATTCCTCCGTGGACATCGCTCAGGGTGGAGTTAGGCACTACCAGGAGGACTTCTCCAGGCATGGCCCTGGGTTGAGTTGTCTTCTAAACACAATGTTTATACAAATCATAGAAATGGCCTTTTTACTTGTAGTCACACGAAAAAGGCATTTTGCCTCTTAACATTTTCCCCCTCTAAATTTTGCCCTAGTCCTGGTCAACTCTTCCACTCCCTTAATCACCAAAAGGGAAGCTTCTCACCAATTTCCCCTTGAAGAAGTGGTTAGGAATGGTGGAGAGTGCTCCGGGGGATGGCAGAATGGGAGGAAAGACTGTGTGAGTCACCAAAAGACCTGACAAGAACAATTTTAGAGGAGGGAAAAGTGTTTTGGTGCTCACAGTTTCAGAGGTTCGGTCCATAAATGGCCAACTCATTGCTCTGTGCCCAAGTGAGGCAGGAAAGGTGTGGTGGGAAAAGCAACCCAGGCCCCGACAATCAGGAAGCAGAGAGAACCTGTTCCCCTCACCAGGGACACATTTATACCCCAGAGGCACACCCCAAATCCCACCTCCTCTGGCCACACCCTACCTCTTTAGAGTTCTCACCCACTAATGCAGTCAACAAGAGCGAGGCTCTCATAACCCTGTCATTTCACCTCCAAACTCTCTTGCGTGCCTTACATGTGAACTTTTGGAGGATACCTCATATCTATCATAACAAAACCTCTTATAAAATCACTTCTGGAGAGGTTGGAGATCGTACCTTGGGGGACATTGCAAGCTCACCTGGAGGGTGGGAGAAACCTTGTAGGAACTTCCCTGAGAGGGCAGGGCAGTGTCCAAGTGCTGCTTCAGCACCCTGGACGCTGAGGGCCCCCTGAACACCCAGGTGGCCTTCTGTGCCCCCCTTTCTTCCTGCTGCCCTTTCTGCCCAGCTAGGGACTGCTGTCCATCTACCAACCCAAGCTCACAGGCCACCTTCTCTCTGAAGGACATCTTGCCTCCCGCCAGCCACCTTCCAAGGGCGGGGCCTGCTCCCATAGGCCCTGCTCCCCGTGCCCAGCCCAGGACCCACCCACACATCACCTTCCCTGTTCCCCTGGAGCTTGAGCCTCTGCAGGGGCACATGGGAGACTCCAAACAAGAGTTCACTGATTGAATTCTTGCAGACGGCCCTGGACACAGCCAGGGGAGAAAGAAATTCATCCAGGGCAAAGCCCATGCCTTTACTGAGAACATTGAGGTGACTCTGGTAAAATTATGATGTCTCTTCCTGTGCTTTCCTCCCCCACCTTTCAAGCCCTTCTCTTCCAGAGATCTTGGTAAAGAACAGCATTTCCCATGGATAAGTCAGTATTTTCTTCCTATTGTTACTCTAAAAAATCACCACACACTTGCTGACTTACAACCACACAAATGACAGTAGTCCTACAGGTCTGGAAGTCGGAAGTCTGGGTCAAATTCAAGGTGTCGGCAGGGCTGGCTCCTTCCAGAGGCTCTGGTGGAGAAGGCATTTCCTGGCCACTTCCAGCCTCTGCAGCTGCCCATGGTCTTTGGTCACAGGATCTGTTATAATTTGGCTGTGAGAGTTGCTCCTGAAAACTCCTGTGTTAATGCAGGAAAGTTTGGAGGTGAAACGGTGGGACTCTGAGGCTGTGACCTAGTTCGGATGGACTGACTGGGAAGGGCTGTGGGCAGGTGGGGCGTCGATGGAGGAGGTGGGCCACTGGGGGCCAGCCTGGAGGTGCATCTTCTCTGCAGCCCCTTCCCACTTCCTCTTTGTCATGTCCTGGCCACCAGGAGCTGAGAAGCTTCCCTCTGCCATGTCCTTCCACCATGAACCCCAAACTCTCCCTCCTCTAAGTCGTTCTCGTCAGGAGTTCTCGTCACAGTGACACCACTGCCCGAGTCAGGACCCGAGAGTGCACCTGGCCCCAGAGCCTGGAGCCGTGCCCCATAGCATCTGTGTTCTTAGGTGGAGAAGTGTCAGATGATGGCATCGAACAACAATAAAGGGAGAAGGAAGTGGGTAGAAGTTTTCTTATGAAACATCCCAACTTGTCTTTGTCTTTAGTCTCTGTTCCTTTCTACTAGCGCATGACAGGTCAGACATCTGCACAGGAGGCAAACACCAACAAACGCGCTTTACTTATCACATATATGTGAGGGGTATGCTGCAGATACACGTGGGTGCATTTTGTGCTGGTACAAATGACAAAAGTCACGTAGTGGAGAGAGTATTTCCCTTCCTCTTGGTGTTGTGTACTGGGAGAACTTCCTGGAATTTCCAATACTCTACCATTCATGCACTTTGGACCATTTTGGTCAATACAGCTGGTTTTCTTAGGCTGCCCTGTGGGCCTCTGATCGACAGTCTGCAGGTCGAATCTGCTTAAATGTTGAAATCTCCGGCCCCTCCCCCAGAACGAGGCAGCATCGTTCATCGTGGTCAATGGAGACGTCATAATGCATTTCTTCTGTTGGAGGTTCTGCCGTCCTCTGCCTCTTTGCTGCTGGCCTCCCTGCAGAACCCAGAGCTCCTCAGTCTGCACCATTGTCCAGGTCATCCTGCCAGTGTTGGTGGACAGGTCACACCTTCCCTTCCTCTGCCCCTCTTTTCCTGAGTCAGGACCCAAGAGTGCACCTGCCCCAAGAGCTTGGGATGGAGCAGGAAACCAAACTGTGCAGTAAGAGAATGAGAAGTGTCCCGTGTCAACACGAGCAAGCCACTGGCTCTGCTGGGGCCTCCACTTGGGTGCTAACAGAAAAAGAGGACTGCCCTGCCCCCTCCTGTGACTGGATTGAATGGGTCATGGTCACCAAGACATGGAGCCCTTTTCTAGGGATGACTGCTTAGACCTCCTGGGACCTGTCTTCCTTCCCAACAGTGCCCAGAGTCAACCTGCTACACAGACGAGGTGCAGTAGGGCAAGGTGGCATGCTGTCCCCACAGCCTGGACACCACACTAGTGGCGACGTCTTACATCTGGTTTTCTTTTAAGTGGCAGGAACATTACAAAGCTGGAGTCTCTTTACCCAACATGTGGAAAGTGGACCTCTCCAGGTGAGCATGTGGAAACAGGCCGAGCTGCACCCAGCCACTCCATGCTTAGTGCAGGAGGGAAGTCGGAAAGGGCGGAAGACATCGCGTGGCTCTCAGGAGGCCGTGGAGCAGCGGAGAGGGCAAATCCATGAAGCCACAGTGCAATGGAAGGAAAGGAGCACGTCCAGGCGGCTCAGGAGCCTGGAGGACACCGGGAAGGGTCGAGGGACCAGACGAGCCCATCCTGGCCTGGCAGGCACCACCTGAGCTGGAAGGTAAAGGGCCAAGTTGCCAAGGGAAAGAGGACTCCCCAATAAGGACCCCAGAATAAGACAGCTCAAGGGGGTCTACACAGGTCCTTGCTGCAAGCATCCAATGCAGGCAGTTGAGCTCTGGTGGAAGAGGTGCTGCATTTAGGAAGAGAGCTGCCCTTCCACACAGCCCTGAAGGTGCCTCCGAGGCTCGCCACGGCTTTACTCCTTGGGTCATTCTTTTCCCGACGTGATTCAACTGTCCTCTGACGGCTGAGGCTGGCCGGGAGCAGGACTGTGGCGGTGCTCACCTGGGGGGCTCTGGCTTGGCTGGGAAGAGGAGCAGCGCTGCTGTCTCACCACGGCTCTGGCTTCCACAGGGAGAGGAGCTGCAGGAGCCGCTCAGATGGGGGAAGCAAGATTCTGCACCGAGGCCGAAGAACGACGATGATGAGGCCTCTTCTGCCTGGGAGGTCCACGTGGGGCCAGGTGCATGGAAATCTGGGGGCAGGGCCAACACTTGAAGGCTGCCCTGGGCGGGGTTCAGAGCCAGTGCATCAGGATTTCACCTCGTCCACATGCCCAGCACCATGCAGCCTCTCAAGGTGAGAACCAGGGGGGTCCCGGGCACAGGGGTTTGGACAAACTTCCCTCGTGACTTCGGTGTGAGCCCTGGGTTAAAAAGTGAAGGTTGGGGCTGGGGGCCACTGGATGGGACTTGAAAACAGGGGCTGGCTCAGTCTCTGTGTGGTGCCAAGATGTGTCCACAGTTCCCTTCTTCATGGGGCACAGCTGAATTCCACCCCAAATGCAGCTTGGCCCCTACGACTTGCTTCAACTGAGTGAGGTGAAGTGAGGTGTTGATTTCAGAGGTGGAGTGGGACGAGGGCCTTGGGCTTCTTGACTCTCTGGGGCCCTCACTCAGGGGGAATTAGATGCCATGCTATGAGGACCTGGAGGGGCCCTAGGCTGAGACCCAAGAGGCAGGAACTGAAGCCTCCAGCCAAAAACCTGGGATGGAGCAGGTCACCTTCAGGTGACTGCACCCCATTCTCCTACCCTGCACCCCATACCACTGTCCTGTACCCTATCCTCCCACCCTGCACCCCATTCCCCTGCCCTGCACCTCTTCCCCCGTCCTGAACCCTTCCCCCGTCCTGAACCCGTCCCCCGCCCTACACCCCACCCCCCGCCATGCATTCCATCCTCCCACCCTGTGCCCCATCCCTCTGCCCTGCATCCCATCCTCCTGCCCTGCACCTGTACTCCCACCTCTGTACCCCATCCTCCCACCCTGCACCCCATTCCCCTGCCCTGCACCCCATCCCCACCCTATACCCCATCCCACTGCCCTGTGCCCCATCCTCACACCCTGTACTCCATACCACACCCTGCACCCCATCCCACTGCCCTACATCCCATCCCCCTATACCCCATCCCCCTGCCCTGCACCCCATCCTCACACCCTGTACCCCATACCCCATGGTATCCCCCTGCCCTGCACCCCATCCTCACACTCTGTGCCCCATACTCCCCCCTGCGCCCCATCCTCCTGCTCTGCACCTGTCCCCCCGCCCCTGTACCCCACCCTTCTTCCCTGGAACCTCCTCCTCCCTGTCCCCTCTGTCCCTTCTTATCTGAGACTAGAGCCTGAACAGCCCAAGGCCGGCACCCGTCACAGTGCCAGCAGGAACCTTTCCCTGGAATGTCCCCCACTTTTCCTCTAGGTGGCAGCACCGCTCCATGTAAAGTGGGCAGAGGGCTCTGGCTGCCCAGTCAATGCCCTTCTCAGGGTGAGAGCTCTGCCAGGAGGTGAGGCCGGGTCATGGCCCTGGTGGGCCCCATACCTGGTCCTCTGTGGATCTGTCCATCTGCCAGTGCCCACTGGCCACACGTGCACTCACACACACATCCCCTCAATCTTCCGCAGCCACAGCCACTCCCCCAGGTTCACTGGCCTGCACACCCACCCCCAGACACGCTGTACACTGGACACACGCCCTCACACACACTGCCACACCGTGACGCGCTCCTTCTCACACTCTGTCACTCAGCCACACTCACACCTCCCTCTCCGTGCCCAGGCTGGGTGCCCTGCCCTGGGTCAGCCTCGGCGTGTGCTGGTGTCTTGTTGGTCACTCCTGCGGAGCTGAATGACCGAGGAGGGCATTTGGCTTCCCAGGGCGGTCCTCAGACCTCAGGGCTCCAGCCTGTCCAGAGCAGAGAGCGCTGACTGGAGCTGCCTGCCTTTGTCTATGTTAGGGGATCCAGTGTCCCTGCTGCCCCTGGCTGTGGCCCTGACGTTTGTAGTGGCAGCAACACCTCTTTGGTGACTCACCAGCGTCCCCAGAGAGTAAGCCAGGATGCAGAAATGCCAACAACTCAATCAGGCCCTTGGCACCACGCGGAGCTGTGACTGCCAGAAGCTTGTGACCTGGACTTAGTGACCTGGGCTCAGTGACCTGGGCTCCTCCTGGACGGAGTCCTGGCAGCTGCTCCTTGGAGACTGTCAGTCCTGTACCAAAGTGACCCTCAGTACAGGGCGGATGGAGGAACGCAGGGACAAGAGGTGCGTGCAACTCCTTCATACGTTTGGGGCGCCCCACGTGTGCTGGAGCCTCCAGGACCCTGGTCAGGCCTCACCTCTGTCCAGTGTCAGGTTCTGAGCCACTATCCTCATTGGAAACCCGAGGTCACAGTACTCACCATCTTAGTCCCCAGGCTGTGGTAGCAAGCTAAAAACTGGTGGCTTGGAATAAAGGAAGCTGATTTTCTGATAGCTTTGGAGGCTGGAAGTCCCGCGTCCAGGTGTGGGCAGGGCCACACACCCTCCGAGGCTCCCGGTCCGACGCCCCTGCCTCCACCAGCCTGTGGGGCTGAGGATCGGCCTGCGCTGCCCCGTCCCGTCCCTGCCTGGGGGTCCACGTTCCCTCCTCTTATGAGGACCTCAGCCGCTGACTCCAGCCAGGGGGTTCCACATGACGCTGGTGCACATACCCGCGAAGACCGTCTTTCCAAGTCAGGCCACATTTGTAGGTCCCGGGACTGGGAAATGCTTCCTGGCAAGATCAGGAGACTTCGGAGCTTCCGTTCCGTCTCAGTACGATGAAGAGCATGAGAAGACCGGGCACTCAGTGGGCTGCAGGCAGCTCCAGGTGGTCCTCGGCCCTCAGCTCCTGGCCAGCGTCCAGGCCTGTGGGTCCTGTCGGGGGGGCTCAGTTCTGATTTCCCAGAGGCCCTCAGGGACGTGGCATGCTTTGGGGGTGGCCTGAGGACTCCAAGACGGGGCCTAAGAGCCCTCTCCTGCTTCTTGGGGGCCCACTTCCTGTTGCTGGCCCAGTCTGTGTCCCCTCCCGCTGCAGCCTGCTCCACAGGGTGGGCTGGGAACTGACCATGCTTAGAGGGCCCCCACCTGGACCTCCAGGGTGCGGTCAGCATTTCTGCCCCTGGGCGGAGACAGCTCCCAGAGGCCACATGACCTTCTCCAAGACATCTCTTGTCCCTCATGATGGAGCCTTCACCCAATATGCCCAGCCCCATCCTGCTGCATGAGGCTCATCCCGTGAGGGCTGACGTCTTTGTGACCTCCAGGGTCCTGAGCAAGCACAGTGCCTCCTGCCTCCACTCCAGCCTCCAGTTGTCTCCTTGGAAACCTGGTGTTTCCCTTTCTTTCTTTCTTTCTTTCTTTCTTTCTTTCTTTCTTTCTTTCTTTCTTTCGAGAGAAGAGAGAGAGAGAAGAGAGAGAGAGAATTTTTTCATATTTATTTTTCAGTTTTCGGTGGACACAACATCTTTGTTTTATTTTATGTGGTGCTGAGGATCGAACCCAGTGCCCCACGCATGCCAGGCGAGCGTGTTACCGCTTAAGCCACATCCCCAGCCCCAGAAACCTGGTGTTTCTACATTTTGGTCTTCACCTGGGTGTCTTTGGTGAATGCTGTCACTTGTGTGGATTACTTGTGAGATCCTGCTAGGATACGGTGGCGAGAGGAGCCCAATTCCAAACCTTGTGACAAGAGCCACGAATCTACCCACCAATGCAAACATCACGTGCCCACAATTGTGCGCTTTTCTCTAGAAAGCTGACCTGGCAATGGAAAGAACAGGAGGAACTGAAAAGTGTCGTATAGCTAAGGGTCCCAGTGTCACTGAATAGGGGTCCAAGGAGAAATTTCCTCCAAGGAGAGACGGGACCTCAACTCAATCCAGGGACCATGTGGCAGTTCTTGACTTAGACCACTGGAAGGACTTGCAGGATGCTTCAGAAGCCAGGCATGAGCAGAGGCTTATTAAGGGACCGCAAAGCCAAGGCGTCTGCACCCGAGGGCAGGGTACAGATGCCCCTCACCTCTCGGAGAAGACGAGCAACATGTCCGGGTTGAAGACGAGCAACATGTCCGGGTTGAGCTCTGACTGTACCCAGGGTTTTCCTGGGAAGAAATGTACAGGTTCCCAGGCCAGCCCTGGTGAAAATCAATTCCCATGTCAATCATTGGAGATTCGGGGTTCAGAGTGTTTCTTCCTCGTTAAGCAGCCCAGCCATAAACCAGTCGTGGGCACCCGTGTAGGCCTTTGAATCTGCTGACATTTAAATGGATGATGTTTTTGTTCTGGTTGATGTGGCACGAGCATGCACTGGAGGCTTTCTTCATCTCACTCACGAGACGGGCAGGGCTGGCCGTGCTCACTGGTCTGGGACTCCATCTAGTCAGGCTTCTTTTCTCTTTTTATTGTTCATGAGAGAGGCCACTGATCTCACCAGGACCTGAAACTGGCTCTCAGGACAGAGCACCAGGGCCTCACCTACTCTGGTGGCTTCAGCAGAGTGAGCCAGCCCACCCCGACCAGCCCAGGGGGCTGTGAAGTGTGACCCAGGTAGGGCTGTCTCCCGGTCCCCCTGCTCAGACGGGAGGTGGTCCACACGCAGCCTCCCACCAAGCTGCCTGGCACCTGGGGGCACTGGATAAGGGTCAGCTGCTCATTGTGGACTGTTCATTAACAGCCAGAGAGGAGGCAGTGGGCCCAGCCAGAGAGAAGCCTGGAACCTGGATTCAGGGGACACTTTCACTTCCTTGCCAAGAGTTTCAGAAAAGTCATGTGACCTCCTCCAACATCAGTCACTGCACCTGTGGAATGGGACCACGACACTGCCTCGCACGGCGGCATTGGCTGCAGGGGGAGGAGAGGTGTGGTATTCTTCAGCACTAGTTCTACTGGAAGTCATCTTTACAGATGCAGGAGGCCTCTGTGCTGAGCCCTGAGCCCCGGAGGCCCCGAGGTGCTGGCTAAGTGAAGAATGATCCTGCGAGCGACTTCAAGGTTAGAGCAGAGCTTGTCCCTGAACCTGGACACAGGCCCTGAATTCCGGTGATTCACTCCTCTTGGTTGAGTGTCAAGGGAGTCTTGTGCCTCTTTTGCATGGAGTTACTTTGGGTCAGTTGCCTCCAATTGCTCTTGGTGAGTGTCCAGGAGAGCAAAGGCTGTGGCAGGCTATGTCCCGAGCAGGTGGACAGGATTGCCTCGTCCCCCCTGTGGCTCCTGTGGTTTAAAATGTGACATATAAGAAGTGCAAACATGCTGAGACACAGTAGCATCTAATCCCGTGATGACTGGAGTTGGCTGGCCTGAGACGAAGCTGAAGGCCGCGCCACGGGGGTATTCCTGCTGCACTGTGGACAGGATCGTGTGGACTGACCTGGGCCCTGGGTGTCAGGATGCGGGTCTCCAGGGCGGCTGGCACGTCTTCTGTGTTGTTAAAAAGTGGGAGGAAAAATCCATGAAAGGATGTAAATGCCAGAGGCCCAGTGGCATGGGGCCACCCTCTGAGAAGGGACGGGATCAGGTTGGCAGTTTTGAGAGGGTGGCAGTGGCTTGGGCGCCTCCCACGGGACCTGTCTCCTGCTTCCTGGTGGGGCTCGGCTGAGAACCCCAGGGGGTCTCCATCAGGCACATCCAAGGATGCACCCCCCTCGCTCCCAGAGGTCAGTGCTGTCACCTCCTCCTGAAGTCACATACACCGTTGACCTCAGGTAGTAGCCCCCAGGAGTCCTGAGGCAGCTCAAGGCAGCCCAAGTTTAACACCTGGTCCCTTAAAACTTCAGTTTGAAAACTTTCTCAAAAGTTCAAGCGATGAAGAAGTCCCAGGATTCCTTTTCTAGGAATTTACTCTATGGGTGCAGCCGTGCCCATGTGCAGACATGTGGTCATGGGTTCTAGTAAACATGGAAATCACATAGAGGTCTGCCCACCGAGCACCGTTTAAGTAGACCTACAGATGCCCCCCACCGACACAATGTGGGCTTCCTAAGTTGAAGCCAAATGCTGAAACAATGAGGCAGAATTGTGTCACCTGCTCGGTGGAGTACCCAGGCCAGCTGTTAGGGGACGAAGCACGTGGAATGGCAGCGTGCTGCGCGGAGTCCCACGTGTATCTGTAACAAGAGGTGGCCACGTCCACACGGACCTGGGAGCTGTGTCTGGAGAGCACACCACAGGTACATGCATTTATTTGGCAAATTATAAAGACTAGCTCCTGATAACAAAGAGAAGCTACAAAGCAGTAGAGAAAGAATCGCCGCCAGCCTTTGGGTGGTGGCTACTGCCTCTCTCTCAGCCCCACGTGGACCCTCATTTTCTCCTGCCTGCCAGCCCTGAAACACGGCACAAGGTGTCCTGGCACAGCGGTGGCTCCTGGCTGCCCTGGGTGCAGGAGAGGGTCCCCAGGCAGCCCCATGCCCTGGGTCTGGGGGGTACCTAGGCACCAGAGGCTTTGACGGTTGTTCCTGCGGCTAGCCTTCACAGTGACCTTTCTGTATCGGTTATTTATTGTTCATGACAAATCACCCGATGAGCAGCTCAACTGACACAGTCATGGCCTCACACTGACAAGGGACAGGACCTGAGGGCGTGGCTGAGCGGCTGGGACTCAGGGCTCCTTGCAGGCCTCTGAGGGCCTGGCCGGGCTCCCCTGGGGCTGTGGGCCAGGACGTGGGCCTTTTTATAGGCCTACTGGAGTGTCCTCACATGACAGGTGACTCCCCTTTCTAGGCCTCTGGTGCTGGCTCTCACATGGCTTTCTGCTCTTGGGATGTCCACTCCCTGTGCCAGGGCTGTCCTTCCTCATGTAGCTGAGTGGTGTCCAGAGTCGGACGTCCCAGGGTGTGTGGGAGTCCACCAGCCGACGGACATCCAGGCTGCTTTCTGGGTAGAGCTGTCATGACGAAGGTGCTGTGGGCATTTCCTTGCAGGCCTTTGCAGAGAAATGGGTGCTGCCTCTCTTGGCCAAACACCTTCGAGTGGGCCGGCAGTTGTGACGTGTGACAGAGCACCACACTGGTGTGCAGAAAATGGTCGGGGCCCCTGGAGACCTGCTGGAAGGCCGGGCAGCTCCCATCCCGACACCCCCTTGCTGGTGTCCGGGGTGGTCAGTCTTGATTTTAGACGTTCTAGGAAACGTGTTGTGCTGTCTCATGTTGTTTAACAGGCACTTCCTGGATGACTCCAGGCCTTGAGTGTGTCTTCATGTATTCATTTGCCATCTTAGTTTATTTGGTGGAATGAATTTTCAAAAACTTTTCCCACTTTTTAAAAATTGACCTTTCCTTCTTCTTGAATGAGAAAGTTTCTTCTTACGGTGGTCTATCCTCCCCGACCAAGTCTTTTATCGGATGTGTAATCTGACTTTCTGGTCTTGGGGAGGTTTTTCACTGTGATGCTTCTCTATCTGCTTCTCATGTCTAGGTCTCCACTGGCCAGTGCCCCCATGACACTGTGGCGGGTCTCTTTTGCCACATGGTCACAGGGTCTGTTCCCTAAACGGTCACTTCTTTCCAGCCTTGCCAATCTCTTGTCCACTGTAATGGCCACTAGGAGTACCGTCCTGCTTGGTGTCTCTCTGATGGACTCCACTGTCCTTCCTCCCAGTCAGGTCTCTGGTCCCAGTGTCCTGGGAGTTTCTTCATTTGCATGTAAGTCATCTACAGAGAGCTTCGACAAGTGGGAACAATGTTGATTCTCGACCTGTCCGTGTGCACAGGGGACACGTGTGTGGAGGTGGGGAGTCGCCCTGAGGAGTGTTTGCAACCTCCCGGCACAGAATGCCTTGGTCCGAGAGGCACAGATGGAACTAGGTCTTGTTGAATCCGTGAGCAGAGGGGTGCGGCAGGAGCTGCTCAGTGTTGCGTGCGTTGGTAGGAAGACTTGCCACACCTGGTGGCATTTAGGAACACTAAATGTGTGGTTCCCTGGCCACACCTTCTTGGAGGAGTGCTGACCTCTACCGGCTCTGTGCTTAACACGGCTAATCTTCCAACTCCATCCAGTGCTTGGCAGGGAGGAGTGACGCTGGGTAAACATGACTGTGTCCCTTCAGATTTTCGACTCTGGTGCCCAGTCCTGGCAGGCAGACTCAACAGGTGCAGGAGAGTCCTGGGTTTCCACAGAGGAGTGTGGAAGGGCCACACCTTGAGACAAAGAGACTCCCAGGATGGTGGCCTCTCGGTTGTCAGCTGCAGGCTGGGTGAGGCAGGCCACACCTGGGTGTTGCTGAGCTATGAGGTCATCGGGCTCCCCTCTGCCCACTCAGAGGACTGTTCCACTTGGTGTCTTCTGAGGGGCCACCGTCCTGCATTGGAGTGAGAGGCCTAATGCTGCTCAGGAGTGGACTTCACCACGCACAGTGCGCCCTCTGGGTGGCAAGGTCCCTTCTGGGTCCTGGGTGAGCCCAAACAAGGGAGGCATGCTTCTGGGTATGAAGTGGCCCGGAGACTCCTGTGCCGGAGGCCTGGCCCCCAGTGCAGCAGTGTCCAAGGAGGGACTGGCCTGAGGGCTCTGAGGCCCCAGTGGATTCATCCCCGGAGGGAGTCATTATTCGATGGCGTCATTGAAGGAGTGGCCTTGGTACTGTGCTGTCCCCGGGCCCTTCCCTCCCCCTCCCTCCCTCCCTCTGGCTTCCTGCTCACCAGGAGGCAGGAGGTGAGCAGGTCTCGACACCCACCCTCTCAGCAGGTCTTGACACCCACCCTCTCAGCTTGTGCTCCTCCTCTCCACAGGCCCAAGCAGGGGAGGCCGCCTGCCGTGGACTAAAACTCTGCACCGGGAGCCCAAGAGGTCATCCCTCCTCTGAGTTCTGTTTCAGGTATTTTCTTACAGTGGCAGAAAGCGAACATACGTTTTGTTTGTTTGGAACAGGGATTGAAGCCACAGGCACTTTACCCCTGAGCCAGGTCCCCAGCCCTTTTTATTTTCACTTTGAGGCAGGGCCTCACTAAGTTGCTGAGGCTGGTCTTGAACGCGCCATCCTCCTGCCTCAGCCTCACCCCCGTGGTTACCGGCGTGCGCCACCAGGCCTGGTTCACTGGGTCCCATTTCTCTGTTCTTTCTGGTCTCATTAGTACCCTGAGACTCAGAACCCTGCGCTCTGGTAATGCATCTTTCAAACAGCAGGTTTTATAAGGCCTGGCTCTTTTCCTGCTATGGTTTCCTAAAGCAAAATCGCTGTCTGTGTAAGTCACTTTCTCAGATTGTATTGTTCTGGTGCCAATTTTAAGTCCAGACAGAAATCCCCGAGTCATCTGGAGCTAAAATGACAGGAAGCACCGACCCTCGTGGTTTGGGGAGGTTTCCAGACCACTGCTATATTCTCCACGTCCTCGGCACCAACTCCTGTCTCCTGTCGGGCCGTGAGGAGCACCTGGTCTCAGGTCTGCATGGGGACAATGACCAGAAGGCACAAATCAGAGCCTGCTAAACCGAAGCAAAAAAGGGCCACACCACCAGCATTTGTCAAGGACAAGGAGTGAGTCACATGGGACCTCACAGCTGGGGATGCAGATAGGGGAACCCTGTCCTCTTCCTCATGGCACAAGGGCTTTCCTAAAGAGGGATTAGGGGGAAGGAGCACAGGGGGACCCCGTTCTGAGGAGCCTCCTACACATCTTAGAGTTTAACATTAGGCCCCATCGTCGACCCCAGAGGCAGAGCAGGGGACAAGGAGGTACCAGTGGCAGAAGGGGCTGAGCAGGAGGGGTGAGCAGGAGGAGGGCTGAGGAGGGGGACTGAGGAGGAGGGCTGGGGAGGAAGAGGAGGGCTGAGGAGGAGGAGGAGGGCTGAGGAGGAGGAGGAGGGCTGAGGAGGAGGAGGAGGGCTGAGGAGGAGGAGGGCTGAGGAGGAGGAGAAGGGCTGAGCAGGAGGAGGGCTGGGGAGGAAGAGGAGGGCTGAGGAGGAGGAGGAGGGCTGAGGAGGAGGAGGAGGGCTGAGGAGGAGGAGGAGGGCTGAGGAGGAGGGCTGAGGAGGAGGAGGAGGGCTGAGGAGGAGGAGGAGGGCTGAGGAGGAGGAGGAGGGCTGAGGAGGAGGAGGAGGGCTGAGGAGGAGGAGGAGGGCTGAGCAGGAGGAGGAGGGCTGGGGAGGAAGAGGAGGGCTGAGGAGGAGGAGAAGGGCTGAGCAGGAGGAGGGCTGAGGAGGAGGGCTGAGGAGGAGGAGGAGGGCTGAGGAGGAGGAGAAGGGCTGAGCAGGAGGAGGGCTGGGGAGGAAGAGGAGGGCTGAGGAGGAGGAGGAGGGCTGAGGAGGAGGAGAAGGGCTGAGCAGGAGGAGGGCTGAGGAGGAGGAGGAGGGCTGAGCAGGAGGAGGGCTGCGGAGGAGGGCTGGGGAGGAGGAGGAGGGCTGAGGAGGAGGAGGGCTGAGGAGGAGGAGGAGGGCTGAGGAGGAGGAGGGCTGAGGAGGAGGAGGAGGGCTGAGGAGGAGGAGGAGGGCTGAGCAGGAGGAGGGCTGAGGAGGAGGAGGGCTGAGGAGGAGGAGGAGGGCTGAGCAGGAGGAGGGCTGAGGAGGAGGAGGAGGGCTGAGGAGGAGGAGGAGGGCTGAGCAGGAGGAGGGCTGAGGAGGAGGAGGGCTGAGGAGGAGGAGGAGGGCTGAGCAGGAGGAGGGCTGAGGAGGAGGAGGAGGGCTGACTGCGCAGGACACAGGCTTCGGCCTCAGCCTCAGCACGGGAGGTCTCTTGCACCCTGCGGAAGAGCTCTGGGCCCAGCATCTCTCGCCTGCGCCCTGGGTGGGGGCAGCTCCAGCGCCTCTGGCCTGTTCTGACAGTTTCAGGCCTGGGTTGCGTCGGCTCTGAAAGGGTTCTGACTGGGGTGCTGCTGCTGCGGGTGAGACGGTGAAAGTGGACCTGGGGAAGGGACGCCCTGTCCTGTGGGACCGAGCCCCTAGCCAGCCCCGTGATGGTTCCCTGGGCCCTCCTTGGGCACTCCTGGGGCCCTTCCCAGGCACCCCGGCCACCCCGGGGCACTCCCCAGGTGCTTAGCCAGGATGCATTCGACACGCAGCCTCTGGAGGCTGGAAGTCCCCCATCAAGGTCAGCGGGCAGTTCTCCCACGGACCCTTCTTGGATGGCAGGTGGCGGTCCCCAGGGTCCTCTTTGGCATCCCTGCACCTTCCTCCCAGCTCCACGCAGGGCCACCAGGCCGCTGTCGACCCCCCTCACTGCAGCCTCGTTCCCTTGGCCCCAGGCTTGGCCCTCCAGCGTGGGAATTTGGAGGGGACACATGCAGCCATGTCACTCCCAAATCGTCACCGACTTGGTGAACACTGAGCAAGTGCACACTGAGTGCTGTCCCTTGGTATCAGGGACCTTGTCATCAAACAAGCCGACTGTGACGTGGCAGAGTGTGGAATCACAGGTGCTATCACTGACTAGGAAACTGGGTGTGGAGAGGAGGGAAGACTCCCCAGGTGACGGCGACATGGCGTGAGCCAGGACAGCCTCGGTCACCTGCCCTGCGGCTCATCCCAGGGGTGGGCTGCCAGGGAACTCTTGAGGTTGCTGGTCCAGGGTGGCATTGAGCAGGACGGTGCTGGGAGCGCCCATGGGTTCCCCTCACCAGGGCTGAGAGTTCCTGCTCTCTAGAATGGGGCCAGCTTTCCTGCCCACGGCTGGAGGGCACTGTCCCTTGCTTTCCGGGCGGTACAGTCTCCTTTACAACCCCAGCTCTGCTGTGTCACAGCAAGGTTTCAAGCAGTAGTTACCTTTAAAAATATGGACCCTGAAATGTCAGTGAGCATGGAAAGGGCGAGGGTGGACACAGCGACAGGCAGACCCAGTGGATGACAGGCAACAGCGCTGGCAGTGCCGCTCGGTGGTGTGGCTTTGCTGGGCACACAGAAGCCTTGGGCTTGACCCTCAGCACGAGGAACCAAAGACTCCCCTCAGGCTCTGCCATCACCAGCACACCAGGCCCACAGGTGGGCCCTGTCCATTGCCCAGATGCTGCCTGTCTACCTCCACGGGCACCCATCACCTGTCCCTCTCCTTCCCCTGATCTAGGTCTCACATCAAGGACACCACACAATGACATCTTTGTGTCTGGCTGCTTTCAGACATTTGAAAGTCATACACTGTTGGGTATGTCCACAGTTGACTCCTTTTCATGGCTGCGTAGTATTCTGTTGCATGGTTATGTTGGCTTGTCTATCACCATCCAGGACTTTGGCTTAGTCACTTTCCATTTGGAGGCTATAAAGCCACTGTAGACAGGCCACCCTTTAAAACATGCCTGTCTCCCTTGGGGCTGGTTTTCTCACTGCAACTCCGGGAAAGCCCATGCCTCCTTCCCCAGCCTCCAGACATAACAGAGGACCATGTCTCGTGACTTTCCTTCTTGCTGCTTTGCTGGCAGCATTTCCAGGAAACTCCTCTCTGGTTCCCTTGCTTGTCCCCCAGTGGCCCCAGTGGCCATTGTTGTGGGGACATTTGATTCTGTGCCCAGCCCCTGACAGCAAGATCACTGTGAGGCTTCAGAAAAGCCCTAGAGGCCGCTGTCATAGTGCTCCATTGCCACAGACAAGTGACAGCCTTGGAGTAGCGCATCACCTACAGACACAAAGCAGCCGGAGTCCTGGTGGCTCCTGACACTGCCCCAGCTGTCCGTGGAGCTGACCCGCCTGTGTTTTGCAGTCTGCATTGGCCTCTGTAAGCTGCTGATTCCTCTCCACAGTTTCAGGGTTTGCCTTTCCTGTTTAGAAAGTTGGTGTACGTGGACTCTCTGTGTGTGTGTGTGTGTGTGTGTGTGTGTGTGTGTGTGGTGCAGCACAAACACACCTTCAGCTGCCCTGCAGGTCTGAGCAGAGACCCCATCCAGTCGCAGGTCTGGGTCTGCCCTCTCGATGGCCCCATGGCTCAGGCGAGGTGCCCTGTGTCCCCTGGCGGCTCCTGGTCACTGCACTAGGGTTTGATGTGGAGGTACCCTCGCCTCCTTCTCCTCACTTGAGAATGTCACGGCTGCCGGGTCCCCACACTTCCAGAGGCGCTGTGCGAAATCACCTTGCTGAACTCCACGAAGAATTAACCTGCATTTTAATTAGAGATGGATTAACTCCATGAATTAATTTGTGGAAGATCTGATGCCATTCCAACTTGAATCTTCCTAACTGTACATCTGACATGTGTCCTTCCTTATTCAGTCAGGCTTTTGTTTAAATGCCTTTTAACATAGTTTGAAAATTTCTTCGAATACAGTCTTGAACCTGTTTCCTGAATTTATTCTTAAAAATGTTACTTTTTGTTACTTTTTGAATGGGACCTTTTTAAAATTGAATTCCAGTTGCTGCTGGTAGGCGGACTTTTGTGAATTGGTCACATATCAATATAACCTTACCAAACTCTCTCATTAATTTCAATTATCTCCTTGTAAATTGTTTATTTTAATGACAAGCATCATTTGTGAATAAAGATGTTATTGTTTCTTCACTTACAGAATTATGTCCTTCATTTCTTTTTCTTGTCTTATTTGGATTGTCAGACTCTCTATTTCTAATAGAAGATGTGGAGGTGGGCATCATGGACTTCTGTGGAGAGTGCCCAGCCCAGATGTTCCCCTGTTACTCTGTTGAGTGGTGAGTGATCTAAGTGGATTTTCTGACATAAAATTCATCCTGCAATTCTGAAATAAATGAACGTGGCATCTTGGGGCATTGCAGGGTTGGTTTGCTAACCTTTTGATTCGCATTTTTTTAAATCAATATTAATGTTTTTTCCTCATTGTATAAGAATGTATTATCACAAACTGACTTGAGGAGAGTTTTTTTCTATCTTCTGAGGAGTTTGTATAGAATAAAATTATTGATGTAGTAAACATTTGGTATAATTTACCTAAAAGTCCACGTGAAATGATTTCTCTTTTTTGTAGAAATACTTTTATGACTGATGCAATATCTGTACTGGTTCCTGATGATCCAGCTTTACTTATTCAGTTCTGGTGATGTGCATATTTCTATGGATTTGTTTTTTATGGGTTTTCATGTTTTTTTTTTTCATGTTGTTGGCATAAATTGCTTATAACCTAATGTGACTATCTCTTTAATCTCTAACTATGTCTTCTTTTTTAATTTATTTTTTGGTACTGGGGGTTGAACTCAGGGCCCTGAACCACTGAGCCGCATCCCCAGCCCTATTCTGTATTTTATTGAGAGACGGGGTCTCACTGAGTCCCTGAGCGCCTTGCTGTTGCTGAGGCTGGCTTTGAACTCACGATTCTCCTGTCTTAGCCCCCAAGCCTCTGGGATCACAGGCGTGTGCCACCCTGCCGGGTACTAATTACGCCTTCTTTTCACATCTAATCTTATTTACTTTTGCCCTCTTTCTAGTTGACCAATGTTGCAAAAGTTCTGTCACTTTTATCTTTTACTTTTGTCTCTTAAATTTGTTCCGCTCCATCCTGTACACACACACACACACACACACACACACACACACACACACACCCCTTTCATTTATTTCCATTTCTCCTGTTACTGCCTTCTCTCCCCTTGGTTTGGATTTTTTGTCTCATCCGGACTTCAGCTGGGTGCTCAGCTAATTTCTTCTTAACCTCTTTGACAAGTTCTCACATTCCTGAGCATCTCCACCATGGTGTCTGACGGCACGCTGCATGGCCACGCAGCCACGGTTTCCAAGACCTCTCCGTCCTTCTGTCACTGACTCTTGACATGTGAATTCTTTAGGGGTGTCCTTGATGTCTACCCTAGGTGAGGGAATGTGACCTAAGACAGATCCCTCCAATTGTGTTTGCGGCTGGCTCGTGGACAGCAGCCACAGAGGCACTATGCACAGGTCACAGGCTTCCTCTCTGGAAGGCAGCCCTCTTGGTGATGGTCACTAGATCCAACTTTTCATTTTCCTTGTCCTTATGCCTTCCTGTTTGACGCTCGCTACTAAGTACTTCTTATTACTGTCCTGCTTTCATGCTTATTTCCATGCAGAATTCTGAAGACACCTTTCTGCTGGTCTGTTTCCACCTGTGTGTGAGCGGTCCGCTCCATGTCTGCTGACTTTGTTTTCTCTGCATATTTCCTCCCTGGCTACTGAAGATCCAGTCTGTGTGTTTGTGGCCCGCTAGGAACACCTTCGCATGCTGCTTGGAACTCTTGGGATTTCTGAATATGAAGATTGGTGTCTTTAATTGATTTTAGAAAACTTTCACTCACTCTTTGAATATTGATTCTTTCACACATATTTATGCTCTTTCAGAGCTCTAATGAAATGCATGCTACACAACCTCTATGTCTCTCAACCTCTATTTCATGTTTTCTATACATTTGTCTCTGTTAACTACATTATGCATAATTTATGCAGATTTGCTTTCTCAATTAGTGCTTTTCTTTGGAGGTAAGTCAAATTGGCTATTTTTTTTTAACTTAGCATTTGGTGGAATTTATCTATAAAATCTTCCCAAAGCTGGTGTTTCCTTTCTGGGACTAACTTAATATCCCTAATGGGGAGATCACAATTCAGACACACTTTATTTCTTCACGAGTCAGTTCTGACGATTTGTATTTCTCTAGAGATCTGTCACTCCCTCCAGCTGTCCAGTGTCACATGGAGCACACTGGCTCTTCTGTTCCATGGGTGTAGCGCTGTCTTCAAATGTCTCCATCAGTCTTCCAGGTCACAGCTCACCATTCTGTCAACAAATTGGGTTCCATGGAGTGGATGGAAGTTTTAATAATGCTAATATCTGATTTATTTAATATAAAGTTCATCTACATTTTGAGAAATAGGAACAAAAGCACTCCTCCCTTTCTTTGTGTATTTTATCATTCTTGATGCACATGGGATTCTTTATATAGTTATTGTGTTGTTTTAAAAATGACTTTGCATGCGTTTAGCATGTTCCTAAGCAGTATGAGGAATGAAAGGAAGGAACTTTTCTTGTAATAGAAACGTCAGATCCCAAGAGACACAGGCAAACCTGTGCTACTGGTGACGGCAGGGCTGACATTCGTGTTTGGGGTCTCTGGAAGTGAGTGCTGTGTCTGCACACAGGACGCTGAGGTCCCTCTGGCTCCCACTGTCAGAGAGCAGAACTCTGACTCCCCTTCCACCTCCTGTGGCCACCCATCACCTGGAGACCAGTCCCCTCGGTGCCAGGGGCCCAGGTCTGGGGAGCCGCAGGGGGTGTTTGGGAAAGGTCTCCTTGAGTTAGTTGCGCTGTGTGTTGTCCTCCTCCCAGGCCACCTGGGAAGGGCAGGAGAGCTGCTTTCCTACAGAGCACAGTTAGTGAAGTTCAGTACAAACCTGCTTCGTTTGTTTACTTTCTTAAAAGGCAAGTGTTCTAGTCATCAGGAGTTTAGATGGAGCCCAGGAGCAAAGACCCTGCTCAGATTGGTCAGAGGTTCTCTGGCTGGAGAGGAGGGGAGGGGAGGGGAGGGGAGAGGGCGGCAGAGGGGAAACCGGCAGGGCCAAGCGCAGGGACAGACAGGTGGTAGCAGCGCTGGAGGGCCACACTCGCCTGTAGGTGTGGACTCTGGGGTCCAGTCCACCCGGTGCTTCTCGCCTGTTCGGAGGCACTGGCCAGAGGGACGGCAGTCAGCTGCCTTCACAGCTGCCCACATCAGGCTCCTGCTGACCTGCCCACGGTTCCGAGGACTGATTCAGCCGTGAGCAGGGCTTGGGGAGTTGGCAGAACGTCACCAGCAGGGAGCAGCATGCTGCACCTGTGAGGCCAAGGTGAGCGGGAGCAGTCTGACAGGCCAAGGCTCAGTGCCTAGAGCACTGCAAAGAGGAGAGAGGAGCCCGGCCAGTGGACGTGGGGGTGCAGGGCGGACCTGGGAAACGCCCAGACGTGGCCTGGCTGGCCCTGTCTGCAGCACTCACTGGTGCGGCTCCTTCAGGGCTGCGTGGGTTTTCGAGTCCCCTTGGAGGACCCGGGGCCAGCCCTGCAGCACCGCACCTGGCACCCCACTGTGTTGCTCTGGCCCTAGCCTGAGTGTGCTCGGACCCTCCTCTCAGCCACAGACCCCTCTGAGCCTGAACCCTCCCCTCAGCAGCCGCCTTTCCCAGGCAGCCATTTCACCCCCAGCTCTGGGGCATTTGTGTCCCCTGCACACCGTGGTGCCTACCGTCCTGAGAGCCTGGGCTGACAAGCTGACCCGCGACAGCTGAGTGCCCGGGGCTGACTGTCTACTCGCCATCCTTTCACCCGGACACAGGATCACACCTTCCACATGCTGCGAGGACTGGCGGAGCTCAGCGCAGGCCAGAGACCGCCTTCCTCACCACACAGAGGTCCTGTCTGCTCATCCTTCTGCTGATTTGGATTCCAGAGAGATTAACCAAAAATCTCTCTGGAATCGCTAACCAAAGCGATTTCTACAGACCAAAAAGATGATTTGACTGGAATCCATAACAGCTGATATCCAGAGCTCCAGCTTGGCTATCCTTACATCTGCAACAGTGGTTCTCCCACACCTGGAGGCTAATGAATAATGAACACCATTAAGGCCTATTTCAGATGTAAAAAACCTTGGGGCTTGCTTGTGGGAATACCTTCAGACCCATATGCAAGTTACAGGAAAAAGGATGGGATATCCAAAGAAGAGTCAAACCCAGGTGGTAACCAGGATGCTTTTTTCAATATCTATTTTATTATTGCCCTCTCCCACATCATAAAGTTCTATTTTATTTTTTGAGCTCATACAGACCTAGGTTAATGTTTTTCTGATCAGTTTTATTTTTTGACTGTGGAGTTTTTACACATTGCAATGGAGATTTCACCTGTGTAAAACTACAAGGCCTTTACTATTGTCTTATGTGTTCTATGTTATATGTGCACACTTGTGTTTAGTGTTGTATGTCTGTATGTGCGTATATCCATAGATCATATATGAGGAGCGCTCATGAAAAAATGGATCCAAATATTTTTATTATTCATGTGATTTAAATGGTTTAATTTAAATTGGGTAAACAGCTGTTGAGGATTGTTTTAAAATGTGAACAAATAAGGAGGTTAACAGATCTGTTTGTTTACTTTCACCTTTCCTTTTCATCATATCTAATTCTATTCAGGATACTAAATTGTTTAGAACATTGCTTTCTTTTAGTGCCTTCTGGAATGTTACATAATTTTTTTTTAGCCATCATTGCCAGAATTCCTATCTTCATACCAGTGCCGGTGAAGACAAAGATAAAACCAAACTACAGCTTCTGTGATAGCTATCACAACAAACTGTATAAATGAATAATAACTCAACAAGTGATGCCCAGTCAAGGAGTCGATTTACTTTGGGAGGAAATGGACATATTGATGGATTCCTCCACTTTGAACTGCTTGCAGAACTTGCCTGGACTATGTATCACTTGTATGCATTGTGAACTATCTGTTGGTACAGGGAATTGTGGTAGTGGTGGTGTATCTTTGCTGATGGTGTCACTGGTGGTACAATTTTTCCAAAGGAGCGGTCATTTGGCTTGGTGTCGTGGCGTTCTTATCCTCCTCTCTTCTGCTAGTGATGGTCTAAAATTTGGGGGCCAACAGAAGTGAGGCAAAGAACCTCACCCCCCCACTGGCACCAAGGCCAAATTTGGGGGCCAACAGATGTGAGGCAAAGAACCTCACCCCCCAATGGCAAAGGCCAAATTTGGGGGCCAACAGATGTGAGGCAAAGAACCTCACCCCCCAATGGCAAAGGCCAAATTTGGGGGCCAACAGAGGTGAGGCAAAGAACCTCACCGCCCCCCCCCCCCCCCGCTGGTGCAAAGGCCTATCCACAAGTATATTGTATGCTGAACCGGTAGTCAGTGACAGGAATGATCCAATTGCAGTGGTACCAACCTAAGACAGGAGGCTGACGCCTTGAGGTCAGCTCATCCGATGACGGGTAAGGACCATATGTAGTATTGGACAACCTACCAGGCACGGTCCCTAAGCTACATTGCTTGGTGTTTAATTAAACAGAAGGGGGGAGATGCTGAGAGCCATAGCTGAGTTGGAATGAGGCATGGCATTTTTGCCAGAATGGAGTGGTTGAGAAGTGATACCAGCAAGCCATTGAGATGACGATCATGTTAAGCTGTGTATTCAATTGTATATTAGACCCCTGCTGTCCACCTCAGCCAGCTACTTTGGAGTTCTCATGGGGATTTCCGGAGAGTTCCCATTGGTTGGGGAAGTGCCGGAGGAGGGATTTCCAGTTTGTGTGTGGTGTGTCCCGGGAGAAGGCCGCATGCATGGTGTTCGCGGGAGTGCGGAGAATAAAGGAGTTCCTGTTTTGAACCTACAAGGCTGTGTGGCGGCTCGGTTATTTTGTGCCCAGCCAGACTGTGGCATCCTTTCTCCCACTTCCAGCTCGACCCCCATCACTTCTCTGCCAGCCTGTTTTTGCTGCTGTTCTGGGGGCTGCCCATGGCATAGCCAAAAGGGTGGGTCAACTAAGCCAAACAGTTGTGTGGGCAGCCACCAGGTGCCCTCTGCCTGCAGTGGTCACCTGGAAACAAAGGTTTCCTCAGGCTGGCAAGTCTCTGACCGTCTCCTGCCTGGCGACAAGGGCAGAAGGGGATCTAGAAGGTAGTCCTGGCTTGTTCTCAGCAAGGTAGAGAGGGTGGTGGCATTGGGGGAGCACGAGGGGTCCCGGACCATGGCTGGGGAGACCACATGGGTGCTGGATCCTATAATAGGAGTCCACCTGAGGCCAGCTTCTTCCCTGTGGGTCATGGTTCCCATCCTCAGGACGTCGTCAAGAAGGCAGTGCAGCCGTGTGCACCTGGGCAGGTGCTGTGTAATGTATATAACTACACGCCCGAATGTGGGCACATCTGCACACACAGACATGCACATGTGTGCACAGGCACACGCAGTACAAAGGGCAACACACAAGAGGAGTTATCTCCACGAGGTGGGTCTGACAATTTATCTTTTTTGAAAAAATTTTCTCACCCATGTGTTTTAAATTATTATTTTTCTATTACTTTTTTTAACCAAACCAACCAAAATTGTTTGACCAAAACCCAAAGGAAGATATTTCTCTCTCTCTAAAAATTGAGTCTATACACAAGAAATTTAAGGAAAATCTTTAGAACAATTTGACTATTGAGTATCATCATAAGATGCAATTAGCCACTGACCACACTCAGCCAAATAAAGACGGAAGCACGTGCCCTGGGAGGCAGACCGCCAGCCCACCTCCTGCTATTCTCTGCACCCCGTGGGAGTAGACGCTTGTGGTCATTCTGACATGCAGTTCTTTTTTAAGTTGTGAGAGTACAGATTTGGGGTCTGTGGGCATTTGTACCCTGCATGCTGCATGGAGGAACAGAGGAATTTAACCAATTTGGGTGACATTTCCTAACAAACATCCCACTGAGAGGCAACCTGCTGTAGTCTGGTGGGGTTCTAACTTTTCTGGAGATTTGAATTGAAATTCCACCATGGAATTCTTAGGAGCTATCAGAGGGATAAAAAGACTATGGCTTCTTGAAATGAGAAGAACCAGCACCTTCCATGATTCCTGCTATTTTTGTTCCTACCTATGGACAGAGGCCACCAGTGGCCAACGATGCCCTGAGTGTGTACTATGCTCTCCATACACACCTTTGTTTCTCCAGGTTCCTCTGATCTGGGGCCTTTCCAGGTCAGAGTTCTGGGTCTGGTCTGCTCAGTCTCAGCATTTGATATTCTTGTTTCCAGACACATGTTCAAAGTGCCTATTTGCTGGCTACTTTCTCTCTGAAAAATATATGTCATGCTCTTTTTATGTACCAGGGTAATCACAAGATGTCCCCTGTCCTGTGCAGTCTCCCATGAGTGACAGAGGGCCACTGTCTGAGCAGTGTGGTGTGGTATTTCTCATCACAGGACCCCAGGGAGGGATGCTGGGGAGAGTCAGGGCTGGACCAGAAACCTAGGGACTTGCAGGGAACCGGGGCAGCTCTGTGCCCACAACCTGGCCAGCATCTGCTCATCAGGTCATTCAGGGACCCTCTGCAAGGAGGCTGCAGCACCATCTAAAAGTCTGCCTTGATCTCCAGGGTTAGAGGGAGCCTGGCCCTTAGGATTCATTTCTGGCTACCCTTGAAAAATATGAATGTTCTTTTGCAATGCCCAGGAGTTCACAGGAAAAGATGAAAGATGGTCAAAAGTCACTGAACTGGATTCCCACCTTGGGCAGAGGCAGGTCCTGCCTGAGCTGACGTGGTCACCAGGTGCTGACCTGTGTCTATCTGCACGGAGGGTGATGGGGAGCTTGCAATTGGGGCCTGTTGATTTCCCCCCCACTCAGTCCAGGGTCTGACTGGCCTTTTGAGCTGGGCTGCGGTAGCGGTGGTCTCTGTGGAGGACAAGCAGGCCTGGGGTGCTCTGGGATTCTAGGAACCTCGAAGGCCCCCAAGGAAGAACATGGGTTTTTCCCTCGTGTCTTGTCCTTCTTGAACAAGGACCTTGCAGATCCCACTCCCCACTCAGGTCTGTGACGTCTGTGGTGCTCCAAGGTGATATTGTTATCAGAGTATCCGGAAGTTCCTAGAGCTTCTGTACTCATTTTGAAATAATCATCAGAGCTTTATGATCCAACAAAGGAGAAGTCTCAGATATCTCAAAATTCTGTTTATTTACACAATCAGCAGGTCATAAAGGTTGTGTTGTTGTTGTTTTTCTGAAATACAAATTAGACAGTCAGCAAAATACTGTTTCATTTCCAGTCCCTGCTCCAGGCTTCCTTCCCGCTATCCCTCAGACCTCTCCGTTGCTTCCCCTCTCCCTGATTGAACAGGTTCAAGGGCGTCCATTCTTATCACTTTTTTGGCAGCCAGGAGGATGAGACTAAGGAGCCCCAAACTTTGAGGATGCTTCTGATTTTCTGAGGGAGGAACCATGAGGGCTCTTGGAGTTTCCTGCTTAAGATGGGCGTAAAGAAGGTGCTGTTCTCTGGTGGGTAGGCAGACCCCAGGTTTCTCACACCCAGACAGGAGCCTAGCGCAGTTCCAGGGCTGCACCCTGCAGGGACGGCGGGGTCCTTCTGGCTCCAAGCACAGCTGGACGGTGAGTGGCCTCAGAGCAGGTCCGCCGATGGCTTTTAACCAGGATCTGAAGGGCAGCTGTGGCACTTGGAGATCTTCTAGTTCAACTGAAAATTATCCAGGAATGAATTAGTGCCACAGAATTAGCTGACTTGCCAGCGTGAGCGGAAGCCCGTGGTCGGCCATGTGGGAGGGGAAGCTTCGGACCAGGGGCAGCGGCTTCTTCCCGTCTCTACCTGTCAATAGCCAGGGAATGCGGATGCTGAGCGGCACCAGTCAGGGTTCCATGTAAAATTTCTGGTGGACATATCTGTACTTGTTCATGGCGTGCAGTATTATGATTTAGTATCTGTATACAATATGATCAAATCGGGTAGTTAGCCTTTCCATCTCCTCAGAAATCATCATGTCTCTGCGTTGGGAACCTGCAACCTCTTCTCCTCTAGCTGTTGTGAAATGTCTCATGGTGGTTGACACAGAAACGCTGCTGTGCCACTGACCCCAGCACTACTCCCCCAGCCTGCTTTACCGGCCCTCTCACCCCCCCCCCACGGCCCTCCCCGCCTGTAGTGACCTCTGTTCTACTCTCTACTTCAATGTGGTCACTTCAAACTAGGAGTGAGAGCAGGTGGCATCTGTCTTTCTGAGTCTTGTCTTACTTTACACAGTGCCCTCTCCTTCCATGGGTTGCTGCAGACTACAGGATTTCCCTCTTTTTTTGATGGCTGACTAACCTTCCATTGTGTATATGTCACTTTTCTTTATTCATTCATCCGCAGACTGACCTCTGTTGGCTCATAGCTGTGAGCAGTGAGCAGTGGGCTTGGTGGCTCTTTAGACAATGACTGCTGGATCGCCGAGCCGCCACATGGATTCCCATAACCGCAGTGTGAGACTTCTGGTCAGCCTACCTGATGTCCACCCTCCCATCAGCTTGCCGACATGGTGCTTGACTAGCTGGGCATTGCTTGGAAGGTCTGTCCACACATCTGAATCTACACGTTTCTGCTGTGGTCATTTGGTTTCTTCTGGGTCAATGTTGTTATTTGCAAATAAACTCAAAACAAGTTCTGTTTTGTTTTTTCTTCTTTAAACAAAAATACTAAGTGCTCACTGTAAGTCGAGTGATGCTATTGATTGTAACTGTGTGGCCTGAGTAATTCGCCATCAGGAACCATCGATTCTGGGTATCTGTAGCCGGCGGTGTGGAGAATGAGTCCCTCGGGTTTTGGGATCCTTCCACATGGCTCTGAAGCTCTGAAAAAGATGTCAAATATAACAAGATGAGATGTCAACTGTTCAAGAAAACTGTGGTGCTTTGGAGCCTCTCGTTATCGAGCTTTTCATGGGTGGAATGTGAAGATCATGCATTTCATCTTCGACTGTGCAAATTGATGCTTAGTAATGGAAGAATGAGACCTCTCCCCCCACCACCCGTCAATATCCATTCAAATAACAGAAAAAATACTCCTAAAAAGGAAGAAAACCATAGTGGTGAGCTAGGAAGTAAGTCCAAAGATCTGGAGTCGGCAAGAAACTTTGAGGAATTCCTGCCAAAGAGAGAGAGGGGATGAGGGAGCATTTGGGATCAGAGAGGGGGAAACGGGGAACTGGAAGGAGAGCAGGGGAAGCTGTGACCCTCCCGATGGGGGCTGGCAGAGCCCCAACAGCCATCCAAGGAAGTTCATTTGTGAATGAAATATGCAAATGATAGGCAGAATTAATTAGGGCGCACTGGACTTACTTAGGCCAGGAAACTCCAGCCTTCGCTTCATACCCTTCAGGAAAGGCCTGGAGGGCTCTGAGCAGCTCACCCAAGCCAGCTCCCTGCAGGAGGGAGGGGGAACGTTCTGTGTCAAGGGAAAAGCAGCAGCTTCCAGGGAGGACACAGCAAGCTGCCGTGCCCAGGACAGCCGTGGTGTTTGCATGGCTGCTGGGCACTCCCGGGTCTCAGGCGGTTCCCAGATGTCCTTCCAGTTGCTTGCCAGCCAGGTCTGTGAGGAGGCCCAGGCAGCCTGGAGGAGACCCATGAGAAACCCAAACCAGCTGGCTCGGGAGGCACGCCCCCTCCCCACGCCAGGTAGCACGGCCCTCACCCAGAAATGAAGAGCACATCAGGTGAGCAGGGCATCCAGAAGCCCAAGGGCTTGGGGAAGAACAAGGTGCCATGGAGCAGGGCAGCTGGCCTGGGAGCTGAAGAGAACTTGAACTGTTCAAATGAGTGCTTAGTGGGGAAGGGGGGTGGTGATTCCTTCTTAAGACAGGAGTAAGGAGCTCTGAAAGAGGATCTACAGAGAGCAAAAGGGTTCTTATTAAATGTGCCGAAACGGGATAAATAAATGATCAACGGGCTAAATAGTGAATTCAGTCCATGGGCCAACAGCAACTCGAAAATGATCTTGAGAACATTTCCGCTCATAGTATAAAGCCTGCAAGTGAAGGATGGTAGAGACATTGAAAATAGATTCCGACTTCCGGAGACAAGAGTGAAGCCAGCAGAGGCCCGTGTTTTGCGAGGAAAACCTGCTCTGGAGCTGGAAGAGGTTTTCATGTGCGGGTGGGAACGGAGACAAATGAGACTCCCAGTATAAGAAATGGAGACGGCTGAGCATGACTGAGAAGGAGCAAACAATGAGCACAAATCCAAAGCAAAACAAATAGGGTCAGAACCAAATATTACCAGATGTCAGAATGAAGTGTGCATTTTCTCAGATTATTCAACCTGCTGAAATGCACATAAAAAGAAAGCTGAGTTTTCAGTTTGTGTGAGATACCATAAAGAAAGTCCAAATCTATCTTACTTGATGAGATATTTCTTTTTTTCCCCAAATGTGGAGGAGACAAATGTGGCAAAGGACTTTGCAAGTGTGGCTAATTTACATCAGATTTTAAAAGTCTATTTGTAGCAAATCCAAAAAGTGTCAATAAAATGGGCCAGCAGGATAATACTCAAGTTAGGACACATCTTCTAGTGGGACCTCCTAAGTCGGGCCTGGGGCTCTCAGGTGCACACCTGGCAGGTGGTCCGGGAGGCACTTGTAAGCTGTCTGTGGAGATCCGGGGGAGTCGAGCTGCAGGTCAAGCTGGGGCCTGGGGATCAGAGTCGTTGAGGCGGTAAACACCCCCGCCTGCAGGCTGAGCAGGCGTCGGGGCTCTCTGGAGCCCACAGGAAGGATGCAGCGGAGGGAAGGAAAAGAGGTGTGGAAAAGTGATCTAGGTGTGAGCGCACCGGGGTGTGCAGGGAGCAGCCACCCTGCAGGGCAGTGGGGCAGAAGGAGCCATAAGCGTAGATGGCAGAGGACCTCTGGGTCCCTTCTTGGTTCCTATGGACTATGAGGTCTGCTAAACAGAGCTACGCCTAACCCTCCATTTCCTTAAAATGAAAAGACATCCATGCCAATTTCAGCCGGGGGCTGAGGACAAGGGGAGACATTTTACAGAGGTGGAGGCAGGCAGAAGAGTGCCCCGCTCCAGGGCCCACACACGATTCCTTGGAGCCTGAATAGGTGACCTCACGTGGCAAAGGACTTTGCACGTGTGACCCAGGTTAGGACCTGGAGTGGGAGACCATCCTGGACAGGCCTGGTGGGCCCGTGTCACCCAGAGATTCTTTAAGACTGGGCAGCATGTCCCACCCACTAGACAGGCTGGGCAGAGCAAGAGGCCTGTGCTGCTGGTGGGAGGACAGGAAGGAGCCCGGGACAAGCTGGTGGCTGCCAATGCTGGAGTGGGTGAGGAGGAGGACTCACCCTAGGGCCTCCCGACGGAAGCAGCCCTGGGGACACCTAACGTCAGCACTGTGATGTGATGCGTTTCTCCTGTCCTGACACTACCAAGTGGTGTAACAGAAAACTAAGTGCTTTTTAAACACAGGTGGTGGACTTGGTGTCCTCGGGTGGACTTGGTGTCCTCGGGTTGTGGGTGGAGGACTGGCATGTCTGTCCTCCACCTTCACAGGACCCTGTTCCCCCAGCGATCTGCAGCTACAAGGAAATCAGGCCTCAGAGAGGGGAAAAGCCATCGCCGCCGGAAGAGGAGTTCTTCTTTTCCTCAAACAAACCTAGCGCTCTGCTCCCCAGGAGAGGAAGACAAAACCTGCCCTGATTTCTACCCCACTGGATCATGTGATGCTCACAGCATTGTGGCTCCTGGGCTAAAAATAAGCTGGTGGCTCTGTGTTCCAGGACTGAGCACAGCCTCCTCTCGGGGCCACAGCCTCGGCTCATCGGCTTGGAATCTTTGACTGGTTTTCCTGGGAATTCCAGCCTTCCGCTGTCTCTTTTCCCCCCTTAGCCAGAGGATCAGTAAACACCACTTGCTGGTGTGCATATGGATGTTGTTTCCCACAGAGAAACATTGTTTCCCCTCTAAACTTTAAATGTAGCCATCCTGGTTCCCACCTGGTGTGTGACACTGGGCCTCGCTTGGAGGCACAGACTGCAGATGGTTTTCTTCCCCAGGTGGTGCGGTGGGTGGGTGGGAGCTCTCCTCTCCAGACAGCCCCCGTCTTACAAATGGGTTATGTCCAAAGTTCGCAGTCTAGCCTACTGTTTCGAATCCGGCAGGGATTTTCACAGACACACAGGGTCATAAAGATGACCTGGTCCTAGGCTGGCTGGTGATGAGGAGTGGAATGGTCCAAATGTCAAGGGCAAGACCTGGGAGCAGAGCTGCGGGTGCAGGGAGGAGATGCCCGCAGACGGGAACCCTCTCCTCCTTGGATGATGAGAGCCAGAAGAGGGGTCCACGGAGCTCTAGAATCTCGGGTGTGGCCAGCCCTCTGCTGGGAAGGAGCTGGGCTTTCCCAGGGGCCTCTGAAGCCATGACCTTTAGAACACTGGAACCTTCTTCAGGGGTCCCTGGGAACGCTGCCTGCTCGCCTTGGCCTTCTATCCCCCACTCCAGGGGACTTTACAGGGGGGAGCCTGTGTGGGCTCCTCAGCTTCTTAGGCACCTCCTGGGGCCCCAGGCAGTACCTGCTACCTGTGCTTATCCCAGCTCGGAGTCCAGAGGCTTGCCAGGCCGTTGGTTCCACCTGTGATTCTGTCCACCTGAATGCAGCTGATTGGACCGAGATGGACATCTGTCCCAAAGAAGCCATCGGTGGACTGGCTCATCCCACAAGGGAGCAGCCAGAGAAGGACATTCCTCACTAGGCCTCACGGTGTACCCTGTCTTTCCCAGCAAAGTTCACATCTATGCTTTTTACCCCAGAATGAGTTATGAATTGGATTCCTTTCATGCTCTTGAGTTGTTCTGGCTCAGACACTGAATTTCAGTCTCCCTCCTAGACTGCAGGGCTGTGGCTGAGCCAGGGTTGGAACAGGCAGCAGGTGGGACTGGGAAGGGCAGCATGTAGAAGGAACAGCAGTAGAAAGACTGGAAACTCAATTCATAAAGATGACAACCTCTAGCAAGTCCCCAGAGGTCCTGCTGTGGAAGGATGACCTGGAAAGAGAGCAATCTGTCCACGGATTTGACACCTTGTGGCGTCTGTCATGACAGCAGCCACAGCAGAGTGGGGTGACGGCGACTTAAGTTCACTTTGCTGAAATCTTCAAGACAGCAGCCCAAGGCGTCGCATATGCATTGCAGAGGAGAAAGATCTGTTTTAGCTTCTAAATTTCCTTTGACAAAAGGCCTGCCTGTGGCAGGAGAGGCACTTTAAGGTAAGGGGTAAGAGTAACTCTTGGTCTCTGACTGTAGATACACGACAGTGGCAGCCCCTGTGACGGGAGTGAATGGGATGCAGAACACCGAGGTCGGAGGGACATTGCACGTCGGCCTGCTCTCTTAGCTAAAGTAGGGGCTCTCCACTTAACAGGGACGTGCTGAAAACACGTCCAATGGCTCTTTCACACTTACGGGCCTCCACATCAGACCTTCTTCTGCATCCAGGGCTGTTAAAATACATTGGTATATTGATAGGCTGTCATATCTCTCCTTTGATTATAACCTAACTTTTCTAATTTTTAAGTTATTTCTTATAAAAGTAGGGTGTGTATGTTCTGGGCAAAGTTTGAAAGGCTACTCAATGGCCCATAGCAAAGAGTGAGATTTCTGCTTTCTGCATCGCCTACCTCATCCCTAAGAGCTGGCTGCCAGGAACATTTTTTTGGTCTGCATCTTTCCAGAAATCTTTCCTTAAGTGCTCTGCATTTCTTCACTTTGTCCTCTCAGACAGATTGTGCCAGACTCTTTACCATGTTAGCAAGTGTAGTGGACCTCATTCTGTGAGGAGAGGGCTGGCACCTGCTGAGAGAGTGCTTCAGGGCCCCCAGAGCTGAGCTGGCTTTGGATTGCTTTCCAGGTTTGAGGACGGCAGAAGGGGGCGTGCCCTGCACACTGGCTCCAGTGCAGAGTGGGATCGCTGGGACACAGAGGTTTGCATTTTTAATTGTTAGCTGCTCCTCAAGAACTGCTCTGTGGCCAGGCGACAGCCAATGCTACCAGAAGATCCAGGCCTTCTTCACAATTGTGCTCACCAAGCTTGCAGTTATTTTAATAAGTCAATCAAAAAACGCATGTCATGTTTTTGTGTGAATTTCCTTTAAGATAATAATGAATATCAACATGATATTACACAGTGCCTTATATTTATGTAATATTTTAATGTTTGTCTTTATTTTTAAACTTTATCTCTTTTAACATAAGATGACTGGAGGTTTTACTGGTTGATTTGTGAGAAGTATTTTGTACTAAGGAAAATTGAGTCTTGGTATGTTTTATATGTTGTAGATATTTATGAATACTTTGCCAAAATTATATTTTTAACTTGTTAATATTTTACAAAATATACATTAGTTTAGCTGGGCATGGTGACACACACCTACAATCCCAGTGATTGACACACACCTACAATCCCAGTAATTCGGGAGGCTGAGGCAGGAGGATCACAAATTCAAACCAAGCCTCAGCAACTTAGCGAGGCCCTAAGCAACTCAGCGAGACCCTGTCTCTAATAAAATATACATTAAAAAAGTTAAATGCACCTGGGTTTAACCCCTGGTTAAAAAAAAAACACAAAACAACAACAACAACAACAAAAATAAAACAAAGAAAAAAGAGGCTAAAAGCTATATGTAATGCCCCTGCCCTTATTCCTTTTCCGACTTCTGGGAGATCTCTTCCCCTCTGCTCCTGTCACCCTGGCCCTATTGTCATTGCAAACGTAAACCAAGGAACGAGGGACAGCCTCTGTAGCTCACCTCTTCTCCCTGCCCTCATCCTGGCAGGGACCACCTCGGGAGCAGAATGGGGCTGTGCCTGTGGAGTGGAGGTGCTGGGGGTGGCAGTGGCTGAGGCGGCGCTGGCCTTGCTGGCCCTGGGACTGCCTTCCTCACAGGCGCTGAGGGTGCGGGGAGCAGGGCCCGGGGAGACTTCCTAAGTTTCCAGCTGGGCGCTGGCTCCTGGTTTGCATTCTCCTGTGTTCTCCGTCGGGAAGGGCCGTGCTCTACCACCTGTGAATGGACTCCTGCCATCCTGCCACGGGGCTGTGGACTGTGAAGCTGGCGTTTACGAGGTGTGTTTCCTATGTTGTAGATATTTATGAATATAATTATGCTGGCTCTGGGAAGGCCAAGGGAGTCCTTGGGTCCTTTGGCTCCCTGTCCCTCCGTGTGGCTGAAACCCTCCCTCCCTGTCCTTCTCAGATGAAATGCAGATGCAGGAACACACTCCTCTGACTCCAAACCAAGACACGTCTAGGAAGCTTGGGAAGAGCCGTGGTGGTGGAAAAAGTGAGGCTCGGCAGTCTGCAAACGTGAGTTTTGAGGCACCAGCGGCCTAAGAACTGCCAGACGAGGAGCCTTTCATCAATTTGAAAAGTGAAATGGGAGGTCTTAGCTTTCACTTCCTGGACGACGGGCAAGGGCGAGCCTTTTCTGTGTGTGAATGGCACTTTGTGTTTCTTGCCATGAAACCTAAAGGTCCTTGCTTCAGCGGGGCCTCACCTTCTCCGCCTTGCACAACAGTCATTTCACCGCCCAGAGAGAGGGTGCTGGCCCTGGTCTCTGAAGGAAGGTTGGGGCTCACCTGGGTCACACCGGTGGCCACCCCTGGGGGCTGGGGGCATCTTCATCCAGGCTGTGTTGGTCACCTCACGGGTTCTGGGAGGAGCAGAGGCAGCCATGGACCGGGAGGTATCACCCATACACCTGGCCATTGTGAGCGCCCCTCTTGCTGAGAACAGCCAGGGTGGTTTGCCATCTTCCATGAGATCTTTTCTTAAAATTCTGACCCTCTCTTCTGGAGCCCAGGCACTGTGTTTGTTCTAAACTGCTTATCTAAGAAGGAAGCGTCCCGTCTTTTTTTTATTTTTTTATTTTTTGTAGTTGTAGATGGACAGCATGACTTGATTTTATATGATGTTTTGTTTTGTTTTGTTTTTTATTTTTGTATGTGGTACTGAGGATGGAACCCAGTGCCTCACACATGCCAGGCAAGCACTCTGCCACCAAGCCCCAGCCCCAGCCCGCGTCATGTCTTTACTCTGAAGCTTGGAGTTTGCTGGAGAGGAGGGAAGACCACACCTACCCCATGGAACCCCCCTGAATGGGCTCTCTGAATTCTCCTAGGACGAAGGCCCACAACGTCTAGTGAACAGTGTCGAGGTGTGAGCTGAGTTTGACTCCTGGCTCCCTCCTGGGATGGTTCTCGGACTGGGTTTCCAGAAGCCACTGTGCCTGCTGCTTCCAGTGGTGGTGGACTGTCATGGTGGCATGTGTCAGTGTGACAGGGTGCAGTGCCCAGTCCCTCAAATATGATCCAGGTGCTGCTGCAGGGCACTTTGTAGATGTGTGTGGCACCTGCAGTTGGGTGACCTTGGCATTTGCCCCTTGTGACACAGGAGGGCCTCATCTAGTGTGTGGAAGCCCTGGAGAGTGAACTCCTGTCCCAGCCCTCCCTCTGTCCTACCCCCGGGAACCACTGTCCTCCTCTCACTCCTAGGAGATCCTTTTCTTTAGATTGCCCTGGTGGTGAGGCCAGCATCACCTTTCTGTGCCTGTGGCATTTCACTGACAGTCATCTCCAGTTCTCCCCGTGTTGGCACAAATGGCAGCATGTGGAACGTGGTGCATGTTCGATGTTTTCTTCATCCGTCGAGGGACACGTAGGCTGATTGCATTTCTCCACTCTTGTGACTAAACTGTGACGAACACAGGGGAGCCTGTCTCTTCGGCATACTGATCTCATTTCCTTTGGCTCTATACCAGCAGTGGACGCAGGTCATGTGCTAATCCCGTTGTTCATGTCCGAGGAAACTCTGCGCTGTGCCTGTGCTGATGCACTCCTCTCCCCTCTTCACCCTGTGTATCTGGTGGCTTTGTCTTGAAAAGGCCTTTCCTACGACAGTGAGGATCGTCCGGATGATGTGTGACGATGGATGCTTCTTCATGGGCCTGTTGTCCATTTGCTTATCTCTCTACAGAGTATCTACTTAGGGCTATTGATCGTTTTTAATTTGGGATAACTGTTTTTTTCTTTTTCATTTTCTTTCTTTCTTTTTTTAAACTAATGAGCTTTGGAGTCCCTGTGCATTCTGGCTGTTCTCCTTGTCAGAGGCGCAGTGTGAAACACCCCTCTGTTCTCCATCCCGAGGGCTCCCTTCACCCTGCGGTTTCCTTTGCTGTGAAGAAGATTTTAAGGCTGATCAATCCCATTTGTCTATTTTTGTTTCTATTTCCTGTGCTTTGGGGGTCTGAGCCAAAAACATCCTTGCCCATTCCAGTTTCCTGAGGTTTTCCTCTGTGTTTCTTCTAGTTTCAGGTCTTACATGTAAGCTCTTAATCCATTTTGAGTTGATTTTTTTTTGGGGGGGGGTGATACTGGGGATTTAACTCAGGGGCACTTGACCACTGAGCCACATCCCCAGCCCGATTTTGTATTTTATTTAGGGACAGGGTCTCACTGAGTTGCTTAGTGCCTCACTAAGTTGCTGAGGCTGGCTTTGAACTTGCGATCCTCCCGCCTCACCTCCCAAGCCACTGGGATTACAGCTGTGCACACCACACCGGCTTTGAGTTCATTTTTTATGGGGAGGTATATCCGATTTTCCCAGCCCTTTCCCTGAGGTGTTGTAATCTAGGCAGTTGGGTTCCTTGTCTCGCAAATTTGAGGAATGAAATCCACAGACATGAAGCCGAGAGCAAATTAATAGAATTTGTTGAGTAATAGAAAGAAGGAGAGCTCCAGAGGGGAGGGGTCTCCTGGAGGGGTGCCAATGGTGTCCCTTGTCTCGGGGTTTAAAGGCTAAGCTGAAGGCCCAGCATCAGATGGCGGGGTGGGGGATGCAGCGTGGACCAGTGGAGCTCTTGGGGCTTCCAGGTAAACCAGCCAATCAGAAGAGCACGTTCAACCCCTTGTTGACATAGTTAAGAGGACGGGTCTCACCTGGTAGCTTTTGACATGTCTATTAGAAAGCGGAAGCATTTTGGGTAGGGGTCAGCTTGTGGTGGGCCTTTGCTAGGGGCAAGGGTAACTAAGGAAGTGCTGCTGAGGTTGGAGCAGTGAGGAGCGGACACAGGAGTCCTGACACAGAAGGCCTCGCGGCTGACCCTGAGGGAGCAGCCAGGCTCAGGGTGTCTTTGAGACCTGCTGTCTCTTTTCAGGTAGGTGTGACGCCCCCTTCCCTCCTGTCCTTCTCCAAGGCCCTCATCCTGGCTGCCTGTGGGACACCTCTCTTCCTGCCCCAATCCCCCTTTGGAGAAGTCACACGGGCTTCCATTCGAGGGAATTGGGGATGACCACTCGGCGGCTTCCTGTGGATAAGGGGCATCGGCTGCAGCAGTCAGAGTCACCCTCCTTGCCACAGAGGGCCAGGCTAGAGGTCTCCACAGGGATCCCAAGGAAGCTCCATTACTTAACATTTGAAGTCCCTCAGCTCCTGAACAGGAAGAGGAGAGTGTACTAGCCATGAAAGCGCATGGTTTAAAAAGTAAAATTAGAGCCAAGCACAGTGACACACACCTGTAATCCCAGTGGCTTGGGAGGCTGAGGCAGGAGGATCTGAGTTCCAAG
The DNA here is from genome assembly GCF_045843805.1 of Urocitellus parryii. Lineage (NCBI taxonomy): Eukaryota > Metazoa > Chordata > Mammalia > Rodentia > Sciuridae > Urocitellus > Urocitellus parryii. The sequence goes on from NC_135532.1 coordinate 2,946,328, forward strand.
CCAGCCTCAGCAAAGGCGAGGTGCTAAGCAACTCAGTGAGACCCTGTCTCTAAATAAAACACAAAATAGGGCTGGGATGGGGCTCAGTGGTTGAGTGCTCCTGAGTTCAATCCCACCCCATCCCCCAAAAAGTAAAATTAGGCCACTGTTGCTATAAGGCTGAGAAGTGGGGTTAGCCATTCCAGAGAGTATCCAGGATTGTATCTGTCCCCACATTGCCTTGGCCAGTTTACCCTGAGGGCTTGGTCCCTGAGCCATTTGGCTCTTAGTAACATCATCTGGGCTCTTGTCTCCACCTCACTGGAGTTGTTAGCAACAGCACAGGCTCACCTTCCCTGGACAGAAGATTTTTAGGTCTCAAATTGACTTAGAACTCACTTGCGACTCTGGTAATTTTTTTTTTTTTTAATAATCCTTCCTTAATAACCTCCCAGTTTTACTTGCCCATGGGAGGACTGATGTAAGCGTACTGCTCAAGTGACATTAAAAGAGCCATTACTTTTTTCTAATGTCCGTGTGTGACTGTGCTCTGGTTTTGCTCTCTTGCCAGGTGCTGAAGACCAAGTTGGTCAAAACTGGCCTTTGTTCCTATCTACCGTTAGGAGGCAGCTGAGGGTTGTGAGAGGTCACTCTTGGGAATTTTTGAGAAGACTCCTGGCTTTCTTAATTTCCTCTACTGGCCATGCCACCTGTCAGGCTGGGTCAGGGTCTTGCTGAGCCACGTGGCTTCCCTTGGAAGCACCAGGGACATTTCCCTCTCCAGTGACCCTCTTTGGCAGAATGTGTGGAAACTGGCTCCCTGTTCTCTAGAGTCCTCACAATCCCCTGATCGGGAGGTCAGGTGACTCACCAGAGTGGCAGAGCTCTTAGGGGGACCTGTCATTCCCTGGATCCTAGCTGACCTTATAGGGTGAAGGACCAAAGGTTGGCTACTTTTTCCCTGGCCCTTTTACTTTCAGGACTTTGGTTTCCAAGTTGGGTTCAAACATGCAGCAGGCCAGTTTCACCCGTCATGGAGTGGGGTGATGGGTTTTAACTTTAATGTCTGTAATGTGAGTTACCCCTTTGGTTTGATTAGGGGTAATACAGTACTGGAAGTTAGCATGACACCCATCTGTCCAGTAGGTGATGGCTTATTGTCTTAAATTAATTCAAGTCGTTCTGATAGAAGTAATACTTCTGCAAAAACAGGCAATAGTTATAAAATTTTACAAGGGTCATACAAAATGAAATTAATAAAAGCAAAATTTTTTTTAGTATGTATGACTGCTTTGGAATAGGAAACATGATTTCTACAGTAGCACTAATGTATCTTGGGTATCTATTTAGCCTCTACAAAGATCTGTAAATTTGTTGAAATATTTTATAAGTCTTACTTTTTCTAAAACTCCATTATAACTCTTAAATGCCTTAATGTCTTTTAGAATTTACCCAAACCTTTACTTAATTATGTGTTAATTCCTATTTATTTTGAGATCATATACTGGCAAAAATCAAAGAGTAGCCTTAAACCTCTTATATGTTTAGGAGACAGTGTTAATGATCACAAAAAGACGTATTATCTGATGCATAAATGAATCTTATTTACATGATGGAAATAGGCAGTACCTATTGCTTCTCTTGCCTATGTTAGAACTATAAAGCTGTCACTTTATAAACTTTCACATGGCACTTAGACCAAGTTTGAACATTTAGTTTTCATGTGTATACATATCTCTAGTTACATGTATTAAGGGTTCAATATATTAGAATAACCTAAAATAAGTTGTTTATTTAACTAGTTATGAAGTAACCGTCTAAGACCTTAGGATAAGCATGAAACCTAATTTTTAAAGACTTTGTTTTTCCAAGTAATAAAACCCAAAAAACATAAGAAATTATCTTGGTAAATAAGAGTACACCAGAGGCTTTTATTTTGTTTGTTTGTTTTTTGTTTGTTTATTTGTTTTAAATTCTGGTTTTTAAACCTAGAAAATTGGATTATGCTTTATGTTACTACATTAAAATCTGACCTTAGAAAAAAAAACCTTAAATGAAAAAAACTTTATGCTAATAATTAGCATAATATATACTAACAAACCATATATTAACCAACCATAATATATATAATAACCAAAAATATATATAATGACCAGTTTAATCACACACAAATTTTAAAGATTTACCTTCCACAAATCCTCTGCAAATTACTTAGAGATTTTATAACCTGTTTACCCTACAAGATACTTTCTCATCTAGAAACATATTTTTTCTTTTAATTTTCTGTACTAAAATGTATTTCCACATCTATAACTTTTTATCTCTTTTCTAGTTGTTCATTTTTTAACGTTAACATTCTGAAACAATCCACATTACACTCAATGAAATAAAATACTTTATTCTTTTTACAGTGCTTTAATCAACAGCTGAAATCTTTTGTACTCTTTGCCTATAGAATTATACCTGTTAGAATTTTAACTCTTAGTAACCTTGCTTTCATGAAGACCCCAAACCAAAAGGTCTTAAGTTGGTTTTCCATTTGCCAACAATTTATAAAAAATAGACCCCAAAATATGTTATTTTGTAGAATTTAGGGATCCACAAGTACTTGGATTCATATTTGACAGTTGATGTTTAAGTATTTTAACTTTGCAAATTAATCTGATATCTTCTTTAACAAACATTTAGGAAGATTATCCCATTTTCATTAAATCTAATTTACCCATTTAAGCTGCTAAATTTAGGTTACCCAGGAAAATCCCCATATCAGACAAGACTACTTAATGTTTTAAGCCGTCTTTTTTTCTGCTGAAGAACAATCCTAGAAGTAATAGACATTACATTTTAAACCTTTTATCGAAACCCACACTTATTGATTGCTTGACAAACTAGAAAACGGTCTGAGTTAGTAACTTTAAAGACATCTTTATCTGATCTGTTTAACCACCTTCAGTCATGTGAACTGAAGGCACTTGGATCCATTACTTTTAGATTCCTGAGTGCTCATTTATCTACATGCCAATTTTGGTAACATGCACGTGGTTTACAGACACAGGCACATTTGTAAACACAGCATACAACACGCTGATGTACACACATATACCTGAAATCTGACAGGAAACAAAGATGTTTATTAGGTCCTCACAGTTAGGAGACAAAAGGACTGCAGATGTTTATTGCACAGACTGTCAAATTTAACCTTTTAGAAGTTAAAATGAAGCCTGTCACAGATTTCTCACAGTGTGTGATTGGAAATGGGAGGGGCTGTGCAGTTGGGGACAGTAGGAATAGAATCTGTCATCCATGGTGGACACTGAATTCAGAGGTTCAGGGGGCCTTTTGTTGTGCTCCTCAATTTGAACAAGGAGAAAATCCCGATTGTGGTCCAGTGAATAGGACCTCTGCCCTTTTTCCTGCAGGACGAGGGGGGATACGGAAGAAAGGGGTCTGACGAATGTCTATCGAGGGTGGTCTAATGTTGAGGCTGGGGAGCCCTGTATTGGTAATCTCTCTGCTTTAAGAGATGGACACCGGGGACAGACTTGGGTTTGTGTCCAGGAAAGTATTTGAAAGCCTGGAGGTCCATGAAGAATTTATTGAGGCCTGAGAGACGGAGAGAGAGAGAGATAGAGATAGATAGATAGATAGATAGATAGATAGATAGATGATAGATAGATAGATGATAGATAGGTAAGGTGACACAGCTGAGGGTCTGTAGGACACAGAGAGGAGTTGGGAATAACCTGAGTCCGGGGCACACATGGGGAGAGGCATCTCTGCAGAGAAGGGGAGGCCATCCTGGGCTCATGCTATGGGGAGTGACGGGTCACCTCTTTCCCCAGACCCTGGATCAGACAAAGACTTCATCTCAGGAGCCGAGATTTGTCAGGTGAGGGTGCCCGCCTCCTGGGCCTAGAAACAGAAAGACAGTGGTCGGTCCTTGGTACCCCTGGGGGCTGGTGGGATTTGGCCATGGGGCTGTCCTGCAGGACCAGGAAGTCGTCCTGGTCTTTTGCCTCCTCTGTCCCACGCACCAGTTCTCTCCCTCCGGAAGGAAGAAGCCAACCAGGACTGATGCCCTTCCCCCAGGCCCTGGGCGTGTCCCAGCACTTTAGGGCTGGGAGGTGTGGGTTTATTTCTAGCCACTGTATTCTGTTGTGCTGGTCTATGTGTTTTCCTGCCAGTGCCAAGAGGTCTTGATCATATGTGTTTTAGTTTACTTATCATGTGGGCTAAAGAAGACCTGGTCACAGTAGACCAGAGAAGACAGGCCTGGGATATGAGGCAGCATGGTGACAGTGGGAGACACGGTCACACAAATCCATTGGTTTGGCTTCTGCAGGCTCACAGGGTTCTTTGGATGTCTTTCTTACATACTTTTTAATAAAATAAAATTTTAAATAATAATAAACCAGAGACAAGCAAATACGAAAATCACAAGGGCAGCTCTTGTTAGGCTTAATTATTTGATTTGCCTAAGAGCTTCCTGGCAGCCTGTAAAAAAGAGAAAATAGGGAGAAAATGGGAAACACAGTAAGTTACCAAGCTGTCAATCCCCCGCCCCATGAAGATGGGCAGTACTACACGCTGTCTCTGAGCACACACCTGTGTAGTGGTGCTGGGCAGCTCTCTGCCGTGAACGGCTGGGAACCTGAGCCAGGTATTAAAGCAATTGTTCTGGACCCTGTGCAACTGCAGCAAAACACCCCCCTAGTGGACCCTGGGTGATCGGGTGATGGGCAGGGGTGGGTGTTAAGTGTGCAGTGCTGCAACCTGGGGTGGGGGACACCTGCTGGGAGGTCGGGTTCAGAGGCAGTTAGTATTTGGGCAGGGCATTTGAGAGGCTCTGAAGAATCTGCACAGAAGTTCCCTGAGGCCTGGGCCTTGGACCTCTGCCAGGCCAGCCTCGGGCACCAAAGCTCTGCAGGGAACTGGGATCTCTAGGCTAGGAGGCTAAAGACTGTCGCCCAACTCGCAGGTATTCATCTGGGACCAAGGCAACCTCACTGAGAGGTTGGCCTCTGATCTAGAGTAAAGACCATTCCAGATCCCCCTGGCCAAAACTTAGAGACAAGCCTCCAAGTCAATCAGCCCACCAATAAATTAACTGCCTCCCAAACCCAACTCAAAGCTCCCGAATAAGACAGAACCCGGCTTCAACTGCACAACATCTACAACAGGAGGCACACCATTTTTTTTTTTTTTTAATCACCAGACAAGAGGTAGGAAAAGGTAACCCATAATCAGAGGAAGCAGTCAATGGAACACCCCCAGACTGGCAGAAATGTTAGAAGTGGCCGGCAAGGGTCTAGAACAACCCAGACCAGTGCATTCCAAGACACCCAGGAAGAGGGACCCAGCATGACAGCAGGGGCTGCAGCAGAAAATCACCACGATTAAAATAAAGGAAGAGCATTCCCGTGCTGAGAAACACCACCGCCAGGTGGAGGGGCCACGGATAGGCTCCTGGCGGACTCAGCGCTGCCCGTGTGAAGACAGGGAGCCTGACCTGGGGCCAGGGAAACTAGCCGAGGAGAAATGGCCCTTTCCCGAGTGTGTGCGTGGACCACAGAGCTCAGAACCCAGGAGAAGGGAGGTGGGGAGAGAAGCAGACCACCGCCTGCGATGCGGTGATTCAAGCTCCCTCAGCGGCTGGTCGACTCGAGGACTGAAAGCCCAGCAAGACTGACGACATTGAGCCTTGGCGTTTCAGAGACGACGTGGTTTGTGAAAACAATTCAGTGGAGGAAAGAAAGGCGTTTTCAGAAATCACACTGGACCTGGGTGTCTGTATAGGAAAACTGCAGCTTCCACCCAACAGGTGTGCAGGTTCAACAGTGTCCTCCAAATCGTACAGCGACCTGGAACCTCAGAAGGTGGCCTTATTTGGAAATAGGGACTCTGCGATGTCATTAAGGTCAGTGCGTTGAGGTGAGATCATCGGATGTCCCATGATAGAAAGAACAGGAAGACTTCAGAGATGCACAGGAAGAAACCCACTAAAATGGCTCATTTTTTAAAACTTGAAAAATCATGAATATTGGTGGGGGCATGGAGAAATGGCCACTCTGTTTTCATGTTTGCTCCTTGATGAAATGGGGATCCCTCTAAGGGCGGAGGGCACGTTTTCATCTTGACCTCATTAGAGAACCACTAAAGGGGTAGTCAGTGTCTGCTTGCCCAGTGCCTGGGTGAAGGTGGGTGGGGCTGGGGGTGCAGGGCTCCTGGGCATCATCTCGAGGCAGGGCAGCACACTCCAGAGCAGAACAAGTGCCTGCAGCAGAGTGGGAGAGAGGCCTAGGGAAGCTGGGTGGGCACTGGAGGGCGTGGACCATGGTAGGAGGGTGATCACAGATAGAGAAACAGGGAGGAGCTGAGCCAGGGGCCAGGGCCAGGTGCAGGGCATGTCTGGGAGTAGACGCATTTGGACAACGGTCTGTTTTGGGAAGACTTTTGCAGAGGTCTCCTGGGGTCTTGGGCAGTTCTGTGTGCATGGTGGCTTTCACAGTCGGTTTTCACAGACTTTGTGTTTTATCTTTTAATTTTATACAAGACCTTAGGTATAAAGCACTCCCAATAATTTTTAAAAATGAAGCTACTTTGCATGAGTGCTGTGGGAATCCTGCAGAAAATAGTCCCAGGAATGTGGGGGTGGCCATTTGCCTATTAATTATCCTAGGAATGTCCCCTCTCACTTCAGGAACTGCGGGGTGGGAGAAGGTAAGAATTGCCAGGCTTAAAATTGTTTTTTGAAAGTAGGATTGAGAAGTTGCCTTTCATTTGTTTGGCATCTTGAAAATTCAAACACAGTTGTGGCCGTGATTCTTAGGACCATGCTTGGGACACATGTGGCTGAAATTTAGGTAATTAATCTGGTTGAATTCAATGCGTGTGTATAATCACTCCTGATCATTCAGAAGTGTGTTTGGGACCATTGTCCACTTGAATAAGCTTATAGTTCTGGAAATCAGGCAGAACTTACATGGCTGAGCTGTTGACAAGACCCCTGGGCCCAGGGCTGAGCTGGGAAGGGCTCCCCAACTTCCGAGCCTGTGAAGAGGCAGTGCGGCCTCTCAGGTTTCTCAGGAAGCCCAAGCTCTTGGAAGGACTGTCTCAATATTTCCTTTTCAGTGGTGAGGTGGGTGGGGTTCAAGAGAACATGTTATGTTTCATTTGTTTTATTCATAGAGACCATGAATAAATGAGATAAGATATTGTTTGAAAATACTTCTAGAGACATACACAGTTTTTGGAAAGAAATTAGAAATGCTTTTTCTACCCAATATATTTATGAGCAATAATGTGCTGTTTGTTAGATAGGTTAGTGTCGGGTGGAAAAGTGCTGAAATGGAGCTACCTGTTTACTCAAAGTGAGTTTCTTAAGCCAAGGTTTGAATCACAAGTATTAGGTTAGACTTACTATTCTCCCTTCTATGTGCTTCTTATTTACAGTTTCTCCTTGGTCTTCGTGTGTGTGTGTGTGTGTGTGTGTGTGTGTGTGTGTGTGAAATTGGCCAAATGATGTCTGGACTCTAGACAGACATGTAAACTGGAAAGGTCTGCTTGTGTATCACCAGTCGAAATGAAGACCAGCCTTGGAGACTGGCCCCAGACCCACTTTCCCAAGCTTTGTTTGAGTTGTCCCCACCTCCCTGAGCCCCCTTCCAGGCCAGATGCCTGAAATTCCACTCTAGGATTCAGCCCTTGAGCCAGAAGACTGCCCAGCAGGAGAGGATGGTCAGTAGTGCTCCTGTGGGGGGATCCCTGTGACACTGCAAACCACTGGCCAGTCGTCCTGTGGCAGGGGAGAGGGCACGGCAGCTATGGCACTGTCCTTGGAAAGCAAAAGCCAGTTCCAATCTGAGAAATCAGGTTCTCCCTCTGGATGGCCTTCAGTGCTCCAGGCAATGTCAAGGAGGGGGCCGCAGGAGGGGGCCGCGAGGCCTTGGGGAGAGACCCGGCTCCCGGCAGGTGCCCATTTCATCAGTCCCTTTCCTCCCAGCCTCCTGGACTGCACCCATGGTCCCGAGTATCAGGGGAGTGGTCTGGGGAGGAGGGATAATGGGAGGGGAGAGGGGTTTAGTTTTTCACCTGTGCAGCCGCCATGGCTGCAAACTTGTTTAAAATAAATTCCTAGGCTCAAATTTACTCACCCATTGAAAGGCGCCATAAGTAAAATTCGGTGGATTCTGAAGAGCCACCTGCGGATTCCCAGGGAGGGTGTGGAGCTGTGCCTGACCACCAGGTAAACGCACGTGCATGGGATGTGTTTCTGGGATGTCGGGGAGCAGGGTCTTGGATCCCCCTGCTCTCCTGGGACATGAGGGCTGCTCTGTCCAAGGTCCCCATTTCAGAAAGTGTTCTCGTAGGTGTTTCAGCACCAGAAAGGGTTAATGCAGCCCTCCTTGTTAAGGAGCAATCAGGAAGCACCTTCTCATCCAGGAAGCACCTTCTCATCCAGGAATCCAGACCTTACCTCTCTGGAGAAAAGGTTGGAGAGGTGGGCTGGAGCCACCTTGGGTGTTAAGGGGTGCCCTTGGCCGGGTGTTAAGGAGTGCTCTGGGCCGGGTAGGTAAGGTTGTGGGTCTCTTTGTATTTTTCTCTCCTTTGAGGCCCAGAAACTCTTGGAGGAACCGAGTGCAGTATTTGGTGTGAGTGAAAAGTGCTTGGCATCTTTAATTACTGTGGATCGCAGGTGGCGAAGTGAGGCAGTAATCTTCATTATTCAGCTCAAGAGACTGGGAAGTCGTCACCGAGAGTAATCAGGCCAACAGTTGCTACCCTAAATGCACAACTTGACGTGGATCCGTTTCCTCACTTTGGCTTCCCCTAGTGTTCCAGGGATGGAGGGCCCTGGCATGGGTTTGTCAGATCTACTTTATTGTCTCCCAAATGGTTGAGGTCCAGCTGAGAGCCTTTATGTCAATCGGCTTTCTGTTGATTGCATCTGACTTAAGCATCTCTGTGGACATTCTTGTAGGAAGTTAAAAGCTTGACGCACCTGTGTTGCCTGGAGTCAGACCCCCTGGTAATGAGCGAGCTCTAAGGTTTTCCCTTGGGAGGGTTGGGGATGGAAGACGTGCGTGCAGACTGCTGAATGGAGAAGAGCTTCAGATCCTGAGCTTACTATGGTGGATGGAGACTCTCGATTCCGCAGCCAGTGAGCCACCTGTGTGGGTGGTGAGAAGCAAAGATCCCCAGATCACATGCCAGTTACTCCCCCAGACTGTGACATCAGTAACTGCATTTTCCAAAGAGATCTTTAAACAACCCTCCGGTCAGATTCACCAGCACTAACATGGAACCAAGAGCCGAGGACAGGAAGGTTTGCTCTGGTGTATTTTCATCTATTTATTTATTTATTAATTTTGGAGATATGTATATGTGTGTGTGTGTATGTATATTTGTGTGTGTGTGTATATACACACACACACATATATTTATATATGACAGCGGAATGTATTACAATTATTATTCATATTGAGCACAATTTCTCATATCTCTGGTTGTATCCAAAGTATATTCACACCAATTTATGTCTTCATACCTGTACTTTGGATAATGATGTTCATCATATTCCACCATCATTTCTAACCCCTGCCCCCTCCCTTCCCCTCCCACCCCTCTGCCCTATCTAGAGCTTCTCTATTCCTCCCATGTTCCCTCTCCCTACCCCACTATGAATCAGCCTCCTTATATCAAAGAAAACATTTGGCATTTGGTTTTTTGGGATTGGCTAACTTCACTTAGCATTATCTTCTCCAACTCCATCCATTTACCTGCAAATGCCATGATTTTATTCTCTTTTACTGCTGAGTAATATTCCATTTTGTATATATGCCACTTATTTTTTATCCATTCATCTATTGAAGGGCATCTAGGTTGGTTCCACAGTTTAGCTATTGTGAATTGTGCTGCTATAAACATTGATGTGGCTGTGTCCCTGCAGTATGCTGTTTTGGGTATAGTTTGAGGAGAGGGATAGCTGGGTCACATAGTGGTTCCATTCCCAATTTTCCAAGAAATCTCCATACTGCTTTCCATATTGGCTGTACCAATTTGCAGTCCCACCAGCAGTGTATGAGTGTGCCTTTTTCCTCACATCTTCACCAACACTTATTGTTTTTGTATTCTTAAATCTTTTTTAAAAAATCTTTTTTTTTAAAGAGAGAATGAGAGAGAGAGAGAATTTTTTAATATTTATTTTTCAGTTTTTGGCGGACACAACATCTTTGTTGGTATGTGGTGCTGAGGATCGAACCCGGGCCGCACGCATGCCAGGTGAGCGCGCTACCGCTTGAGCCACATCCCCAGCCCTTGTTTGTATTCTTAATAGCTGCCATTCTGACTGGAGTGAGATGAAATCTTAGAGTAGTTTTGATTTGCGTTTCTCTAATTGCTAGCGATGATGAACAGTTTTTTTCATGTACTTGTTGATTGATTGTACATCATCTTCTGAGAAGTGTCTGTTCAGGTCCTAGGCCCATTTATTGTTTGGGTTATTTGTTTTTTTTGGTGCTTAGTTTTTTGATTTCTTTATATACCCTAGAGATTAGGGCTCTATCTGATGTGTGAGGGGTAAAGATTTGCTCCCAAGATGTAGGCTCTCTATTCACCTCACAGATCGTTTCTTTTGCTGAGAAGAAACTTTTTAGCTGGAGTCCATCCCATTTATTGATTCTTAGCTGGGGCCTAATTCCACATGATGGAGATGGGGCCTACTTTTTCTTTATTAGACACAGTGTCTCTGGTTTTATTCCTAGGTCCTTGACCCACTTTGAGTTGAGTTCTGTGCATGGTGAGAGATAGGGGTTTAATTTCATTTTGTTGCAGATGGATTTCCAGATTTCCAGCACCACAGGTTGGAGAGGCTGTCTTTTCTCCAGTGCAGGTTCTTGGCACTGTTGTCTGTTATAAGATCATTGTAATTTTGTGGGTTAGTCTGTGTCCTCTATTCTGTACTATTGGTCTACCACTCTGTTTTGGTGCCAATACCATGCTGTTTTTATTATTTTTATTCTGTAGTATAGTTTCAGGTCTGCTATCGTGATGCCACCTGCTTCACTCTTCCTGCTAAGGATTGCTTTAGCTGATCTGGGTCTCTTATTTTTCCAGATGAATTTCATGATTGATTTTTCTATTTCTATGAGGAATACCATTGGGATTTTGATTGAAATTGCATTAAATCTGTATAGTACTTTTGGTAGTATGGTCATTTTGATAATATTAGTTCTGCCTATCCAAGAACAAGGTAGATCTTTCCATCTTCTAAAGTCTTCTTTGACTTCTTTCTTTAGGGTTCTATAATTTTCATTATATAGATCTTTCACTAAATTGACTCCCAAGTATTCTATTTATTTATTTATTTTGAGGCTATCGTAGATGGGGTACTTTTTCTCCTTTCCCTTTCAGAGGATTTGTCCCTGATATACAAAAATACATTTGCTTTATGGATATTGATTTTATATTCTGGTGTGGTTTTTTTAAAAATATATATATGTGTGTGTGTGTGTGTGTGTGTGTGTGTGTGTGTGTGTATTTAGTTGTAGATGGACACAATACTTTTAGTTTTATTTATTTATTTTTATGTTGTGCTGAGGATTGAACCCAGTGCCTCACATGTGCTAGGCAAGCGCTCCACCACTGAGCCACACCCCAGGCCCTCTGGTGTGGTTTTAAACACACAAAATGAAAAGGTGCTTGATCACTGTGCTGAGTGCAGGTTAAGAAGAGTTTCTATTGGTGAGGGGAGAATGAGCAGGGAAGCCCTGTGTGTGCGTGAGTGTATGTGCACGTGTGTGTGTGCCTGTGTGCACACGTGTGTGTTTATGCACCTGTGAACAAAAGCACTAGCTATTCTGGTACATTTCTGAGCAAGCTGTTCTGTGGGAACAGAGGCCGGTTGTCCACGCAGGCCTCTGAAGGGGACAGCAGTTCCCAGGTGCCATGACAGGAGGAGACAGCAAGCTGGGTGATGAGAAGGCCCCTGTCCTGGGGTGGGTGGCCTTGGGGAGCAGCTGGGCCTCCGGGTGCTTCTGAGGCCCTCAGGTGAGCTCCAGCTGCAGGGGGACCCAGGGCTGAGCCTCTGCAGCCACCTTGCAGGGAGAACCGAGTCCCTAGGTCCCTGTTCATGTTGGAGGCCTGCGTGCTGCCCCAGAGCACAGAAGAGAGGGCTGGCGGTCCCCAGCTGGGGTCCACTCTGCTGATCGCTCTTGCTTTCTTTACAGGGGCAGAAGTCAGGGACACACAGTTCCTGAGGGCCATGGTGCATGGGTCTCGGGGAACAGGTTCACCTCAGGAACCTCACCAGCTTGTCAGACAGCCCAGGTGCCGCAGTCTGGCTGGGCACAAATCACGAGCCACTCAAGCAGGAACAAACTTTATTTCTGAAATCCCCCAAACGCCACCCACGCAGCCCTTCCAGGTACACCACACACCAACAGGAACTCCCTCCACCGGAACTTCACCAACCAACGAGAACTCCCCCGGAATCCTGTGAGAACTCCAAAGTAGCGGGCGCCCGGAGGCGGACAGCAGGGGTCTATATACAATTGAATACACAGCCTGTTTCAATCCAGCATCATCTTAATGGCTTGCCTCTCAACCATGACTTCTGGCAAAATGCCAGGGGCCATTCCGGCTGGCTGAGGCTCTCAACACCCAGGGGTTCTTCCTCTGTTTAGCGAGGCAGGCAACTGCGCCCTTCTCCAGGCCAGGGTGCTGGCAGGAGCTAGGGTGGCATTGCGTTTGTCTTTCTCAAGGCTGCTTTGGTTATTCAGGTCCTTTGTGGTTTCATTTTAGAAATTTTTCTGTTTCTGTGAAAAAATACCATGGGGATGTTAATAGAGTCCCTGAATCTGCAGGTGGCTCTGGGTGGCAGGGGCATTTTGACACTGTCTTCTAGTCCGTGGACGCTGGACAGCTTTCCATTTGTTGGTGTTTCCTCCATTTCTTCATCAATGTTTTATAAGTTATCACTGTATGGATTGCTCACTTCCTTGTTTTAAATGTTATTCCTTGTGATGCTTTTGCAAATGGGATTGTCTTTTTGGTTTCTTTCTCAGAGAGCCTTTTTTTGTGACAAGGAATTTGATTTACTTTGTGTGCTGGTTTTGTGTCCTGTTAGTTTATTGAACTGACTTATTCTATTTTTCCCCCATGTTATCTTCGGGGTTTTCTGTGTAAGAGCATGTCATTTCCAAACAGGGATGGCTTTCCATTTCCCTTTTTGCTTTGCATGCCCTTTCCCTCTCTCTTCCCAATCCTACAGTTCCATACTGGGAGGGAGTGGTGAGCGCGGGGTCCCTGGGTGTACTGGGTCTTGGAGGAAAAGCACTGTGCTTCCCCCATTGACTACTACATTAGCTGTGGCATGTTCGTACGTGATCTTCTTTCTGTTGAGGGAATTCCCTGCTGGGCCTATTTTCTTGAGCACTTTTAGCATGAAAGAATGTCAAGCTTTGTTCACTCAGTGCCTTTTCTGCGTCGGTGGAGATGGTGCTGTGGTTTCATCATTCGCCTGACGTGGGGGAATCACACTGGTTGATTGGCATGTATGAGTGGGGAAGTGACAGTCTCCTCCACAGATGGTGTTGGAAAAACTGGATATCTGTGGCCAAAGAAGGAAACTTGGCCTTGTCACCATAAGCAGAAATCAACTCAAAATGGATTAGAAACCTCAATATAAGACCTGAAACTAGAACCCTCTGAGAAGAAAGCACGGGGGTAAAATCCCTTTGATATTAATCCTGCAATGGTTTTCGGGGGGTATCACACCAAAAGCATAATCAGTAAAGACAAAAATAAACAATGGAGCTACATTGAAGTCAGAAGCTTCTACACAGCCAGGGAGCCTGTCAGAGAAGGAAGTGGCAGCCTCTGAGAGGAGGAAGTACATGCTTACTGCACGTCTGCTGAGAGCTCATACCTGAAACACGTAAGGGACTCATGCAACACGGTAGCAAACTCCCCAAGTAATTAATTCAACAGTGGACAAAGGACCCGAGTTGGCATTTTTTCCAAAGAAGACATACAAGTGGCCGAGAGGTGCATGACAGAGGCTCCATGTCACTGATCACCCAAACCACAAGGAGGTCTCACCTCTCACCGTTAGGGTGGCTGTCATTAAAAACAGGATAACAAGTGTCAGAAAGGTCGTGGCAAAAAGGGAAGCTTGCATCCTGCCCGAGAGGACGAGGATCAGTGTGGCCACTCTGGAAGATGGTGGAAAAGCTCCCCAACTGCACCCAGAAGTGCCACGTGCGTGACCTGGGGACCCTCCTACTGGAGGATCTAACAAGTTCCGTGCACATTTTCTTGCAGTTAAAACTCAGTGATTGATAGTTCTTAACAGGTAGAGTTAATGATTATAACTATCATATAAAAACTAGGTTTCTTATTTTACAATTTATTTTTATGTATTTAAATGATTTTAAAAATAAGTTCAAGATTATGTGAGCTGCACCTGTGTTAGTATTACATATATAAGGAGCTACCAAGTGTGTAATCAGAATCGAAAGCCATCTAAGTGCTTATGAAGCTCCAGAGCTGAGCTGGATCGTGATGACACTTTTCTCTCTTCTCAAGCTTAGAGGTGCTGCTGCGGGTTCCGGGATCTCGGGGACTTGGTGGTGTGTGGGTAAAGGTGGCGTGGCTTATTTTTGAACTCCATTGGAAAACTGATGGGCGCTGGAGTCCCCCGTGATGTAAGGGAAGGAGCCGTGCATGGGGTAGGCCACTGTGTGAGTTTCCTAGTTTTGAATCTAGGGTGATGTTCAGGAATAGCCTTAACTGACCCTGAGTCACTGGAGACTCCTGTATCTAGCAAGGAGCCACACACTCAGGAGGCTGAGGCAGGGGCAATTGGGAATTTGAGGCCAGCCTCAGCCACTTAGTGAGACCCTGCCAAAAACAAAAACAAAAACAGTTAAGTGACCAAGATGAAATGATAGAATAGAGCCTTGGAATAAAACCAAGTGAGGCAAAGGAAGCTGTTCACCTGAAGCTCTTTCTAATCACAATCTTTTGAACTTCACGAAGTGGCAAATATTAGCACTTGACTCTGCAAAAATAAAGCTCGATGAGGGAAGAGGTTGAAGGGCAGTGCTGCCACTTTTTATGCAATATTTGATTTAGAATCTATTCCTAGAAATCGTAGATGAATGTGGTTCATGTATCAAAGTGCCAAGCTTAATTTATTGTGTGGCCTTAAATACACAGCTAGCTTACAAGTGAACAGATATATATGAATCCGAAAAAAATCCAGTCCCTTGAGTGCAGTCAAGGGACACAGTACATCAAATCTGTTGGCACGTTGTGAATATTAATTTCTCCAAGGTGCCAACGTCAAGTGATTGGACTTGAGTCACAGATCTGGAGTGGCTTGCTGTTTTTAAACAGGGTCTCCCGTCTCTAATGGTGAATATCAGCAAGCTCTCGGCTTTGGCTATTTATTTTTCTTTGCTTTTAGAACCACCCTAAGCAAGCTTGCCTTCCTGACACAATGGGACACAAAAAAAAATGAATAATCATTAAAATAACAGTTTGGCTGTAGGACGTCTGTGGGGGAGCCCTGAGCTCGGCTGTGCTGTTTTATCTCCTTGGCCATCCTAGTGAGTCTGCAGCGGTGGCCAGCAGCACCCGGCCTGGCCGGGGAAGGGCAGGGGCCATGAGGCTGGGATTTCCAGGAATGAAGTGAATGTAGGCACCGTTGGGACATTTCAGTTGGTCATCCTGTGAGCTGCCATTCCCCCTGCCCGGCCTCTTGAGGGATCAATGGGTGGCAGAGCTCCTGTCCTGGGGTACCTCGGACACATGCCCCGTGGGGCTTGGTCCTGGCCATGTGAGCAGCCCGTCTGGAGCTGGCTTCTGGGGTGTCCATTTCCACTCCCAGGGAGGTGTTTCTAGTGTCCGCGGGTGCCACTCATCCCTGCCCGCTGGTTGTCTCTAAGTGCTGAGCCACGGTGCAAGGCTGCCACGGTTCAAGGCTGACACGGTGCTGTGGGGGAGAAGTTGGTGCAATGGTTCACCTCCGTGATTTATTTTCTGTCTCTTGTGGGGAGATAGGATATGAGGTGGGCAGGTTCCTATTCTAAGAAAGACGTTTTCCTTGCTCCTGGTAATAACTGGAAGGAGAGAGAGTGTGGGTGAAGTCCTGAGGTCTTCTTCATTCACTTGCAGGAAGGATCGTCACCGTGTCCTCCAGGTCTGGTTGCAGGGACTCCCCGTCCCCTGGGCGTGCCTGGCCTCTCTGTGCAATATCTGGTTTGGGGGCAGTTTCGCCCGAGGGGTGCACTTTTGCAGTAGGATTTAGTGGTCAGGGATGGATGAGCAGGAGGAACCACTGTTTATGGCCGGTTTTGTCGTCCTTAAGGGAGAAATATCAGTGCCCTTGTCCGCCTCCTCTGCCCCTCTCGGCTCTCTCCACCCTCCTCGCCCACCTGGGAGGGCCACTGTGGGACTGGCTGGCTTTCCACTTTAGGGAAGATTTATGACTTTAGTGTCTTTGCGATTTAGCGGCCGGTAATTTTACCCGGGACGCCAGGGAGTGCATGCTCCCTCTCCTGTGTGTTTTAATTCTCTTTGCAGCAAAAAATAAATGCTCCTGTGCTGGGGGGAGCGGGCAGCCTTGTCATCTTCCTGATTTTTCTGAATTGAACGTTTGGATCAGTGACAAAGACTCGACTGGAAGGCAGGAGATGCCCAATGACAAGGACACAGGACATGCACAGCCGGTGGCCACACACCTCCTTCCTGAGGACTCTGGCTTCCCTGTCAGGGTGGACAACAGGAAACTTGCCTCCCGAAAGGCGGATTCTGATCTTTCATTGCTTCTCGTCTTACTTAGATGTTGGATCGAGTGATGTAGTTGCAGCCGTGGACTCCAGTTTTTACTCATTTGGGATTTTAGAGACACAGAAGGGAGGTAGCCGAGCCGAGGGGCACTCAGTCGGCTGGGTGGAGTGGTTCCAGTGGGTCCAGTGCCTCCACCTGGGCAGGAGGAGCAGAGGGAAACCTGCACCAGGTCTGGCTTGGGTACCCTGCCAGGCTGCTCACCAGTGATTCTGTATGAATGGGCCAATTGGTTTGGCCATCCATGAGGCCACTTTTGAAAGTGTGTGCGGGCCCAGGGGGACCTGCTGTTCACACCTGCCTCGTGCCTCACACTGGACAAGCCCACTGCACTCCTGACTGGACTGTGCCCTGAGCGGGCTGCACTGACACCATCTCACTTCTCTGCAGGTGGTGAGTCTGAGGCTCCGGCAGAGCCAAGGCCTGCGGGGGCCACTGTCTAGGCAGGCCACCAACGCCCTCAGAGGGCAAGTGCTCCTGCTCCTCGCTGGCCTGGACTTTCAGGCTGAGGCTGCCAACACTTGCCTCCTGATGAAAAGACAAACGGTGCAGGTGGCCTCAGTCTCCGAGGACTGTGCTCTCAGGGTGTGTGTGGGTTAGAACTCTTCAGTTCTCAAATAGCAGGCAGCCCAGTTCCCACTGGTCAGGAGCACCTACCCAAGACCCGATTCCTGTCCTAGAGCTGCTCCAGAGTCGGGGCCACAGGCAAGGACAGAAACATTTGCAGAACATCACTGAAAATACACCACCGCGCTGTGTTGGCCACGAAGCTGCGGGAGGAGGAGGAGACGGCGCCTGCGATCCCAGTGTCAAAGCTCGCCGTATTTTGTGCTGATGTGATGTGTCTTTTCCCCAAAACATCTCATCTGTGACCACTCTCGATTCAACCCTGCCCTCCACCTTAGTATTCTTGTCTCTTTTTAAATTTCCACCTTAATTTTCTAAAGAAAGTCTAGGAGCGAAAGAGGCCCAGAAACCCAACTTGGTGTTGAGGAAGGCCCACAGCCATGTTCAGCACACGTGGCTGCAATTTCCAGGGTCTTTTGCGAAAGAAATCTGTGTGAGCAGAGGGTCTTTAAAGTGCTGGTGGGGAAGGAGGAAGAGGAGGGTGGAGGGGCCTGTCCAGGTTTCAGTGGTTTGCCGCGTCAGCTCCGACGCCTCTGACACACTCCTCTTCTGTTGGGGAGGGTTCCGGGGTGCCAGGGCTGAGGGTGAAGGGCGTCCTCAGAAACTCGCCTTCACATCCCACAGAGGCCGACACTCGGCCGCGCCTGCCCCAGGCCTGCGTTCCCTACCGCACTCTGAACGTCTCTGGCCGCTGGAGCTCTGAGTGTGAGCCTTTAAGATGAGCCTTGAATGACTTTTCTAATTGCATTAGAGCTTATCCTTCTGGACGCCTCCCGTCGTGGGCTGGTCACGTCTCCCCGAATTCATATGTCGAAGCCCTGGCCCCAGTGGGGCTATACCTGGAGGTCTTCGAGGATGGAGTTAGGATCACGTGAGCTCAGAAGGGCGGGGCCCGATCCAACAGGACCAGCGAAAGCGGAGGACCCAGGGGAGCATGCACATGGAGGCCGAGGAAGGTGGCCCTCTGTAAGCCGGTGGAAAGCCCTCACCCGAAACCGGGGCCCCGAGCTGCTGGCAGGTGCTCTGTGGGGAACGTGCGTCCACCCTCCTAACGACCGTTCTTACTACTCTAGAGAGAGGCCGATTGCCTGAATTTTGTGTGTGAAGCTGTTTCTGGGGTCACCCCAACCGACGGTACCCTGTAGCTACGTTCACTCATCACAACCCCCTGGCACAGCAGTGGTCCATTAAGTGACTTGTGTCCCGTCCCATCAGTGCTTGGTGGTTCTGGATTTACAGGGTTGTCAGGGCCAATGTCCTTGGATAACAAGGGTCACTCTCCCATGACGGCGGCTCTGCTGGCCCAGTGCACAACAGGGAGAGCCTGTCCAGTCCAGCTCCCCGGTTACTGGCTTCCAAGGAAGATCTGTACTTTGTTTCCCTCTTTGGGCCAGAGACTGAGCACCTGCAGCTGTCTGGCCCAGAGGCACTTGGGGAAACTTGAAGATTTATTTTCTCCTCCTTCCTAGAGAATTCTCTTTGCATGCCAGGGAGGGAGTGCTGAGTGTGATTTGTGAGTAAATAGGGGCTGTTCATTCTACCCAGACAATGCTGTAAAACTAGCCTAGAGAAATGGGCATAGAATGGGAAGTCCTCAGCCAGGCAAGGTGGGGCATGTCTGTAATCCCATCTACCCAGGAGGCTGAGGAAGGAGGATTGCAAGTTAGAAGCCAGCTTGGGCAACTTAGTGAGATCTTTTCTCAAAATAAAAATAGTTCAGTGTGGGTGGTCCTGGGTTCAATTCCCACTACCACAAAACAGAAGAACAATCAGATTGAAAAGTTCATGGATTTCTTTGAGAGGAGGATGTCCTGGGATGGAGTGCCATTTTCCAGTGTGACATCAGCTCAGACTCTCTCCTAGTGTGTGGTTCACAGTGGTGGGGGACGGCTCTCCCTGCTCCAATTTCCCCTTCCATAATGATCTCGGGGTTTGCCGATGTTAGATGTCGGGGTCTTATTCATTTCACAAGCGCTGACTGTAAAGCTAGGATGTGCAGAGTGAAGGGGGAGCCCTAGAGGGAGTCCACGTGGCCAGAGAGGGGATACATCACTTGAAACTTGAGGGTCCAAGCGAGGTGTCCGAGGGACCCCATTCCAATGGCACAGTTCTGGGTCTGCACTGTGGTCACAGATGTGCAGACGTGCACGTGATGGGAGCCTGGCAGAACTCAACACACGCAGAGTCGCAAGCCAACCTGGGGAGCCCGAGCAAGGTGGGTGGACAGGCCATGTCCCCTCCTTGCTGTGACTCTGTACTGTGTGGAGCTTTGGAAGGTGTCACCACTGGTGGAGGCTGAGCAAAGGTGAGCATGTTATTTTGCACAACTGCATGTGAGTGTGCTTATTTCAATAAAACTCAAGTTACTTTCACCTCCTAAATATCATTTCCAAATCTCTACGAGTTAGCAAAGCAATGGGGGGAAGCATCGTCTTGTGGAGTGTGCAAGTGACATAGTGCTCTTGAGTGTTGAACTGTGGAGAATGTTTTCCAGACGGTTCCACCACGAGCATGAAAACTGATTAGCACGCTCTCATGAGACTGAAAGATGGAACCGGTGGAAGTCCTGAGACCGACTGATGAAGAGCGCTGAACATGTGGAGCTGGGCTGACGATACCATTTCAGTTTTTCTTGATTACAAACATAATGCTCTTTATGGAAAATTGGGAAAATAAAATAAAGTACAAAGAAGGAAAAACATCTATAATCCCAAGGCTCGGTTAAGCATGCTTAATGTTTTATTATAGTTGCACTGGTCTCTTGCTCTTTTCAGACATATCTTTACAGATAACAGGTAGCTCCTCCTGGTAGGAACACTTCCAAACAGCACTTCCAAGGCTCCAGAAGGCTCACTCCAGCGGGGCTGATGCCCTGGTAGTGCTTGTCCGTCTGCACGGGCTTCAGCTCTGTCGGCTGACCAGCGAGGTGTGCTTTCTGAATGGCCAGGCCATGCTCCATGAGGCACAGGGAAGAAGTGCTTTTACTCTCACTCCTGGCCCGGGCTGTTGGGAGTAACGATTTTCTTGACATTGGGCAGATGAGTTATCTGACACATTCGTGACGATGGCCATGCTGTAATGGAAATTGTGTTTTATAGTGCTTTTTCTGAATTTTGAGTTGTCTTTAGGATAGGTCCTAGGAGCTGAGTGAATGGGTGACTGTTTCTCACATGCATGGCCAAGTTGCCTTCCCAAAAGGTGGTGGCCTTCTGGTGTACACAGCACAGAGGCTTTCCCCCGAGCTGGCTGGCTTGTTCTCTCTCTTCTCTGATTTGTGTTAGTCAGCTTTTGCATCTCTGAGACCAAAACACCTGACAACGATGACTTAGAGGAAGGACAGTTTACTTGGGGCTCACCGTTTCAAAGGTCTCAGTCCATAGACGCCATTGCTCTGGGCCCAAGAGCACAACATGGGGACGCTCCACAGAGGAAACTGCTCAGCTCACAGTGGGGGTCAGACACAGACAGCAGGAGACAGGAGGGGCCGCGGGAGAAGCACCTTCCAGGCTGCCCCGTGGCCCCCCTCCTCCAGCCACGGATCCCCTTGCCATCGGAACCGACCTGGTGTGGCTCTGACACTGGTCTTGGAGATCAGGAACGGGCCATTGTCCACCATGTTGGAGACTAAACTCCAGGGCAACACCGAGGCAAGCCTAGAAAGCAAGGTTTATTAAGGAAAGAGATAGGGACAGTGGGCTTCTCGGAAGAGAAGGGGACCCAGAGCCGAGTGTCCCGGACCCCACCTTCTCTTTCTTCTCCATGTACCTGCCTAAGGGCAGGAAGGGGCAGGAGCATGGGGGGAGCTTAGCAACCCATGGTCTTTCTTTGATGACCAGCCCTCGTCCTCTGGACCCCCATCATTCATTACCTGCTCCGACTGCCAGACCTTCACCCCGCCTCAGTTTGCTGAAGAATGTGACCTATCCTGTCCCCTCAGGCCAGGTGGGGCTACAGGCAGTGTAGGGGGCGGTCAGTACAGTGAACTCGTTTAATAGAATTATCCTCGTGTTCCCACCGTCCTCGCCTGTCTGTCCCCTGGCAGCTGGGCACGCAGCCCCCTTCTCCGGGGTTCACCTCCTCAGCTTTCTCTCCATGGGAGGGCCTGGAGGGGACATTAGGTGCTGGCCCGCCCTGCACAAGCTTTGTGTGGTAGAGAACCTTTTGGTTGGTTCTGTGGAGGAGGGCAACTTGCAGCCTGTGCCCCAGACAGCTTGGCACAGGCAAAGGCACAAGTTCACTGGGCCAAGGGGCACCGCAGAGCTGTCTGGAGTGAGCAGGGTGTGGCCTCCTTACATCCCTGTCCTGTGCTTCTGAGTGGCTCTCCCTGGTGCAGAGACCCAGGCTCAGCCTGGCAACAGTCCCCCCATGGGAAGCTGGGTGTGGAGTGACAATAGTAATGTCCTTCTTTTGATTAAGCAGGATTGATTCTGAAGGTGGACTTTGACACTGGCAATACAGGAGGACAGGTGGTTATTTCTGGCTCCTCACCTGCTAGATGCTTTTCCATGGTGCCAGGAAGGTCCCTTGCAGTGTGATGACATGCCATGCATCAACTCTCTCTGAGGACAGGTGAGTCACCACTCAGAGCCCAGGTAGCCTGTGGAACGGGGTAAGCTTTCCTCTTCCTCGGGTGGACATCATGGTCATTGTCAAAATGATCCCCCCTTCCCCTCTGACAGTGGCCCAGGGTGGCAGATCTGGTGGGCTTTGCCTTAAACGAGGGGTGGGGGCTGCTGCCACGTAGATGCTGGTGGGGTTTGGTGGCTTGTTTCCTGGGCTGGAACCTGGGCCCTCAGGGCAGATCTGTGGCTGGTGGAAAAGGAGCCCCTCCCCTGGGCTTTGGCTGGGTTTCAGGCTCACCTGGGGAGGCCACTGCCAGGGCCCCCTTCACAGAGGAGCAGCTGAGCCCAGGGGTAGGGGAACCTGCCTGCACTGGGAAGCCACGCGTCTGCCGCTAGGTCAGCCAGTGGAGCTGCTGGGGCCTGGCCGGCTGGGCGCTCCTACCAGGGTTCCCTGTGTGCCTGGAGAGTGGGACACTGGGGCACAGGCCTGCGTTTCCCAGCTCCTGAAAGCCAGGTGGAGCACAGCATGTGTCCCTGGGCATTGCTGCTCACCAGGGAAGCCACCAGCTTCCTGGACACTCAGTGCCACCAGGGCCCGCACGATGGGGTGCTCACGTGTGTGAAATGTACAGGCTAAAAATAGAAGCTGTTTTCCCAGCATCCCGGTAATCAGTTTGTTCTTTTTCATTTTCTTTCTCATTTGTCGGGTTTAATAAAGGACAAAAGGAAGCAAGGGCTGGGGAGTGTGAGAACCTACGCGTGCCACCCGACCGAGGAGCTCTTGCCTGGTCTCAAGAAGTCTGGGCAAGCTGTTGGTCTGCAAAACAGGAAGCCGTGCTCCTTAGGAACAGTGGAGGTGGGTGCAGGGGTGAGAGGGGCTCAGGCCCTGGCTGCAGAGCGGCCTGTGGGCCCTGGTGCTGCTCCTGGGAGGTCACCCAGCCCGCCTCCTGCTCCTTGCCCGGGGAAGGGTGCTCTGCCGTCCTCGAGGCTTGGCTGTAGATACAGCGCCCTTCCGGGGGCCAGGGGCTGGAGACGTCATGGGGTTTGGTGTCTTCCTTCTCACCAGGTTTTCCTGGGTGGGGTGCAGAGGTTAGTCTAGGACCAAGCGATTCAGGAAGGGGATATACCACATCACAGGTCCACGTGGACATGGTGCGGCCACCACGCGGGCAGAGCGCTCATCCCTGAGACCAGGTCTTGGGCCAGGATGAAGCTGGCTCTGCACCATGGCCTGGGAGGAAGGAGGAGGGGAGGAGGGCTCAGCCGGGCTTCGCACCCAGGCAGCTTTGCTTAGCTGCCACTTGCCATGTCACCTGAACCTTGCACTTCCTCCTGGGCAGCCCCTAGGGCTGACCTCCGAAAAGACATTGGGAAAAGCCAGGAATAAGAAAGCCCATGGTGAGACCACGAGAGATGGCCCCTGTCCTCGGCACTCTCCACCGTGAAACACGGGACCCTTTACTACTGAACTTCACTGCTCAAAAGGAACAGGGCAGAGAGTGCAGCAAAACGGGAAGCCTGAAGGTCATTCAAGGACATGCCTCAGTGTCCTCCTGCTCATGGGATCCCCCTGCACCCAGCCAACAGCCAGAGGCGCTGAGGGCTGGGGAAGAGTGATAAATAAGAGGAGGTGTGGACTGGCACTGGGTAGGGGAGTCTAGGAGCCTCGTCCCTCTCCCAGGGGGTGCACCAAGGTCAGTGGGAATGGCAAGGAGGGGAGCCCCTTTCTTCCTGGCCCCGTGCTGCTCCTCCCCAGCCGTGGTGCAGCGGCAGCAGGTGCGCCCAGTCTTGGCTTAGCACAGCGCACAGACTTCCTGGGGTTCCTCAGGCGGTGATTCTTGGGGCCCTCCCTCCCCTCCACCAGTCCCAGCAACATGCTCTAGAGATGCCTCGTCAGAGGGCTGCCCTTCGCAGGCTGCTGATGGTGCGAGGAGTGCAGATCGCAGACACTCCAGAAGCTTCTGTCTCCGCTCCTGCCCCATCCTCCTGGCCCAGGCCAACCTCCCTGGATCCCACTTTCCCCAAGCAGAGGTGCTGTGAAACCTGAGCCTGAGAGAAGCTGAGGGTCTTTTGGATGTTCCCAGCTGATCCGGAGATGGTAGTGATTGCTGTCTCGACCAGGAAGCCCCGCCTGGGACACACAGGGGCTCCTCAGGGGAGAAGGAAGCACCTACAGATGATAACAGGGAAAGACCAGCCAACATGAATGTCCTGTCATTTTCTTGTCACAGTGTCCAGGTGTCCTGGCTACCTGGGAGAATGCATCCGTCCAGCAGATCCTGGACACTCAGCGGTGTCCACTGCCGCGTCCTGGCCACCCTTGGTTCTTCTTGCTCTGACCCCACGGCTGTCTTCTGGCCCACAGTCCTGCTTCTTCAGACCTGCCTTCTGCCCAGTGGCCAGGGCTCTCTAGCTCATGTGCCTATGATCCCCTGCCCCCTCGGGACTACGTCCAGGTGCCTCTGCCTGCTTGGGGAGCTGGCCTCCCTGGACGGCCCAGGTCCTGTCTCTGACGGGCTTCAATGCTGCAGCCATGCCTGCTGCGTGGCCCTCCTCATAAACAAGCTCTTCCTTGGCCTCCCTTCACGTCCACGGGTGGACTGCGCATCCTTCAAGACCCAGCCGAGGGTGTGCCTCTCCAGGAGGCACCCTGGCTCCCCAAGGGCCTTCCTTGCTTCTCTCCATGCCACGCTGGGACACGGCCTTA
This sequence comes from Urocitellus parryii, assembly GCF_045843805.1. NCBI lineage: Eukaryota > Metazoa > Chordata > Mammalia > Rodentia > Sciuridae > Urocitellus > Urocitellus parryii. The sequence goes on from NC_135532.1 coordinate 2,971,054, forward strand.
TCCACGGTGTGTGTCACCGTGGCTCCTGAGGGCTCCTTCCCCCGGGGCCTAGCACCTCTAGTCTAAACCTGCTGCGCTGCCAGGAGGAGCTGAGGCTCCCAGCAGAGGGCCCGTGGGGCTGGGGTGGGAGCCTCGCTCTGCCTGGGCCTGGACGACGGAAAGGACGGCGGTGACCCCTTTCTCATCTGACGACTTCTTTTTACTAGAAAATGGCCCTTGACTTCTTTAGTGGATGAAGTCACAAGGAAAGGACAGTGTTTTCCGTCTCAGTCTGGCTTCTCGTGGCAGACTAAGTGACAGGCAGAGGAGAACTCTGTCTTGGGGAGCAGGTGTGGCAGGACTGCCTGACACCAAGCACTGGTCACAGGGCAGTGCTCTGCGTGGGGGATGCTGCCGTCCAGTGCTTGCTCCTGGGAGGGGGTGACTGCTTCACCATCCTCTGGAACAATGGTGTACAGGTCTGAGCTACTGGACCATTAACAGGCCACCATAGTCACCTGACTTTCTAAAGACAGAGAGAAGAGTCCGACTCAAGGAAGGCCTTCCAGTGAAAAGCTCAGAGAAGAGCCTGTGCGTCCACCAGGTGTGAAGGAGTCCAGGAGGATACTAGTGGAGGGGCGCATGCCCAGGGCTATGTCACACTGCCACACCTGGACGCCTGGTGTGTGTCCCCTTTACCAGCCACATTAGCGCTCTAAGAGTTCACAGCCCAGCTGCGGCAGTGGGCTGGGGACCAGAGGGCAGGCTCTGTGCTGCAGGCAGATGTGCTCTGAGCACAGAGGGAGGAATCTGCACTGTGACACAGACACAAGGCCACCGTGATGGTGGTGGCCCAGCCACTGGGTGCCACTCTCCATTCATGAATCCACCAGCGCTGGCCTTCCGTGGCTCAGGGTACTTGTCCAAATCACTTCCTTTATACGCTGTTGAAAAAGGTAAGAGAAAGGGTATCATTCAGCTCTTTGATTTCAGCTATGCAGCAGGCATTGTGTCTCCATGGATGTTCTGTGAACGTCCTTTAGCTTTCCCTGAAATCGCTGCAAGGCTCCGTGGCAAGCCTGGCCCCCACGTCCTGGGGAGTGAGCACTCAGCTTCTAACCCTGAGGATCCCAAGCACTGTGGCCAGCGCTGGCCCCTGATGCTGCAGGAACCTCGGGAAGGTAATGGAGAGGAAAGGTGCCCGCGTGTGCTGGGTGATGCAAACCCGCAGGAATGGGAGGGCGGGAGCCTGGGGCCTCGGGCATGGGGCAGGCGTGGGGCAGTCTGCGGCTCCCAGTCCTCAGGACACACCCCACTCTCCTGAGAATGGGAGGTCCTCTGCAGAGGCCTCCAGCGTCCGTGCTGAGCCCCGAACTCAGGGCTCCCTGGGCTCTAGCATTCCCTGTATCCCCCGGGACAAAGTTCCAGAAGCTTCCAACTCTGCTTACACTAGGAACCGCCTTCGGGTTTTCTTCTAGTGATCCTCAAACCACCGAGAGAGGACTCGAAGAGAACAGTAAATGACCACTTCACGGAAGAGGAAATATGGGGGCAAGAAAACGCTGGAAACCCACGCAGGCTTGAATTCTCCAGGAGGCAAAGCAGCTGAGGTGGAAGAGCAGCAGCTGTCGGGGCTGCAGATTCAGGCTGGGAGGGGAACGGGAGCAGGGGGTGCGGCTGGCCGTGGGCTCCTACAAGGGTCAGTCAGGTAGGTGTCAGAACAAGCTTTCAGGAAGCAAGTTGGTAATAAAACTCTGAAGACTTTAAATATGGGAACCCCAAGACGCGAGAATTCCTTTTCTAGGACGGCATACTTACAGCACCATTGTTGTGTTCTGTTGTGAATAATGGAAACTCAATAAAACACTGGCCTCCAGCAAGTAGAGTTTATTTTTGTTAGATGACATAAAACTTGGACGTTAGAAGCCAAGGGCTGGGAGGGTGGCCCTGTGACGTCAGTGGGCTCCAGTTGGCTTCCCACTTCCCACATGCCCCCTTAACCAATGCTCTCCATGGTCCCAGGATGGCTGCCCACTGCTGCTCCTGGCATCTCTCCCCAGGAGCCATCAGGACAAATGTGTGAGGCAGGAGAGGCAGGGGCCCCTTAAAGGACTGTTGCAGTGGGGATGCTACGTGGCGTATCGACCTGGCTTTGTCAGTGAGAGATGAGGGAAGTTAGTCAAGCTTATTTCCACATGGAACAAAGTGAAAGTTATATTGGCAAGAAAGAATTAAAAATAGAGGGTAGGCAAATAACAATATTTTTGGCAACAATTATTAAGAATGGCACACAGATCTTATACATACTATGTACAGTACATGTAACACACAGTACACGTGGATGTGTTTTCACATATGTCTGGATGTGTAGATAAATGGAACAGCAAACCCCTGAAGAACTCAACAATAGGAGTTTGGTTCAGAGAAAATCCATATAACAGATTCCATGCAATGAAATCATTCACATGCGGCCAGAGGTGGATGTTTGGACTTGGCACAGTGTGACAGAGTATGGATAGGACAGACCAGTCCATACAATTTGTATGGCAAATGCTATTTAAGGCAGAGAAAAACTGACAGGTGCATATGGACACAGACCAGTCCCCAGGAAGACAGGTGCCAACACATGGCTGTGACGGGGAGTGGAGGTGAACAGGATGATCCTTAAAATGTCTGTGTTTGCTGATGCTTCCAGGTCTCCAGACTGAACTGATCCCACTGCTGTAATATGAAAATAAGAAAGAAGTGAAAAAAATACTGGGTGCTTAACTCTTCCATAGGTGCAGGGAAGGAGTGTCTCGTGGCACTGTTTTACAGCTGCCCACGTGGGCTCCTGGCTTTGGACGGTGGCAGTTGTCTCCCCTACCAGATGTCCCCACCATCCACAGTAGCATTCACAACAAGTGAACAAATGGGAATGAATGGGAGCTGGTCTGTCTCTCATTGAGTTTTATTTTCATATTTCACTGAATGCTTAACATCATCAATTTTTCAAACACTTCACATGAAAATACATGGAATGCCGGGGGCGCCGAGCTCACCATTCATTGTTTCCCCTGAACGATGAGTTTTAAAACGTTTCATTTCAGATCTTTTCTTCTGGCCTTGTAACTGAAACTGCAGAAGAAGCTGCGTGTCCTGGAGGCCAATCACAGTGACTGAAAAGAGCAGGCTCGTGTGGCTCGTTTGGCTGGGCCAACGCGGTGGTGCAGGGCGTCCTGCGAGGGGCTCTGTCTGGGGTGTGCATGGCTTATCTACAAGGTGCTATCCTGATAAGGGATCCTGTGCGCTGGGACCCGTGGAGCCTTCTGCGTGGAGCCTTTAGAGCTCCACTGACATCAGGTCCAGGGACCTCGCTGTGGACGGCTCCGCAGCGTCACCTGCCTGCACCCGCTCTCTGTCACACATGGCTGTCCACCTGCATGGCAGCCCTGCATCCTCCCGAGAGTCCCCACTCCTTCTCCTGAGAGCAGGCGAGGCACACCCCCAGAAACAGAACAGTAAACAGGAAATGCCCACCAGGAGCCCCGGTGCTCTGCCTCCGTGCCCCAGTGTGATGTCCCCGGGTCCCAGGTTAGGAAGCCGGGGGAGGAGATGTGTTCTCCAGAGCAGTACCCGTACGCCACATTCTGCACTTGGAGGCCTGCGCTGTTTACCGTCCCCAGTGCTGTTCCCGTCCCCAGTGCTGTTCTTGTCTATGAAGTGGGGGCTCATCCTACCTGCTAGTCGGTGTGGAGAGGGGAGTCTATGGGTAGGCACTGCCTGCTCGTGGCTGCAGGGCCAGCCATGACTTCAATGACCACTGCTTTTATGGTCTTACCTGTACTCTTGGGGGTGACAGGGTCTGCTCTCTTTGGCTCATTTTTTGAGGAGCTTTGATTGTTAAAAAAAAAAAAAAAAAAAAAAACCCAGCAGATGTTAGAACTTGCCCTCCACAGGGCCATAGATGACGAGGCCAGTCCATCTGGGGCCTGAGACTGTCCGCAGGAGCAGGGACCCCTCCAGGCCAGGTCGGCTCCTGGCTGCCCAGTGTCCAGGCTGCCCAGGGTGCAGGTCAGTGCTGAGACGCCCCTCCTCAGGCCCTCCTGATTGTCCTCACTTGGACTCACTCTCCTGGTGGTTCTAACCCTCCTCTAGCTCTGAGTCTGCATAAATACAAAGTGGACCCAAGGCTGTGCCTGCAAGAGTTGACGAGATAATGTCAGCTGGCCCTTCGGACACAGGGATGAGGAGATTCAGAGGAATGTCAGAGGCCTCTGACACTGGCTCAGAGCAACGGTTCGGGAAGGGAAGAGGTGGCTGTGCTGCGGCCTCTCAGGGCAGTCCTGGTCTGCTGCGTCCTTGGAGACTTCTAGGGTGAAGTGCCTTGAGATACCCTACAAAACTGCTGTTACATAAGTGTGTTTAGAGGCTGGGTATCAAGAGAATTCACGCTTCTGCGTTTATCATCTTACTAAATGAGGTCAAATCATCAAGGGTCCATTCACCTAGGAACTAAGAACGGTCACGTTATTTTGCTGGATCTTATTTTTTAAGACCAGGAACCAGGTCACACCTCAGAGCCGTTGCTGACCCTCCAGTCAGAAATACAAACTGGATCACTCACTCTGCGAGTGCAGTTGACGTTTAGTTCTTCTCCATCCTTCTGGATTCATCTCCTAAGCTTGTTGTGGAGCTAAATGAGGTCCCGGGTGGGGCCACCTGCTTCTGTGTTTGTTCTTTAACTCTTTGTGAGATTATGGCACAAAATGAATGAAGAATAGTGCCCTGATTCCCTAGGGCTGCGGATGGCCTCGGGACAGTAGTCCTGGTGGACACCTCACAGATCCCATCTGTTCTGCACATGCTGCCCTCCACTGCGGTCATTGCTAAGTCCCAGCCTCAAGCACGCCAAACGCTGGTGTCCCCTGGGGGCTCCACCAGAAGGAGGTGCCATGGCAGCATCAGGAATGGAGAAAGGGACGTTCCTTCCCCTCTGTGGGAGCATGAGCTTGTCACCTGCTGCGCGCGCTCCTAAACAGCAGAGCAGAGGACAAACCATGGCCTTCAGGTGCAGCGGTGAAACGGAGCCGTGGATTTCACTTCCATGCCAGGGAGAGAGCCTGTGCCTTACTGGGTGCCCAGCCTGTCATGGTTTGGATGCAAGTGTCCCCCAAGAGCCTGTGTTTCTGCAAGAATATTCCGAGGTGAAGGGATCGGACCCCGGAAGGCCACTCCCACCCTGCCTCCCTCTCTGCTTCCTGGCTGCCTGGGGAGGAAGGCTTCCCTCTGCAGGCCTCTCAGCCACGATGTCCTGCTCCTCCTGGGGCCCGGGCAATGGAGTCGGCCCACCCCGGACTAAATCTCTGAAACCGTGAGCAAAATGACCTTTCCTTCCTCTAAGCTGTTCTTGTCAGGCGTTTTAGTCACAGAGTTGGAAAGTGGACTAAGAGATAGCCCTAGAGAGAGCGATTCACGGGAAAGGAAGACCCACAGAGGACACTTGGGGACAAGGGAAGAGAAGTTCTGACCAGGAGAAGGGAGGCCGTGAGGAGGCCGAGTCTCTTCTCCTTTAGACCTCTCTGCTTCAGGGATGGAATGCTTATGATGTAAATAAAGCCACATTTAGTCCCTGAAAAATGTGTCCCTGGGCCATTATTATGGGCTCAAATTTGTCACGGATTCTACTGCGATGTGTTCATTTTCCACCAAAAATACGGAATACAGGGAGTGACTTTCTGGGGCTCTGAACACAGAATCCGCCGTCCGCCTTGAGGAGGGGGAGTTGCCCAAGGTCAAGCTGACTAAGTGCTGCCGAGGGCAGGGGGTGGGCGACTTGGCCACTGGTCCTCGACCCGTCCCTGCCACCACAGGGAGAAGCGACCATCCCCTCTTCCCATCATCTTCCTTGGGCCTCATGATCAGAGGCTCGGGGCCAGGCCCTGGGGCTCCCTGTCTCGTGGGGGAGGGGGCCTGTGGCAGTGCTGGTAGGTGGAGCCTGAGACCTGCCCTGTCCGGCCTCTGGCTGGGCTGAGCCTGGGGCTTAGCCAGGTGTCTCTGGGAATTCCAGCCTGAGCCCATTTCCAGGGATGGCCCTGTGGGACCCAGTGGCCGCAGGCCTTCCAGCCGCGCTGCCCTTCCCATCTGAACCAGGCGCTGGCTCGTGTGTGACGCTCCGTGACTCCCCCTGTGCTGATTCTTTTCCACGGCTCTCTGGGTGCCACCTACACGTCGTGAGCGTCCAAGGGGTACCCTGGCCTCCCTCTGTTCCTGTCTCCTGTTCTTTACTGAAGAACAAGAAATCCATCAAACCGCCCTGTCAAGGGCAGGTGCCTTCCCTCCAGGTCACTTCTGGACACCTATTTGCCCTGGAAAGGTAACGTGTTAATTTCTTTCTCACCAATGTTTGAAAGCACCTGTTCTACGGTTCCAAATGCTGTGCGTGTTACCCGACACCTCGTGAAGAGCGCCTCTCGGCTTCAGCCGGACCGTGGAACCCTGAGAGCCATGTTTTTCTGCCCACCTCACCAAATGCATGGATGATTTATTACTAAGGAAGAAGCGAGCAGAAAAGACTGCCCTCCTCATGGCTTGTTTCCTGAACGTGGGGCTAAACGGGGACAGTCCGTTCTGAGGACACTTTCTGCTTCAAAGCAACTTAAGACAAACACCAGCTTTTGAAAATACTGAGCCACCCCCGTGGATGGCCCTCCCATGGACCCTGGGGCCCTGGGGCTCGGCGAGCAGGTTAGCACCCACGAAGCCCTGTACCCGTGTGTGGCCAGCGAGCCGGCTCCTGTTCCCTTTTCCTTGGCAGATGAGGCCCGTGTCCCGTTGGGCCACTCTGTGGGTCCCTAGTGCACTGAATCCCTGGCCCTCTGGCACCTGCCATCGTTCCAGGTGATTTGGTCGTTGCTGCCGTGAACACTCAGGAGGGACTTTCAAACCCAGGCCTTGCATTCCCCGAACACTCAGGAGGGACTTTCAAACCCAGGCCTTGCATTCCCCGGGGACAGGTTGACACCTCTTCACTCACAGGCGCCTTCTCTGTCTCCCTGGAAATGCTTCTGCGAGGCCTGTGCCCTCCGACATGGCTGCGGGGCACATTATGGGGTACCTACGTGGTGAGGTGTGCTGCCAGCCGGCCCCCCAGCCCCCACACCTGGGGACAGCAGCAGCCACACACCCCCAATGAGCCTGTCCCTACGGTTCTGGTGATGGGTGAGAGCTGTTTCAGCATTTTTCAGGGATAGCAGCAGAAAGGTTAGAAGAGGGAAACCAAGAGTGCGTTTCAAAGGCAAGAGACCCACCATGGTGGACCCCCAAGTCATACTGAGTGCGTTTGCCAATCTCCCCATCCCTCCCATAACTAGCATGCCCTTTGTGCAGGGGTGTGCGGGGGGTCCTCTGGCATGTGGCTCCTAGTGTGCCTTCAAGTCCGGCAGCTGGAGTGGGACAGGTCAGACTCCAACCACTGCTGAGCTCACTTTTCCAGTGGCTCCCCCCATCTTCTGCATGACGGGGACTGGTACCCCTCCCTCGGCAGGCTCCCCAGCTGCAGTGGAAACTGAGGGCCAGATCACTGAGGGCAGCAGATCACCCGTGGGCATCTCCTGATGGTATGAGATCTGTAGGCCCAGTTAGGCCCACAGACTGCCAGCTGATCTTAAAATGCCCCAACTTCATACAATGATGTAGCCCCACCGTGGTTTTAAGATCAAAGCACCCACCAGTTTCTCATTTGGGGATTCCATGTCTCTAGCCCTGTCATGGGGCTGACTGATAAAGTGCAGCCATGTCTAAGACCCCTCTAGATGTCCATCAGCCCCACGTTTCTGAGGACCTCCCTTCTTTTCTCACGGTATTAAGGGAGTAGGTCCGCGAAGAAGGATCTATTCAAATAGGGTGACCAGACATATTAGGAGAAGAAGGACCTCTAACTGTAGTCTGTGGTACGATTTCTCCCTGGTTGGGCAACGTGGCAGCCATGGAGCTACGGCAGTGAGCGGAAAGCAGAGAAGGCTGAAGACATCATGTCAAGAGGTGGCTTTGCCTCGCCTCATCTCCAGCCCCAGCGCTGAGCAGCCCGCCATTCTGGGGTGACAGGTGAGCAGTGAGGTGGAGCTCGGGCACAGGGACCTCACAGTGCGAGGGGCAGCAGGCAGCTGCTTGATCTGTGCTCTGAAGAGGAGGCTGGTGTGCCCACCCTGTGGGCCGCGAAGGTCCCGCTTCTGCATGGATGGCTGTATCAAGGGTGCCCAGTCCCTCTCAAGACCCCTAGGACCTGTTCCCTAATGGAGGGCTGGGAAGGGCCACCTCTTCTTCCCCACGGGTTTGGTGACTGCACAGAACCTCGTGTTTAGAAGTGAAGATTGCTATCGGTTGTTTACAGAGTTGGGTCCAGGCCATCCTGGCTGACAATGGGTTTTATTACGGATCATTAGCTGAGTGCACAAAGAATTCTGATACTATGCCTCCTCACAGAACAGGGGAATGAAGTGCATTTTAAAAATTCAAAATATTACCTGGGTTTCAAACAGCAAAGCAATCTGAAATTCCAGGAGCAGTGAGCCCTGGAATATAGATCTGCCTCTAGAACAGCCGCTCCGGAGAACACGACGTTATAGGGCAGCGCGGCCGTGATTTCTTCACCGGAACTTTCCACCCACCCCCTCCTGCGTCCTGGGCTGGCGGGTGCGTTTAGGCTTCCTGGGTGGTGGCCGCCTTCCTGTGGAGCAGGATGTCCTGGGACTTCTCACTGTGTCCTTGTCATTCCTTTTTTGTTCTATGAAGTGACATTCCTTGTTGGTTATGAAGCGGAAAGTGCAGATATTGCAACTCAACATAACTTGTTCATGGAAATAAACCCTTTCTTTATCCCAAAAGGCATTTCAAAGAGTAGCTAAGGGACTGGGGAGTCGCTCAGAGGGAGAGTGCTTGCTGACCTGTGCTGGGCCCTGGGTTCCATCTACAGCACCACAAAGAAATAGAAAATAAAATAATTTTAAAGTACATCAGCTAGAAGAATGCAACCTCAGTTTCCTTGTTGTGTTTGTTTTCCTAATTCTCAATTTCTTAACCACATTTTAATTTTGGAATTATTAGTATTGTAGAAGAATATAAATTGTTGCAAAAATGTTGGTATCACCAACTTTGAAGCATCAGAATTTTTATTGGTGACTCAGAACATGTATTGAAAGGGGAGCAGCCAGGCTCCTCTCACCAGATTCTTAGCCTGTTGCACCCAACCAGAACTCTGGTAGACCTCCTCTGCTGGGTGACTCCACCATGGCCGTGGGACGAAGGAGAGGCCTTGAGAAAGGAGCTGGGTGACCTCCCTCAATCTCAAATGTGAGCACTGGCGAGCTCTTGAAGATCCCCGAGAAGATGTCACAGGCTTTCTCAGGTGTTTTCTGCTGTCACAGCACTCTCGGGTAACAATTTTGTCAAATCCATGTCTTACAAAGTTGAATAACTTATTTTTGTAGGAGGTCAAGATTCATGACAAAAGCAAATGTTTGGATAACTTAAATATTTGGGTTTCTGTCATTATTGGCTTTTCTCTCTGTGATATCAACATACAGACCCTAATCCCAAGGAAGCAATCCTGACGAACAGCAATTGACTTCCACTTGCTTATTGATACATCAAGGGGCCTAAAGCAAAGCTTCTCAGGGCCACCTTCAAACCCCGGTCCCACCAGGCTGACTGCAGTGTAGCTAACTGTGTCATGACTCTAAACTTAATTCATCCGAATATCGGGCACATTCATACTTTGGGTCAAACACCCTTGGAAATGTCTCCCCCCACAAATGTCATTGCATCTATTTCCCCCATTGATTTGCTGAATTCTAAGCTTGCTAGGACCCTGTGAACTCGTCATCAAGTTCAAGAGCAAATCTTAGGAAAAGCACAAATAAAATTAGCCGTCCACTTGTCCAAACGCAGGAAGTTATCAGTGGCCTTCCATTACGTCCCTAGTGTTTAAACTAGATCTGACACCCGGCCTTCTTGTGTGAAGGCTCATGATTCCGTTGTCATGTCATGTAGACACGCCTTGTATGTGACCAGCACCCTCATGTATTAGTAATGGCTGTTCCGCTCGAGTATGTGGCCTGACAGGTGAAATCGTCACCTGAATACGAAGACAGCTGGGGTACCGAGGCTCACAGGCACCGTGGAGCAGACGCAGTGGACGGAACTTATTTTGCTTTGAAGTTCATCTGACTTAGGTGTCCTCCTGGGTTGGCCAAAGACCAGTGAGAGCCCAGTGTGGGGGTCTCCAGGGAGTCAAGGAGGGCTGCTGGGGTGAGTGGAGCACCTGCTCAGCCTCACGAGGGTGTGGGGAGGGAGCTCAGACGTGGAAGGCCGGGGACAAGGGGGACCAGGGTGGCAATGCTTTGCAGAGGGCTGCCGCTGGTGCCAGGGTCAACTGTGTGTGACACAGTCAGACACAAGAAGAATCCTTTTGCTCAAAAGGGAAGAAAGTCACGCCATGCCCTTGGCCAGACCAGAACCCAGAGCTCAGGTAGGGAGGATGTCTCCAGGGCTGCCAGTGTGGACCTCTGAGGCTTCCCATGGGAGGGGGCTCACCTGGATGGCCACAGTGATGGCCACTGGCGGGGGCTGGCAACCTGCCCTCATGCTAGGACTGGCTGGTCCTCTCATCCCACTGCCCCTTACTGTGGACATTTCAACCCTTCTCAACCACGCCTGGTGAGGTCTTGCTGTAGTCAGAACCTCCTGTGTTACAGAGGCCGGGCACTAGGGCGGAGTGGGGAGTTGGAAGCAGCTGACGTAAAGGGGTCGTGCGTGGCAAGCGTGTATTCTGTGTGTCAGATGACCAGCTGTTTGAACTCAGTGTGGGGTCAGGGCATTTCCTGTGAGTGTGGTATGTGTAAGATTGATTTGTACCGGCAGGTTACCAGTGGGCCCACATATAACCCAGGAATCCCAATCCCAAGCATGTCCTCCTGTTCTCTTTAAGATAAGGTGCTTTATTATATCGACGGACCAAAGCCAGTGAAGCGGGCCTATTCATGCCGTGGCACAGATATGAACTGGATGGTTCATCTGGGTAGCACAGACAGCCCAATGGGTAAACCAAGGCTCTGCTTTGAGGCCCTGATGAGGGTCTTGGCCACATACATCAGAACCACAGGGTAGTGGCTCTTCTGCACTTGCCCAACCCAGGATCCTCTTCCCACAGTGGGAAGATAGGCCAGATGAAACCTCTAGAGGGGAAGCTCTGTGGGAGTCTTACCAGCTTCAACTTGATCTCAGGCACACAGCTCCCAGGGACAGAGGAATTCTCTTGCTAGACACCCACAGTGTTTCCCCAGCTCTGCTGCTCCTGAGCCTGCCTGCTTACAGTAACTGTAAACAGTGGACCTTCTTGAGCGTTTCCACTTTGCAACTGTGGAAAGCTGCATAGATGTCTCTAGTCCTGTAACTTTCTGCACACAAAGAATGATGCTTGCACAGTCTAGACTAGGAGACGTATATAAAGATTGCTGGGTAACTCCTTAGATCTGCCTCTCCATCAGAGAAAGCACTCCACCTGACCCCAGCTTCATCTGCAAAATCTGCGTGTGTGTCTTTATTTTCTTATTCCCCCCTGCCCCTCACTGGAACTGTAAGTCTGGCCACCCTGGTTGCAGCACTGAGGTCCACTGTGTGTCTGGCCATGACTTCATGCCACATTCCTGGGAGCCAGAGTTCCTCTTGCTCCTGGCATGATTCTGAGCAGCTCCCGGGCCTGCAGAGCTCCTGTTCTCACACTTAGCTCACGCGGCTGTGCAGAGTGGCTCTTTTCATTCTGGATATTCAGATGATGCTCAGGGAGCCTGAGGAAGTGGCTCCCGGTGTCACAGCTGATGGGGTGGAGCCAGGTTTAATGGAGCACGAGGCCCAGCCTCCCCTGGGTCCCGGTGAGGATGGCTGTCCCATGGCACTGTTCCCATTACCCAGGGCCAGGTCTCACTCAGTCATCCGCGGGACGTTCCCGAGCCAGGTCCTCTCAGGAGAGAATCCCTCTGTCCCGTCTCAGGGTGCCAAGGGCACGAGGATGCATCCCTTTATGACGAAGGGACGAGGGCTGTGGCTCTCCACGTGGACGAGGGTGGCCTTGGTGGAGGACAATCTGGGCCCAGCAAACTCCCCAGGGCACCCAGGGGCTGCAGGACCACACGCACTCGCACATTTACACAGGCACCATAAAATGATGTGTCTGGTGTGGAAACAAATGGAAAGTTCTAACCGGAAAACCTTGCGCTGGTTGAGGAACAAGTGGAATTTTGGAGCTGGGCCCACGGGTCCCGCTTTGCTGTGCCAGACACAGAAAAACAAGAAAGTCCGACTTCACTTTTTCCCTGATTGAGGAAACTTGGAAGAAAACATTTCAGTTGTGTCTGCCTTTTGCCGCCCATTTGCAGAGATCGCCAGGGCTGCATGTTATTGCATAAGGAGGTCTCGGGACAGACGAGAACACTTCAGTGATCATCTCATGCTCCTGGGGTGTATGGCTGCTCCACGGAACGAAAACACCACCCCTCCTGCTCTATTTTACCTGCGGAACACAGCGTTATTGTTTGGGAAGCTGCTGTGTCGTATTTTATAAGAATGACATGCATGCACAAACATTGTTTCTTAATGTCAGGCAGGTAGTAGGGCTGCACAGACTGAGGACCACAGTGTGCTGGGACCTCCCTGTCGTCCCTCCAGAGCACTTAGGGTTTCTCCAGGTGGAACTCAGTGCTGTGTTGAAGGAGGGTGGGCGTGGAGTCAGAGCACCCTGCAAACGCGGACGCTGCCCTGGGAAAGGGATCGTTTTCTGTTGTGGTGGAGGAAAGAGAGGACCGGAATGGGTTCCACCTCTGTTGGACAGGACCTGTGGCTCTGGGGTGGCTGTAGTTTTCCTGCGAAGGCCCCGGGTCATGTTCCTCCAGGCTGCTGTCCTGGAACGTTGGGTGCACAGTCTTCTGCCCAGGAGCCCCAGCATAGAAGCCCAGGCCTGGGCTCAAGCCCGTCAGCAACCTCGCCCACCTGTCCTGCCTCCCCACACGCCCGTCTCTGTCCCCAGGCTCACAGGCACACCGGCTCCTGCCCTCCCCTTGGTGATCCTCTGGCACTTGTTGCCTCTGGCCCTTCATCTGCACAGGCCCCTCGCTGTCTGCACTGGGCCTGAGCGACACCCTCGTTATCTTTATTTGTAGGCCATCCTGTTTCGGAGGCATTTCTGCTAGACTCTGTGCCGCTTCTCCAGCAGCCCCCTTGTCCCTGTGCTGAGAGCGGGGAACTGGGTGGTGGTGTGGCTGCCATCTGGGATGTCCTCCAAGGTCTCATGTGCTCGGGCTGGGGCTCTTGAGCAGTGCATGGGGACTTGACCTCACCGGGGGTTAATCCGTTGGTCACTGAATGGACTGCTGGTAAGTGGGGCCTCGTTGAAAGAAGCAGGTCGTCGAGGGCCTGCCCAGTTGATCTTTCCTCTGGCCCCTTCCTCCCTGTCTCTCTGGGCTCCCTGTCTGCCATCAGCCGAGTGGCTTTTCTTCCCTTCTCCCACGAGGTTCTGCCTCCCTTTAGGCCCAGAGCGAAGGAGCCAACAACCGTGTTCCAAAACTCTAAAACCATGAGCCACGTCAGCCTTTCCTCCTCTGAGGGGCTCATTTTGGGCATTTTGGTCACAGTGGCGAAAAGCTCCCCACACAGGGAGCACACAGATGCTGCTATTCCTCACCCGGCCACGGGGGTCTGCAGACCCAGGTCCGTTGCACAGTCAGGCATCCCACGTCCAACAGCAGCCACACACACGGGGCTGAGCCCTTGAGAGTCTACTTGATTCAACTTCCATGGACTGTTCTGTGGAAAAGACATGAATGCATGCTCTTCTTGTAGGGGAGGGTGGCGCACCCTTAGGCTGATGCGTATTTGGGGAACTTGGAAATAAAGCATTTTATAACAGCACTGAAACCCCAGCCTGTCCCTGTGTGATTGTACTTTCTTTAATTATTTGGGAAATTTCAGAGGCTGCTGTGTCAACATCATCTCTTTATGGAACACATATTTGGAGAGCTGGGGTCAGAGCTGGACCCTGGGTTGAGGAGTGAATGGCCACAGTCTGCCTGGAATACGAGCAGTCAGCTTTGTTATCTTACACACTTCAAACCTGTTAAAACGGAGACGCATCCAGAGCCGATAATGATACCAGCTGCAGTTATTTAGCTCTTATTAATTTTGTTCATGGTGTTTAACTCCCAGCTCCGGCACCCCTGTGCCTGGGGTGTTTTCTGGCTGTTGGTGTTAGCTCTGCCCATGACAGGTCACCTGTCCCCAGCCTGGCCCACTCCACTCTAAGCTGGGAGTTAAATCTGTTTCCCCATCCTGAGGGAGAATCTCCCAGCACATGATCTGACTCTGAATCCTCACCCAGGTCCTCTCCAGAAGGTGCCCAGATGGTCAAGGCAGGCAGCCTGAGGGACCCTGTTCCCACTTCCTCCTCTGGAGCGTTAGGCTTGGGCTATGCAGTCTTCCAGGTGGATGCACCTGCACTGTCACCAGCCCGTCTCCCAGGTGGATGCACCTGCACTGTCACCATCTCCCAGGTAGAAGCACCTGCAGTGTCACCAGCTCGGAATGTCTCCACAGCACTGTCCTCCATGGACACTGCCACAGGGACCGGTGGGGTCAGCGCCCAGCAGTGCTGTAGAATAAGCATTTCAGAGAGAACCAGCAGAGCGTGTCCTGGGGTACTGGGTCAAGTGAAGTAAACCCTGGTGCCTTCTGATGAAGAGCCATAGAGGGTGTCTTCTCTGTCCTCCTGCTGTCCTCTGATTCTCCCCCAGGTGAGCTCTGCCTCTTTGGGGCCTCACTTATTCCCTCTGCCTGGATGCATACCAAATGCCACTGTCCTTATTGGGACCCTGTCACCTTCCCTGCTTCCTAGCTGCCATGTGAATAGGGGACCTTATAGGGGATCCAAACCAACAGAACTGAAGCAGAGTGGCTGCTTGTCAGCCAAAGGCAGGCCATCTAATGGGACCCTGGCCTTTCTGCCAGGTAAGAAGCCAGGCAGGCCCAAGAGGGGACACCCTGGGCTCCGATCTGGAGGACTGTGACGGGGGCCTTGGGGGGCTGAGAGCTCCCGGGGCTGGCTGCAAATTCTCTTTTACTCTGTCCTTTCCTGGCAGCAGGCTCTTCCTTCAGGGCAGCATTCAAGATGGTGCCAGCCTTGCCCAGGCCCATCTCACATGCACACAGGTGGCTCAGATGTCAGGACCATGTGCCAGCTGCTGTCTGTGCTGGAGGAGGCTCCTGGTCATGTGTGCTCCTTGTGGCTTCTCGGCCCAGGAACCTGCCTCCCTGCCCCAGCTTCCTCCCTGCAGGGCAAGTGCTGCGCCACGGTGTGGCCTTTCAGAAATCACAGCTCCTCAGCGATCATGGCCATGGACTTCATGCCTTAGCTGCACTGGAGCTGGCCACGGGTGGCAGGGCCACCTAACACAGGCCCTTTGGGTTCCTCACCGTCACACCCATTGATGGCTTGCCCTATCACCCACCCATGGCCTTCTGGGGCTCGGGGACAGGGACTCTGCTAAGAGGCCTAGGGCTCTGGGAAGTTGGTGCCCGCCCAGCTCCGCTGTCGTGCGCCCCTGGAGTGGTGCGGTCTGCCTTCTGACTTGTCACCGGCAGCTGGGATAATGCAAATATTTGCAAATGCTGCATCGTTTTTCTTGCCAGGTCTTGGTGTGTCTACCAAATGCTCTTCTTAAAGCACATTTGAGGTAAAGGAGGAGAATAAATACAACTGAAATTTGGGGCTGCCTTGAAGAAGTTCAGACATTTCTCAGGTTTTGCTCTAACGTATCAGGGGTTAGGGTTTCCCGAGGGCACCGGCCAGGTGGCCGTGCTGCCCACTGTTTCAAGGAAGGGATCAGAGGTGACTACTTTCACTGTTATCAACTAGAGAAAGGGAGCAGAGGCACTCTGTTGTCCTTCCTGCTGTTCCCTGTTTCTGTTCCCTGTTTCCCACACAGCTAGCTGTGTGGTCCAAATGTCTTTGTCATTTGGATCAGCAGGTGGCCATTGTGAATTAGTGCCCAGGCTGGGGAGGTAAGCCATGCAAAAAGTCCACATTGGGATTCCCCACCAACCACAGCTGCCTGCTGACAGGATGACACGCAGGACGCACAGCGGCCAGTGCAACCTGGAAGAGGCTGCCAGCAGGCCAGGGGACAGAAGTGATGTCAGGCAGAAAGGTCCTGGAAGGGCAACTGGCCAACCGCCTCCCTCAGGTGGGTCTTGGACACGCACCAACTAGAGGCCACCAACTGGAGGTCAATATTTGGTTTCTTTTGGTGTACAGCAGTGACGTGAGTGGTGAGGAGTGGGTCCCGAGTCACCGAGCCTTCAACAAGATGAGGGCACCCACTCTCACCCTGTCCGCGTGCTTCTGCCGGTTCATTCCGGCCGCTCGGCTCCAGAGTCACTTTCCTTGTTACAAGTGGAGGAATTTAGGACACATGTCCCTTTCTTCGTGAGACTAGATGCCAAGAAGCATATTAAATAGATCATAAAATGCCATTCGTAAATTACCATATTCACTGCCTACATTTTAGGAAATCATAGACAATCTTTGGCAAAGAGCAGGGAGATCTTCTGACTGGAAGTGACCTTCAGGGGACATGATGTTTGCACATTGTGGGTTCCACTTGGACGGGCATCCTGGTGCCCACTGGTACTCCAGGGTGTGATGCGGTCGACACTTGGTAGGCACTTCTTTAAATAAGTACGCGCTGCTCTGAACAGGTGTGCCCACTCCAGCACTCAGACCTGAGTTCAGACTTCCTGTGACACTCACTTTGTATTTACAACCCAAACAACTTCCTGCCAAGGCATAAGGTTTGTGAAGGGGGCTGTGTGGATGAAGGTATCAGGTAAATCAAAACAATCTTAGCTCAAGGGCAGACATCTGAGGATGTGAATAGGAGAGCAGTTCCCTCCGAGTCTGAATGGCGTGTCAGGGAAGCAGAAGCAGTCTCAGTCACGATGGGCATGAGGGTAAACACCTAGGTGTGAAGAGCCAGGGGGGATTACACCCCAACAGCTGGCCCTGAAGCATCCAGCAAAGACTGACTCAGTGTCCGAGGGCCTCTGGCAAGCTCAGCGTAGACATCAGAGACCCGAGAGAATGTCTTTCTCTTCAGGTCTGACATCATCCTTCAGGAACACGTCCCACCGTTTTGAAACACAGACAGTGGCAGGGACACCTCTAGCCAATGGCCTCCAAGGCCACTTCTCTTGTCTTTGCTGGTAACACACAGATCTGACCATCAGTCTGGGAAATGGCCTTATTTGTTAAAAAGCAGTTAATTACGTTTATTCTGTTTCTTATGTAAAAGAAAGAAACAAGTGATTTACTGCACAAGGTTTCCAATGGGAGGGTTCAGATGTGGGGGCACTGTCTGCGGCTCCTGTCAAGTCGCAGAGCCTGCTCCACGTGCACAGTCATCACCGTCCCGCAGGCTGCGTGGGCTCTGAGCACTCTGCATGGGGGAGCGGCTGAGGGCAGCCCTGGCTGTGTGAACACTGGAGCAGCCTGGGAGAGGCCGGGGACAGGCATGAGCCCTTCGACAGCCAGCCTGCCTGCCGGCTTCTCACGGAGCAGACAGATCCTTGAGACCACGCCTGTGTCCCCACGGTCACCAGGTCCTGCCCGGGAAGCGCGCCTTGCCCTGGCGCAGAGGAGCTCCTCTCTGTGAAGTGCCCACGTCTAGAAGAGAGTGAGCTGAAACCCTCTGGGCCCTCTCCTGGAAGCCCCCACCAGGCCTGGAGAACAAATCCCATCCCATGATGCAGAGAAGCCCTGGCCACCGAGGATATTCACTATGGGCTCTCTCCCGGAGTCCCATCTTGACCTCCCACAGAAGGAAAAGATCGAATCATCCTGAAATATTGAGGCAAAAGAATCGTCGATAATAAAAACGGAGAAAAATCGCCTTCCTGTGAATGCTTGTGAGTTGTCTGGTGTCAGGTGGTGATGGTGACGCTGGAGAAAAGCACAGAGCAGGGCTGTCCCCTTCTTTAATTCAATAAACGTTTGTGGGATGCCGTCTACATCCCAGGATGCTACTGAGTGCCGAGAACAAATCCACAGGCTCATCCCCACCCCTGGAAGGTCAGCGAACTCCCTCCCCCTCCACGTGTCAGAGCGAGTGATTAAGTAGATTTAAACCCAGGTGCTGGGCCCCTCCAAGGGGCATGGCGGTTTTGTCTGGGGTCTCTGAAAAGCTGGCTCCGAGAGGCGAGCAGGTGGACCAGACCCTGGAGAACAGTCTGTCCTGGGTAGTGAGGGCTGAAGGGCATTCCTGGAGAGGATGGTGGGCACCACAGACGGACGGCAAGGCCCACCACCCAGGCGCAGCCGCTGTGGAGACAGGAGGAGGGGCAGGGCTGCCTCAGGTGCCCCAAGTTGGTCCTTGGCCTGAACTCTGTCCTCAGGCTGCCGCTTAGGAAGGGCGGCCCCACAGGTGGCTCTGGGAGGCCGGGTGAAAGGACTCGAGGTGGACAGGATATGGAGTGAATCAGGGACATGAGGCCCAAGGTCCAGCAGCTTGGATGGAACAGAGGGCCGCAGGGACCTGGCGGCAGGGGGGTGGAGCTGGGGAGAAGCCCCCGAGCACCTGAGGGGGTGGGTGGGGTGGGGTGGGGTGGGGAGGCGCCCCATCATCCGCAGGTGAGGAACTCCCGTGTTCTGTGCCTCACCTAGTTGACGTGGAAGGCACCAGGAGCGGAGGAGGAGGAGAGCAATTGGCCTGCTCCGGCCACTGTTCACCAAGGAAAGTTAGGACTCTGGATTCTGAAAACTTTCCAAAGAGAAATGACGCATGCAGCACGAAGAAAGTTGGAAAACAGAATAAAGAAACAGGAGAAGCAGCCGCACTGCCTCGCCCGCCGGCAAGCACCGTCCTCGTATGTGGAGAGTTTTGTTGGAGTTCCTACTTGTTCTACAGGATTCCACTCATTAAGTGAAACCCTGCTCATGAAATCCCTCTCATCCCCTCTGTCCATGTTCCGACCTTACTGCATATCCCTCGCCATCCTCATGCTGAAGATGAAATACTTGTTATGGATCTGTAATGAACTTTACATCCTCAGGTGTTCTTCGTAGGTGATGACTTTTCCTCAAGTATGTCATCTGCTTTTTGTCACTGTGACCAAAATACCTGACACAAACAATCTAGAGGAGAAAAAATACTCATTTGGGCTCACGGCTTCAGCTCCTGGGCAGCTGACTGCTCTGCTTTAGGCCTGGGGTGAAGCAGAACCTCGTGGTGGGGAGGCCTGGTGGCATCTGGGAACAGAGAGAGGGTTGGGATGGGACGGAGGGAGAGAGAGAGAGGGAGAGAGAGGGAGGGATGGAACAGGGAAGACACCTTGGACACGCCCCTGTGACCTATCTCGTCAAGTCTGCCCTCCCACTTCCAGCTTCCGTCCCCGCCCAGCATTTCCTCCCCAACCACTGGAGTAATCCACTGAGGAGGTCTGAGATTCCCAAATCCCCACGTCTGAGGATTGCTGCACCGAGGTCCAAGACGTCAACACACGAGCCTTCGGGGAACGCTCCGTGTGTGTGTGTGTGTGTGTGTGTGTATGTGTGTGTGTGCTTGTGTGTGTGCATGTGTGTGTGCATGTGTGTATGTGCGTGTATATGTGTGTGTGCATGTGTGTGCGTGTGTATGTGCGTGTGTGTGTGTATGTATGTGGTGTGTGTGTATGTGTGTGTGTGTCTCTGTGTGTGGTGTGTGTGTGTGTATGTGTGTGTATGTGTGTGTGTGTGTATGTGTGTGTATGTGTGTGTGTATGTGTATGTGTGTGCGTGTGTATGTGTGTGTGCATGTGTGTGCGTGTGTATGTGTGTATATGTGTGTGTATGTGTGTGTGCGTGTGTGTCTGTGTATGTGTGTGGTGTGTGTGTATGTGTGTGTGTGTGTGTGTGCGTGTGTATGTGTATATGTGTATGTGTGGTGTGTATGTGTGTATGTGTGTGTATGTGTGTGCATGTGTGTGTGCGTGTGTGTGTGTGCGCGCGTGTGTGTGTGCGTGTGTGGTGCTGGGATGAACCCAGAGCCTTTGTACTTTAGGCAGGCACTGCACCCACTGAGCGAGCTCCCCAGCCCCCAGGACGTTCCAGATTTGAACCATGACAGATGGATTCCAAGAAATGGGATTGACTGATGGAGTTATTTACATTGGAGAAGTCTGGGATGAATGTGTGGCTGACCATGAATACAGGCAATGTCATGTACTGATCTATAGTACATGGTAATCATCTTTAGTTAAACTGTTTGTTAGTTCAATACCAGAAGATGACCTCACATCACATTTCTGTGTTCATTTGCATCTCTTTGGAAATGTTTTCTCCTATTTCCTCTTGAATATTTCTGTCTATACCGTTTGAGGGAACACTAAGGGTGGGTGGTATGTTCACACAACACTGTGGAGGCAGGGTCACGTCCAGGTCCTCTTAGGCCTGCTGCTCGTCCTCTTCATCATTGGCTCTCACTCAGGTATTCCTCGGTTTGGAGAACCTAAATAAACCACCTTGAACCCTGCATTACTGGTCCTGGCCTCTCGGGGGCTGGAGCAGCGCCTTCAGGATAAGTGGACTTCAGCCAGGGTTGTGTGTGTGTGTGCACATGTGCGAAGGTGCTGGTGGGAAGAGATGGTTTTATCCAGCTCTGTCTTGCAGTCTCCATCCGTGGGCTTTTAGAGAAACTCCCTTCTAAGTCAGAGGCGACAGAAGAAAGGCACATTTAATTTAAAATGGTGACTTAGCAGAGCTGATATATAAATATTGGAGAACAGAAAGGCTATTAATCGCCTCCATTAGGAAATGACAGAATTAAAAATGAGCCCCGGTTATCACAGCTGGGGAGGGACGTTCCTGGAGAGGGACAGCACCGTCACCTCACTTCTCAGCTGCGTTGGGGGAGTCAGTCTGCAGTCCTCCTTCTTCTCTCTCTCTCGGTCTCGTTCCTCATTTCCCACTAACATGGTCTCGGCATCTGGGTGGGGGTCCTGGGAGCCTGCAGAGGAGGCAGGTTGGCTGACAGGAGAGGTGTTGGGGGTGAGGGGGGGGAGGCCAGGTGCTGGCTGATGGACTTTCCTGATTAGTCACAATGGCTTTCCTGATTAGTGACAATGGCACGTGAGCTGTCCCCAGGTGGGAGCCCGGTGGGGACCCTGCCACTTCCCTAGTTGCTGACTGCAGTCCACAGAAGCTCTGATGCACCCAAAGCCCAGGGCATGTGAATGTTCATAAGAGCAAATAATTATCCAAATTAATTGGCTTATTTTCCCTTTGTATAAACATCCATGCTCAAGGCTAATTGCTCATTTAATTAAAGCCTTCAGCCTTAATCAGGATTACCTTATATGCCATCCACACATATTTAAGACATACCAGCTGCTTTTCTTGTTATGTGCTGGAAATGCAGACAGCCAGCTACATGCTCACAAGAATTTAAGAGATCGATAGAATTATAAATAATTCTTTCTCTCTTTTCCCAATGAGTTTATTGACTTCAGAATATTTTTCTACTAGGAGATGAACTTACGGACTTTTGTTGCTATCATATTCTCTCTTTATTCTCAGTGCTCTGCTTTCTCTTTCTTTTCAAATAGACATTTTGGGGAGGTCACTCTTCAAATGCTCGAGAATATTCTGTCAGAGCTGGGCCCTGTGGCACATGCCTGTAACCCAAGTAACTTAGGAGGCTGAGACAGGAGGATTGCAAATTCAAAGCCAGCCTTAGCAACTTAGTGAGGCCCTAAGCAAGTTGGCAAAACCCTGTCTCTAAATAAAACATATAAAAGTGCTGGGGCTATGGCTCAGTGGACGAGCACCGCTGGGTTCAATCCCTGGTACCATATTTATATACTTTCAGGACTAAGCCCAAACGGGATTGTGTGAGTTGTGAGTTGTGCTCTGTAGTCAGATATTTGCAGGCCCTGAGGATGTGTGAGGGGGCTTTACACCCTGGCAGGCCAGTCTCATGTGACTGGGGCTGGGACTAGACCCAGTCACCGTCATCTGGAGGTGTCCCATGTTGATGAACAAGGCTGTCTTCTCTGATCTCTTTATTTCTTTCCAAAATATGTGGAGTAAAGTTGGAAAGGGACAGAGAAGGCGAGTGACCTGAATCTAGGCGAGCCAGGGCATCGATGTCTCCGATGATGGGCGTTCACGGGGAAAGCGGACTCCGTGGGTGGAGGGCTCAGGGCACAAGTCGTGTGGAGCTCGGCTTCCGGCACCTCTTGGCTCCAGTTCTGTTCATCTTCATCATCACTTAGTGAAGGAAGCAGCCCCTCCACGTTCTCATCTAGAGAACGGAGGCCTGTCTCAGCCGCCTCCAGGAAGGCGGCTCT
This sequence comes from Urocitellus parryii, assembly GCF_045843805.1. NCBI lineage: Eukaryota > Metazoa > Chordata > Mammalia > Rodentia > Sciuridae > Urocitellus > Urocitellus parryii. Next base: position 2,993,437 of record NC_135532.1, read on the forward strand.
GCTCTCCGTGGGTCGCCGTGCTGGGGACACAGTGCCCTGCTGGGAGCTGAGTGACAGGCTCCTCCAGCTCAGGGGCCATCTCTGCTGGGAAGTCCATCACCTGGGAGGAAGGCGGGGGACCGCTGCCCAGGGAAGGGTCAAGGTGTTGTCAGAGAGTTTGGAGCCGAGGTCTTCTCTGGCCATGAGGATGGAGTGCACCCTGGACGCGGCGGCGCACGACTGGCTGGGGCCAGTGTGGAGTGTGCTCTCCGGCTGTCCTCACCACGGAGGGAGGTGGCACCTCAGAGGGCTCCACTCTTCTGCCCCTTCCCACCCGGTGCTGAACCCAGAGTCCCATCTCCTCCTGGCCGGGGGACTGGGCCACTCAGTCTCCACAGGGAGAAGTGAAGACTTGGCCAGTCCCTGGGAACCTGGGAGCACCGGGGGGTCGTGGACATGTTACAACGCGGCAGGTGAAACTGAAGACACTGAGCTCCGTGGTCCTCCTGCAGACAGCCGGCCTCTGTCTGCTGTGACGGGGCTTCTTTCATCCCAAGTCGCGACGACTGGGTCTCCTGACACTCTTCACTGAGGCCACGTCCGTCATTGTCCTCAGGGTTAGGGTTTGCAGACAAACCAGGCGCTGCCCATCTCATTGCAGAACCCGCCGTCCTGCAGGGGAGCTTCGAGGGCTTTCCTGGAACCACTGCACCCCTCCAGTACCCAGTGGAGCCCGTCCAGAAGGTTCTTATCTCAACTAAGTGGGCAGCCAGCTGGAAAAAGAGGGAGAGAGGTCAACACAAGTCACTCACAGAATCGGGCTAAGGAGTTCCTGCTCCCAGAAGAATATCTCTGGAACGGTGGGGTGGTCTCTGGTGAAGATGGTGTCCAGGGGCAAGTGCTGGCTGGTGTTTTCTGTGTGTGGACAGTGGGGAGAGACTGTTGTCAGCCGGTAGCTGTGCCAGCCACTCAGACCCAGGAGGGTGGACAAGGAGGGGCAGAAGGGGGGAGCCTGGGTGCAGCTGAAAGGGAAGGTGGGAGGGACGCAAATGGTGGGTCATTAGGCCTCCGAGGTGAAGACCCACTTCTCTTTCCTGTGGGCCGCTTTTCTGTCATTGTGCACATGCCTTCGTGGGCATGTCGGGGTTGTCTCTTTTGGTCCCTTCCCAATGTGACAGCTCTGGGTCCTGGCTTCTGTGTCACCAGGAGCAGAGGGCTCCCAGGCTTGGGGTGGGGCCAGCCCCGTGCACCCTCCTTCAGGCTTCCTCTTTAGCCCTCAGGTGGGGCCCACTAAACACCCACACACCCTGGGAGCGCTGCATCTCCAAATGTTCTCATTATCAAGGAATGAGTGAAAATGTGTGGCAGGCTGGGCGCTGCTCAGGGGGAGAGCGCTTGCCTAGCAAGTGTGTGGCTCTGGGTTCTGTCTCCAGCAACACACACACACACACACACACACACACACACGCGCGCGCGCGCACGCACTCATGCACGTTGCTATTACCTGAAGCCCGGGTCACAGGAGGGCCCTAGCGTGTTCAGTCTTCCTGCACAGAGCGACAGGAGGCCACCTCTGGGTGTTTTGAAATGTAGTCCTGGAAGGCAGGGAAATCCCAGACTTTCACCCAGCAGGAAAACTGAGCATCAGAAACCAAAGAAGCTGGAAAGTGAGCTCCTGACTTAGTCGTTGATCCATGTTCTTCCACGTTGAACTGAATTTACCCCAAATTCTGCTTATTTAGGGAATTGTATTTAACACGCAGAAGTGTGACGCTCGGACTATCTCATTCTTCCCTTGTTTTCAAACACAAAGTGCAGCAACATTTGTCTTAACGATTCCAGTTGCTGAAAAGGTGATATGACCATATTCTGCACTGAACGCCCAGGAGAGGTAACACTGTGCACTGGGGCCCTGGGCTGTTCCCAGACCATAAGTTCCAGCCAAAGTCTGTGGAGTGAAGAAAGGACAACTTGCCCAGGTCTGCCATCGCCACCTGGTACCAAATGAGGAAGGGCTTGGAGTTTCATTTTAAAACTGCGGAGAGGTCATTGGACCAGAAGTGAAGTTGTGCGATGCTCTCAGCTTGTTGAGTGTAAAGAAACGTGTGTGAACTCCACAGCACAGAAGTCAGCAGTGAGCCAAGTTGAATGAACTTAAGATGCCCAGGAGAGTTTAGCAGGAGAGTGACTGGTGTCTTACCATCCTTTACTCTATAGTAAAAGCTCAAAAAGAATTCCTTGGTCCACCCTCCAGCTGGCCAAGGGGCGGTGCCTCCCTGAGCCGGGGGAGGAACTTGGACATCTAAGGCCAGCCCACACCCTCCGCTTCAGGTCAGCTCTACCGTTTAGGGCTGTTTGACCTCGGGAGCCCATTCCCCGTCTGAGGATACGCGTGCAGAGTTAAGCAGGAGAAGATGTGAAAGAGCATCAGAGCCTGGGATCAGCACCAACCCTTCCAGGCTCCCTCAGAAGCAGGGCTGGGGGAGAGCAGTCTGCAGAGGCACAGTGCCCAGCCTCCCTGCTCAGTTTTCTTACCTTCCTTCTCACCACTCCCCACTGCTGTTATCTTGTTCCATTTCTGAATGTCCCTACCAGGTGCTGCCCATTGTCCCTTGGTTTTGCCTCGGGGAAAGCTGAAGTGCTTCCGGTGGAAGCTGCTGGAGCCTCCCTGCTGCAGGCGGCCTGCAGCCCCCAGGTCTGGCTCTGACAGCTGGCCGCGCACTCCAGGCAGCAGGGGGAGGCCCGCGAGGGCACCCCTCCAGGTCGCCTTGGGGACACCGCGAGTTTGCTGAACCCCCTCCCCTGGCTCACCTCTGCTGAGCCGCGGCTGCCTCCACTGCTTCTCATTCCTGGGGGAGTTCTCAGCAGGGCCAAGCTATTTGCTAGGGCAATGGATGGTGGACGGCTGGAAAGAGGGAGAAGCAGTGGTCAAAGCAAATTAATTATTAATGCGTCTAGTTTTCCTGAAGGATTCTGAAATCTGAAGAATCTGGGAATCCCGATCGTTCACGTGGAGCCCTGAGGACTCCTATTGGCTTGCTCCATGGATGGAGGCACAGAGGCTGCTGCCCAAGCACTTCCCTGCCGTGACCGGTGGTCACATCTCCTTCCACAGGCAGCTGGCCTCTCCCGGGAGCCACCATCATGCTGGCTGAGGGATGGAGAAAAGGCCAGAAAAAGGCTTGTTGCTCCAAAAATAAGAGCTCCTCCCAAACTGGCCAACCCCTCCCAGGAGAGCAAGGCCTGCAGCCCATGACAGCTGCCCCAAGGTGCGCTGCCTCTGGTCCCAAGTCCAGTGTTCAAGGTTGGGCGGGGAGGATGTCCTGGGGTGGGACGCAATGGTTCTGAGAAGATGGGGGCTTCTCAGGGACTGGGCGGTGCTGCCATAAACACGGAGACCCCTTGGTGCTGCAGAGGAGACCCTGGAGCACCCGGCCAGCTCAGGTGTGGGGGCAATGAGCTGGGTCTGCACAATGGCAGCTGGGTCTGTGTTGCTCCATGTTGCTTTGATTTTGGAAGCTAATTAGGTTTCCTCCCTTTATGTTCATGGACTAAAAATTAGAACAGAACAAAACTGCAGAGAAACAGAGACACCCTTACGTTTGCCCTCCAGCCTGGAGATGAGTGTCGCCATCCTCCCGAGGTTGTGATCCGCCTTCTCTCTCTTTCCTTCTCCCCCCCCCCTTTCCACCGTTCACATCTCACCGTTCATATACATGGTCTTCTTTTCCACTGAGCAGCGTAGCCTCAGGCTCCCTCCTGTCCCAACCCACATTCCACCCCGCAGGGCCTGATGGCTGCCCCCAGCACACGGGTCAGCAAGGTCCCAGTTGAGGCCACCCGGGCTGACCCTCAGGCCTCTTCTGGTTTCACTCTCTCAGAACACCGTATTCCCATGCGGAAGTCAATATCTGAGATGGAGGAGGGTGGCTGGGTTTTTCCTCTCCTGCCATGAATGTTTTCATGCCCGTTGCCAAATCCCCCTCCTACGTGTTGGAACACAGGTCTGATTTTTCTAAACCACATTCTCTTTATGAATAAGAATTTTTGGTTGATTTTCAATCAGAAAACCGATTTCATAACTTAAATGTCTCTGAAATCAGATCATTCACATAGCTGCGCTTCAGAGGAACGAGAGCAGCCACACCAAACACAGGTTAAAACGGAGGAACGGAGAAAAGGTGGAAAAGATGAAAGGACCAAGCCCTGAATTACGGAGGGAAAGCTTCGAGGTGAGGGGACTGGGTGACCCCCCTCCTTACTAACCTCTCCAGTCCCAGAGCTGTTCTGTTGGCCTTGATGATGGTTCAGGTCTAGTCTAAAGTCAGCGGCAAGAGGAGTTAGGCCACCAGTGTCTGCCCTTCTCACCTTTGTTTGGCCCATTTCCCTAACAGAATTCTTCGACCTGAGCTGGAGAAACGCTTGTTATTTTACTCCGATGATTGCTCAACGCTGACTCTGGTTGGCTGCCCAGGTGTGCCCGGAGTGAGCATCCTGGGCGTGTCCAGGTGGGTTGAACTCACAACAGGCAGCACAAACCATGTGCCTGGGTCGGTCTGGGGAAGGAGGCGCGTCTAGTCCCCAGGAAAGGGAACCGTTCCACCGCTGCGGTGGTCTGGCTGTGAGGGCCGGACACTTCAGTCCTCTCTAGGGAGTGTCAGGTCGTTTACCATCCTGCTGTGTTTGGGGACGTCCATCAGGCCCTTCTCTTCCTTTTTGGAGCCTATTGAGGACATGTGAAAAACTGACAGGTATTCCTCATCTGTGCTGCTTAGTTGTGAACCCACCAATTCAAAGCTTGGTTGGCTCTAATGGTTGTGAAGACTGAGGAGAAACGTGCGAGAAGAATAAGAGCCCAGGTCTCGCTGGCTCTCCGGAAGTGAGTCTGACACACGCGGAAAACCTGGTCAAGCGTCAGAGGGTCAGTCCCACGTTGTGGGTGGGCTCTTGGAGCAGGGCTCCCGGTGAGGACTGGTGGGAGGGCGCGGCCCTGAGCGGAGCGAGGCGGAGCCGACAGTGGAGAGCAGCGAAGGCCGTCTTCAGGCAGGCCTGCCCTACACACAGCCCTTGTTTCAGGAAATGACAGAACTGATTTTAAAACCCTGTGCTTCCATGATTTCGGTGAGTTTTTCAAGCTTTTGGCCTGTCCCACGGTGCTCCATCTGGGAGCGCGCCACCTGACATCCCCCTCTGTGGAGCGGGTCTCGGGCTTGCTTCCCTCTGGCAGGGGGAAGGGCGGCCCCTGTGGGTGCTGTTGGAGCCTGGTGAGGCCTCTCGGTCTCCCGGCCGGGGAGGAGCGGCTTCTCCTCATGGTTTCCTTTATTTGAGTTCTTTTCGTGTGTCCTCTTTGGATCTCACCATCCTCCCATTAATAGAGCACCTGGTTTATTGAGCACCTTTTAGTAAAGGCTCAGTGCATGTCAACTACGGCAAAAGGCCACGTGGCCTTCTTTCACCTTTGTAACGGCCCTGTGAGGGGGTCAGTGTCAAGAGGTGCCTTATCAGAAGGCGGAATTGAGCCTGGGAAAATTTCAAGGGAGAGTTGTGTGGTTTTCTAAGTCATAGATTTTTCACCTCTAAGACCAGGGTGGTGACAGGCCCTCCTGAGACAGCTGGTGTGGCCTCCGGTGGCATGTAGCACCAGGAGTCAATTATAGTGGTCATTGTCATGCAGTAGTTCTTCATTTTTCCCCAAAGAACAGCAACATGTATCCATCTCAGACTCTGCTGAGGGCACGCACTTGCTGGAACCGTGGAGAGGGATGGCCCACCTGGCCAGCACTGCCCACCAGCCCTGAGCTCACACTTGAGCTGTACGATTGGGCTGGCAGCTGGGCCTCAGCCAGGCGTACCATGTCCCAGTCCTGAGAAGGCCGTGCAGTCCAGGTTCACTCCACTCAGGAGGTCGGTCCAGGAGAATTAGAATCAAATGATTTCAGGTTAAAAAAAGTTGAAGTCTGACTTATTTCCAGCATGACTGCCCTTTGATTAAGGGTGATTTTCATTAGAGTGGCTACAATTTCCTCATAGTCATTTAATGTCTCAGAATAAAATACATTTTTTTTTAAAAAAAAGGGCTGGGATGTGGCTCAGTGATGAAATGCCCCCGGGTTCAATCCCTGGTACCAAACAGAGAACAAACAAAAGCCCCGGAGAGTGGGGCCAGAGAGAGGGGAAGTTACACAGTGTTTAGTTGACTTAGCGTGACAGCCTTTGTCTTTCTTTGAAATCTTTTTATTCTTAAATTATTTCAGATTTACACAGAAGAGCTGTAAATATAGTAGAGACCATTTTTCTTATGGTTTGTATCTTTCATAACACAGAACATTAACCAAACCGAGCAACTAACTTGTGTACAATACCATGACCAACTCACACCATAACTGCCGCAGGCTGCCCGGCCCTGGGCCGGCTGAGTTCCACTCCTACCGCACCCCTGCTGAGCGATTCCCTGCTGGGCTGTCAGTGCACGCGGGTTTGCAATCTTGCAACCCGGTTGGGCACAAAAACACAAGCCAGTCAAACTGAGACAAAGTTTTATTTAGTGAGAGGCCGTGTGCGTCCCCTCACAAGTGGGTACACCACGTGTGTGTTCTACCTGAGCCCGGGGGGGGGGCTCCACTTCCCCCGGAACACCCTCCTACCATCCTTTCCCAACCAATGGGAACTCTCCCATTACAAGAGTGACATGAGTAACCTGAGTCCCGAAACGGGCCCAGATAAACAGCAGGAGTCCAATTACCATATGAATGTGAATTGCTGGCTGGCAGTCACTAAATCCAAAGGTGCCTGTATCAATATTTTTGCTGTGGCTCCTAACATCTGCCCCCTTCTGTTTAATTAAACAACAGGCAAATGTGGCTAGGGACCGTGCCTGTTAGGTATGTCCAATTCACATATGGTTCTTACCCGTCATGGGAAAACTGACCTTATTGCGTCAGTCTCCTGGCTTAGGTTGATACCACTGTAACCGAATCATACCTGTCACTGACTACCGGTCCAGTATATAGCCATACCTGTGGAATAGGCCTATGCACCAGTGGGGGGGTGAGGTTCTTGCCTCACCTCTGTTGGCCCCCAAATTTAACCTTGATGCCAGTGGGGGGGTGAGGTTCTTGCCTCACCTCTGTTGGCCCCCAAATTTAGACCATCACTAGCAGAAGGGAGAAAGACGCAGAATTGCCACGACATCCAGCCAATTGACGGCTCCTTTGGAAACACTGGTGACACATCGGCTAAGATATTTAGCACTACCAGTTCGCTGTATCAACAAATAGAACACAATGTATACAGGTGATACATAGTCCAGACAAGTTGTGTAAGCAGTTCAAAGTGGAGGAGTCTATCAATATGTCCATTTCCTCCCAAGGTAAATTAAGTCCTTGATTGAGCAGTTCAAATTGGAGGAGTCTATCAATATGTCCATTTCCTCCCAAAGTAAATTAAGTCCTTGATTGAGCAGTTCAAAGTGGAGGAGTCTATCAATATGTCCATTTCCTCTCAAAGTAAATTAAGTCCTTGATTGAGCAGTTCAAAGTGGAGGAGTCTATCAATATGTCCATTTCCTCTCAAAGTAAATTAAGTCCTTGATTGAGCAGTCTTATTGAGTTATTTTGATTGATGTATCAGTTTATACAGTTTATTGTGATAGCTATCATAAAAGTTGTAGTTTGGTCTTAGTCTTCACCGGCACTGGGATGGAGATGGGAATTATGGCCATGTTGCTAAAGAGACATTATCCTGAACAGAATTATGAAATATAATGAAAAGGAAAGGTGAAAGTAAACAAACAGATCTGTTAACCACCTTTAAAAGCAAAATTTAATAACAGCTGTTTACCTAAAGTAAATTAAACCATATAAGTCACGTGACTAAATTTTTTTTTTGATACTTGTATCTATTTATACATGAGCGCTCCTTATAAATGAAATATGGACATACACACATACAGACATACAACACAAAACAGTGCATACATAACATAGAACATATAAGACAATAGTAAATAAAGGCCTTGTAGCTATAGCTAGGTGAAATCTCCATTGCAATGTTTAAAAACTTTACAGTTAAAAAAAATAAAACACAGTCAAAAAATAAAACTGATCAGAAAAACATTAACCTAGGTTTGTATGAGCTTAAAAAATAAGGTAAAATAAAATAAAATAAAATAAAATAAAATAGAACTTTATGATGTGGGAAAAATGCAAATAATAAAATAGATATTGAAAAAGGCACCGTGGTAAATCACAGTCGCAGATGTAAGAATAGCCAGGCTGGAACTCTGGATATCAGCTGTTATGGATTTGAGTCAAATCATCTTCTTTTTCTGTAGAAATTGTTTTAGTTAATCTCTCTGGAATCCAAATTGGTTGCTGTTCCTCCTGTGGAAAAACACAGACGGAGCCCCGACTCCAGACTATTACTGGGTCCGGACCTTTCCATTGTCCTGTTAGAATATCTTTCCAAAGTACCTTAGGCTTATGTACATTTTTCGGATACATATGTCTTTCCGCAGCACTAAGTCCTGATGAATCCAAATTTAGAAAGTTTAGAGTAAAAAGGGTTATTTTAAGTTTATCTTTGGGGGATATATACCCCTTACTAATTCCCTCCTTTTGTTTTAATAAGTACATTTTTATAGTTTGATGAGCTCTTTCAACTATGCCTTGTCCCTGTGGGTTGTATGGGATTCCTGTTATATGAGTAATGCCAAATGATGAGCAAAATTGTTTAAAAGACTTGGAGGTGTAACCAGGGCCATTATCAGTTTTTAACTGTTTAGGAACACCCACAGTGGCAAAATTTTGTAAGCAATGAGCTATAACATCTTTAGTTTTTTCTCCGGGATGAAGGGAGCCCATCAAAAATCCAGAAGAAGTATCAACTGTAACATGTAAATATTTTAATTTTCCAAATTCTGGCAAGTGTGTGACGTCCATCTGCCAAATATGGTTAGGTATCAGTCCTCTAGGATTGACTCCAAGATTAACTTGTGGCAAAAATGTCACACAATTTTGACATTGTTTTATTATATGTCTGGCTTGTTCTTTAGTTATTTTAAAACGTTTTTGTAAAGTATTAGCATTGACATGGAACCTTTTATGAAAATTTATAGCTTCTTCTATTGTGGAGAAAATATGTATGTCATGTGTAGATTTATCTGCTAGTTCATTACCCAAACTAAGGGCTCCAGGCAATCCTGTATGTGCTCTGATATGTCCTATAAAGAATGGATCCTTTCTATCCCAGATTAGACTTTGTATAGCAGAAAACAAAGAGAAAACAGTAGAGGAAGGAGAAATCCTACCAGCATCTTCAAGAGATACAATAGCATTAACTACATACTGACTATCAGAAAATAAATTAAATGTAGAATCTTTGAACATCATAAAAGCTTGCAATACTGCATTGAGCTCTACCTTTTGAGCTGATTGTTTGGGTACTAAAAATGTAAAAGTTTGATCAGGAGTAACTACTGCTGCTGTACCATTGTTTGACCCATCAGTGAATATATTTGGAGCATTTATGATAGGGGTTTTTCTTGTCATTTTTGGAAAAACTACAGGATGCTTAGACCAAAAAGACAACAAAGGATTAGATGGCAAGTGATTATCAAATGCAACACTAGATTTACACATGATTATTGCCCAAGTATTTAACTCATTAGCTAACTCATCAATTTAATCCATAGTATATGGAGTAATAATTTTATTGGGAGAAATCCCAAACACTCCTTTTGCTGCTTTTATTCCTTTGAGTATTAATTGCCCTACAGCCTCAGGATATCTAGTAAGAATAGTATTAGGAGAATAAGATAAATGTATCCATAATAATGGACCTTCTTGCCAAAATACTCCTGTAGGAATATTTTTTGTCGGTAGTACAATAAGTAGTAAAGGCAAACTTATATCAATTCTATCCAAATGCATATTTTCCATATATGTTTCAATGATTTTTAATGCCTTTCTAGCTTCAGGCGTTAACATGCGGGGTGAATTTGGATCTGACGGACCTTTTAGAATATCAAATAAAGGTCCTAATTCTCCTGTTGGTATGCCTAGATAAGGCCTTATCCAATTTATATCTCCCAATAACTTTTGAAAGTCATTAAGTGATTTGAGTTGATCTACTCGTATTTGAATTTTTGGTGGACGGACCATGGTTGAGGATAATAGAACTCCTAAATAATTAATTGGAAGATTTAATTGTACTTTATCTATTGCTATCTCTAGATAATTTTTTAATAAGTTTGTAAGCGTGGCATAACATTCTAGCAATGTGTTTTTATCTTTATGTGCCATTAACACATCATCCATATAGTGAAATATCTGTAGTTCAGGATTTTGATTTCTAAGTGGCTGGATTGCTTTATCAACATAAATTTGGCACAAAGTTGGGCTGTTAGCCATCCCTTGAGGGAGTACTTTCCATTCATATCTCTGATCAGGACCTTCATGATTCAGTGCAGGGATAGTAAATGCAAAATGTGGACTATCCTCGGGATGAATTGGAATTGAGAAGAAACAATCTTTAATATCTATAGCTAGAACATGCCAGGTTTTTGGTAGAGCAGACAATTGGGGAATCCCTGATTGAGCAGGTCCCATAATAACCATCTCATTATTAATGGCTCTTAAATCTTGTAATAATCTCCATTTACCAGATTTCTTTTTAATAACAAAAATGGGAGTATTATGGGGAGATACGGAAGGTTGTATATGTCCTTCCGCTAATTGCTGTTTGACCAGATCATGGGCTACTTGTATCTTTTCTTTAGTTAGGGGCCACTGAGGAACCCACACTGGTCTTTCTGATTTCCAAGTAATTTTGATTGTCTCAGTGGCCCTTTTTGAAAACCCAATCCATGTTTATTTATCTCTTGATCTATTTGAATTGGTGCTGTTATATCTTGTTCTTGATCTCTTAATCTCTTTTCTTTTCTAAAGCCTTGTTTTGCCCTAGTAGTGGGCGCGTTAGGATTGACGTTATTTGTTAATGTCAATCCTAATTGATCTAGGACGTCTCGTCCCCATAAATTTATGGGGAGATGGTCCAATACATAGGGCTGTATAGTTCCTTCACATCCTTCAGGATCCTTCCAATCTAATACCATTGCACTTCTATGGGGATTAGTCGCCACTCCTAGGCCTCTAAGCGTTTGTGTGGCTTGCTGTAATGGCCAATGTTTAGGCCATTCCTGGTGAGATATGATGCTGAGGTCAGCGCCTGTGTCCAGCAGTCCATTAAAATCATGCCCTTGAATATTTAATTTTAGCATAGGGCGAGAATCTAAATTTAAAGATAGCATAGCCCAATCTACACCTGTGGAGCCTAATCCCTTGGAACCTCTTTCTACATTACAACTGGAAAATTTATCATGTAGGCTTGGTATTATTAATAACTGTGCTATTCTATCTCCTGATGAAATTACTGATATACCTCTTGGAGAACTAGCTATAATTTTTATTTCTCCCTCATAATCGGGATCAATTACCCCAGGACTTATCATAAGTCCTTTAAGTGTAGAAGAACTGCGTCCTAATAATAAGCCTACTGTTCCCTGGGGAAGAGGTCCTTTTACTCCTGTGGGAATGATTTGAACTCCCATCTCTGGAGTTAATACTGCTCTGGCAGAGGCACAGATGTCCAACCCTGCGCTCCCTCTAGTCTGTCTGATGAGGGATCTAATGGATAATGCGTCCTGGGCACCACCTTGATGGTGCTGCTGGGTTCCTCCATTGCCCCGTATATTTGTGGTTTTGGGCCCCGGGGCATTGGGCCCTCCAATTCGTTTTTTGACAACGGGGCCTGATACCTTTCTCCACGATATCGTGGGTAGACACTTGGTCTTTGTCCATTTTTTGATAACGGAATACCCTCTATGGTGGTTTGAGAACGGCATTCATTAGCCCAATGTCTCCCTCTATGGCATCGTGGGCAAATACCCGGGATTCTACTCTTTTGATACCTAGCTTTGTTAAACCCTCCTCCTATGGGGCAATTTCTTTTAAAATGTCCTTCTTGATTACAATTATAGCATGTTTTTGGCTTGGTACCTAAAGCCTGTTTTACTTCAGCTGCCATGACTTGTCCTTGTTCATTAATGTCTCTACATAATTTAATATATGTGTTTAAATCTTCCTGTTTCCACGGTCTAATGACCTCTTTGCAGCAATGATTTGCTTGATCGTAAGCCAGTTGTTTTATAAATGGCATTGCCTGTTCTGTATTTTCAAATGTCTCAGAGGCTGCTTCAATAAGTCTAGCTACAAAGTCAGCGTAGGGCTCATTAACTCCTTGTATTATCTTAGATAGTTGACCTTGTAAATCCCCTTGTCCCTTCAAAGTTTTCCATGCCTTAATTGCATTTATAGCGATCTGAGCGTATACGCCAGGATCATATCTGATCTGTTGCATCTGCCCTTCAAATTCTTCTTTCCCTAGTAACATTTTCAGGTCTCGTTCAGGGTAACCTGCTTCTGCATTTCGCCTAGCTGTCTCCTTGCAAAATTCCTCATTGGCAATTTTCCATAATAAATATTGTCCTCCATTTAGCACAGAATTACACACGTTAGCCCAATCTGCTGGTGTTAAGTCCCAGCTGGTAATAGATTCGACCATACTGACTGTGAAGGGAGCGGCCGGGCCGTAGGTTGCTACAGCTTCCTTTAATTGCTTTACTATTTTGAAATCTAAGGCACGGTAAACTCGTTCTCTTTCTTCTCCCCGCTCAACTACAGGGCATGCTAATTTTTGGGGTCCCGCCTCAGGATTCCGTTCATCATCTATGGAGGCAGGTAAAGCTGTTGGTTGAATTACGCCCTCTGGTGGTGGAACGGAGTTAGTAGCAGCCTCCCTATCTGACGACCGTTTTTTCCCTGAGCTTGCCTTCTTCAAATTTTCTTCTATCTGACTAGCTTGAGAGACCTTTTGTTTTGCTTGACCTAATATGTTTTCTGCCATGGCCTGGACCTCTAACAATTTACTTAACAGTTTTTCGGTTTGTTTTTTACTAGATTCTAATCTACTATAAAGGTAACGTAACCCAATAAGATAGGATAGAAGAAAGCCAAAACAGAATGAAACAGAAACGGAGAGGAGGAAAATGATTATATCAATTTTCTCTCTCTCAGGGCCGAATAACTTCAAACCTTGAGCCAACCATTTTTCCCAATTCGCCTGAAAAAATTGTAAGGCTAGAGAGCCTGAAATAAAAGCAGAATAAATCAAAACAGGAATACCCATTCTGTCGCCTTTCCTTAGGGGCGAGCGATATTACTCACCTTTAAATTTTGGGCGTTCCCCGTACAGGGCCACCAAAATGCCGCAGGCTGCCCGGCCCCGGGCCGGCTGAGTTCCACTCCTGCTGCTGAGCACTGCCTGCCGCACCCCTGCTGAGCAATTCCCTGCTGGGCTGTCAGTGCACGTGGGTTTGCAATCTTGCAACCCGGTTGGGCACAAAAACACAAGCCAGTCAAACTGAGACAAAGTTTTATTTAGTGAGAGGCCGTGTGCGTCCCCTCACAAGTGGGTACACCACGTGTGTGTTCTACCTGAGCCGGGGGGGGGGGGCTCCACTTCCCCCGGAACACCCTCCTACCATCCTTTCCCAACCAATGGGAACTCTCCCATTACAAGAGTGACATGAGTAACCTGAGTCCCGAAACGGGCCCAGATAAACAGCAGGAGTCCAATTACCATATGAATGTGAATTGCTGGCTGGCAGTCACTAAATCCAAAGGTGCCTGTATCAATAGTTTTGCTGTGGCTCCTAACACATAACCAACCTGCAGAGCACAGCTCACCCACAGACTATAACTAATCCACAGATCACAACCAACCCGCGGGCCGTCCGGATTTCACTGTTTCCCACATAGTCATGCACAATCAGCCGTGGCACCTCTGTGGTCCCTCAGTCTGTCCTTCCCTTGTGTCTGTCTTAGGATCCTTGAAGAACAGAGGTCCTGTGGGTACCCTAGGCCCTGGTTGTCCGGTACTTTTTTAAAAAAAATATTTATTGTTTAGCTATAGTTGGACACAATACCTTCATTTTACTTATCTACCTTTATGTGGTGCTGAGGATTGAACCCAGGGCCTAGCACATGCCAGGGAGTGCTCTGCCACTGAGCCACAGCCCCAGCCCTTGTCGGGTACTTTTTAATGGACAGAGGTTAAGCAGGTTTGGAGATGTGCAGAGGCGACCCGCGTGGTGCTGCCATCACCTGGAGTTCCACCACTGGAGCCAGGTGGGGGATCTGTAGGGTTCCTCATCCTGCCCTTCCCACCCATAAACTATGGCTTACAAACGAGCCTTGGTCTGGGCATTCTGCCCTCCACAGCCTAGGGAGAACGGGGGGTTCCTGTGAGTAGTGGGCAACGATGGTTTGGGACAGCTTAGCTTTCAGAGGGTTGGCAGGAACAGGTGCTTCTGACATCTGTCTTTTTAAAAGAATTTGTTAAGGTTTGGATGGGTGGTGTCTCCCTAAAGCTCATGTCGGGGACAACGCAGGAACCTTCAGAGGAGGAATGATTGGGTTATGGGAGTTGTAACCTCTGATGTGGATCAACTGGGTGTCCCTCTAGGCAGGTCGGGTGCGGCTGGAGTAGGCAGGTCTCTGGGGGTGGGCCTTGGTGTTTTGTCCCTGGTACGCGGACCTCTCTCTCTGCTTCCTGCTGCCATGTCCCCAGCAGCCCTCCTCCACCACGCACTCCCCCACAAAGTTCTGCCTCATCTCGGCCACAGCAGGGAGACTGTGACTGAGACTCTGAAGCTGTGAACTGGAGTGAGCTTTGCCTCTTGTACACGGTTCTTGTCAGGTGTTTTTTTCACATATTGAAAAAGTTGACTGAAAGGAGTCTTTTCTCTGTAGAATCCTCCAAACATGCTTTCCTGAAGGACGTTCCTGAAAGACTGTTCTCCAACATCTCTAAGGATTTACTACAGGCTCGAGACAGGAGACCCCGTTTCCTTTGGAGTGGTGGTGGTATGAGAGACGCAGCGCTGACGCTGGACATGGCCTCTTTCTTAGCCAAGGAGCCAGAGTCACAGGAGGAGAATAAAGCCAGTTTGCATCTCGGGACAGCTAGCTGTCAGCCTTGAGTTAGCCCCGCAAAGTCCACCCAAGGAGGCCCCGAGAATGTGGCCCCAGGGCCTGGAATGTGACTGTATTTAGAAATAGCATCTTAGAGAGGTAATCAAGTTCAACGAGGTCACTACAGTGGGCTCTGATCCAGTGTGACTGGCGTCCTTACAAAAAGGGGACACGTGGACCCAGACACACGCAGGGGACACCAAGTCCAGGTGAAAGCAGAGGTCAGGCAATGCAGCCACAGCCAAGAAACTCCTCAGATGGCAGCCACCCGCAGAAGCCACACCTGGGCCCTGACCTCCAGCCTCCAGACCCTCTGGACGGCAGGTTTTGTTCAAGCCCCCAGGCCGCGGTATCTGTCAGGAGAGACACAGTGAACTAACACGATTGCGCACCTCCCTGGGGCTGAGTTTATAACTTAGATGGCATGATTTTAAAGGACCAAAGGAATCAAAGTCCATGATTTAGAAATGCTTCAGGCACTCTGCCCATCAGTCATGGGCACTGACAGTCACTCCCATCCAGATCATTTTTGCTAAAACCTGGGCCTAATTCATGTTCAGCCCAAAGCCAATGGACACGTGCTGATTCCCATGGCTGAGTTAAGGTCACCAGAATTCCTGTCCTTGAGGTAGGCTCAGCCGTGAGACTCACTGACATGCAAAACACCCAACTGTGGTGGCGAGAGAATCCAAGTGCTCAGAGTTGTACCCCTGTCTTTTATTCACAGTGTGTGGGGTGCCTGAGCCTCTGTACTAAGATCATCATCTCAGTCATCTCCTCCATCTCTAGCTTGGACCATCCTGTGGGTTTAACCTGTTCTGCCCTCCCCCCACCTGCCTGTCTTGCAGCTCCCTGGAGGTGGGGGGCACGTTAGTCATTCTCCTAAAATCATCACCTCTGTTCTTTCTCAGTCTTCATATCTTTAGGACGTTTAATTCAATTAACTCAGAACTCACCCCTCCTTCCTTCTCTCAGACCCAGGGGGAAGAAAAGCAAGCACCTTCCCTTTCATCGAAAAGGCGGCTGGATGCAGACCTAGGAGATTCCCTCTGTGCTACTCCCTGGCCCTGCCTGCTTCCACATCACTGAGGGCTTGGGGTTGATTCGCCTGCTTGTGTGCTAACCTCCAAGTGGCAGGATCCAGCTGTCCCTGGATGCTCTTCCCTCTCACCTGCCCAGGCCAGCCAGTGCCCTGAAAGGGAGCCTGCTCTCCAGCCTGTGGCTTCAGGCTGAGCCCATGGCTCTGGCAGGCCCTGGAGGCCGCGAGGAGGCAGCCTGCGGTGGCTCACCTTGCCGATCCAACCCCTGCATTGTCCCCATCGCTCCTGCTGACATCCATGCCCAGGGGCTTCCTCTTCCTGCCAACAAAACACACAAACCAGGTGAGGGGCCGAAAAGATGGGGACCTTGAACTTCAGGAGAGAGCTGGTTGGATCATCTCCCTGGACACGGGCCTTTTCTGGGAGATGACTGTTTGTATGTTGGTGATGAAGCATGTCCATGCCCAAGCCTTTCCTTCTCGGGGAGCCTGAGACGTCCCTGGACTCCGAGGACGGTGGCGCTGTGCTGCGCTGGGCGCTGGGTAGGCCGCCTTGGCTCACTGGCTTCCTCTGCTCTGTGGGGTCCACCCTTGGGAGAGCTCTTCTGAGCCTAAGGCGAGGCGTCCAGAGCAAGAGGATGAGGGCGCTGGCCAGCACCCTGTCCACCCTTCAGTTGAAGCTGCTCAGAGACACCGGCTCAGAGTCCTCTGCAGCCAAACCAGGGCCTGCTGCTGGGGTCATGAGTGGACCTGCGTTGGAATTGAGAGGAGGGTCCCTCTGGGAGTGGAAAGAAGACCCCTGCAGAGGCCGCTGCCAAGGCCCCAGCCGCCCTCTGGGCATTCCCAGGGCAGGGAGTGACGCTTGCCTGCCCTGCCACAGGAGGCTGAGTGTTCAGGTCACAGTCCAACTTCCTGGAATGCAAGGCCCTGGGCTTGTCCCTGTCAGCAACGTGCCCTCGGGATGATGAGACGTGAGGAAACCCTAACAAGGCAAAACGTGGTCCAGGCCGGGCAACACCCACGTTGACCAAGGAGTGTCCAGGCCCCAGTGTGCACTGCCCACCCCGCTGCTCCTTGGCAGCAGTACAGGGACAGGTGGTGGGAGGGGTGAGGGTCGGCCCAGACAAACACAGGCTCCAAGGGGCTTTTCCCACCGGGGACCTAGCAGAGGCTTCCTGTCAATGAAGGATGGGGGCCCAGAGATTAGAAAGGAGAGCACCCCATCCAAAGTGAAATATTGACAACTCGGAGAGGGGTGTGTACATAGTATTTATATTTGGAAACCAAATTATGTACATTGTGTGTTCATAATACAAAAATAGAGAGCAGAATGTGATCCGGTCTTTGCTCACGTGGTCTGTGCATCATGCAAGCATATGGTGCAATTCACCACACACGGCCCGTACACCAGGAGGCTTCTCCTTTAAGGAAGATTACGCATCTATTCAAAAGTAAACCTCCGTTTTCTTTTACTTAAAGAAAAGAGATAAAAACACTCAGGGAACAAAATGTCATGTTTAAGAAAGTTGCAGGACCACTCTTAGAGAAGTAGGTTCTCAGCTTTGTGCTCCAGGAGTCTCTGGTTGGCCCTAAGATGAAAACGTCAATCAAGGGCTTGGAGGGAAACAGTCCGTAACAGTGAGACATATGCAGAACCTTTCACAGGCTGCAAGGCACACTTCCTGTGCATAACGCAGGCTTGTTCAGTTTGTAAATAGCACAAAGTTTGGGAACTGGGGTGCATTTGCATTAGCATCCCAGAAGAGCTAGATATGTTGAAATGTGGACAATTCTGCGATGGATGGAAACCAACCACACTAAATGCACTTGGTAACAAAAACACCAATTGCATTTTGGTTATGGGGAAGCTGTGGCTTGACCAAAGTTGACGTGAGACAGAACTCCCTGGACGTGGTGTGCACTGGGCACTTGTTTCTAGAGGACGATTTGGTGATGTGAACCAAGCGTATTGGAAATGTGTAATCTGCCTTCCTCACTTTGTATTCGGAGAACTTTTCCAAAAGAAATGGTCAAGGGCATGTGGACACGGAAGTTATTTCACTATATAATTTGTGATAGCAAAATATTAGGAACAACCCAAATATCCCCAAATAAGAGACTGAGTAAAGATAATATGTCAAAAAAAAGTGCTGCCCAGGAATTTAAAATAATTGTGGGTTCCCAGATGTATTCCTGGAATTTTGAAACATCAGAAAAGCATTTGAAATGATTGTATATTTCCAAAGGGATTTATGCCATGTTGAAAAATGAGAAGACCAGGACTCAGAACAGTGTGTGGAGAGTAATCCAAGGTCTATTTTTAGAAAGAACAAGTGTGCTGGCCTTGTGTCCATAAGTGGTGCCCACGTGGTGGCATTCAGGAGATGTCTCCAAGGAAGGACTGGCAGAGGTCGGTCAGGGAGCTGGGGGAACTTTGCCTCCTCTCTATCTATCTATCAGTCTGTCTATCTGTCTACCTATCTGCCTGTCTATCTGTCTATCTATCAATCTGTCTATCTATCTAGATGCCCATCTCTCTGCTGGAGCCACGGTGGTGGGCTAAGCATGGTTTTGGCAGGTCAGAGATGCCCAAGCCATTTTGCACAACCAGGACACAGTGATCTAAGGGTCCCTTGGGGCCTGGGGAGAGAGAAGTCAGAAGCAGCAGTGACTGGCCAGGAAGGTCAGTATGTCTGCCAAGAACTCACATAGGCCACCTAGAGCCATCACCTTGAGACCCCCATCTTTGACACACCCCCACCTTTATGATGATTACGCAGGGTCAGAATATCTCGGGTCAGCAGTGTCCCCTCTGCACCGTCCAGTGATGTGGCCAGTGCAGGCCTGCAGGCCGTTCCACCTGTCAGTGAACTGGGTCTGTGTCAGCTGATGGATGACTTAGAGGACTGGCCCTGCTGCCTACCAGTCACTGAGAATGGAGTCCTGCCCATCTTGTCCTTGGATTCTCCTAGAGCTCAGCATATCACAGACCCTGGGTCAACATCTGTTTAAAAATGAGTGAAAAATGTATGTAAGGATCTGGCACATTGTAGGTGCTCAGTGGGCATGGCCACTGCGTGGTGGGTGTATTTGAAGAAGTGTGCCCCTGCATCTTCCCCCTCAGAGTGCAGATTGGCCATGGATTGGGGCTGTCCATGGTGTGTTCCACAGTGTGTGCTATGTGGGAGGCTACACAGTGGAGGCCGACTCCACATGGCTAAATGCTTGGCCACCAGCCATCTGCCAAGGACCCACCTATCACTAAGCAGAGGTATTCTAATAGAGCAGCCATGGTCCTGGGCTGTCACAGAACCCTGACTCTGGAGCACTCTGCTAGGCTGCTGGAGAGAGTGCACACGCTCAGCCAGATCACGAGGCTGGAGGCTGTGGGCTCCTGGCACGACCGCAGGCGGACTCCACTCTGTCTCTGCTGTGCTCTCCTCACTGGGATTCTGCTGGGGCTGCAAGCTCTGTGCAGATACACCCCCAGTTCGTCCCAGGTATCTGTCACCCCTTCCTGCTGCCATTTGAGCTGTCCCACTTCCGTTCTGTTTTCTGGCACCAGGGATCTTCAGAGCAGAGATGTCAAACTCTCTGATGGCCTCTGTTAGGGTTCTCTCCCGGTCTCCTGAGGTTCTGTTGGCTTCCTCCTGTGTATCACTCTCCTTGGCAGGGACTTGGCTATTCCTGGTGTGTGTCTTCTAATCACTTGCAAATGAACATGCAGAAGGATCACAGCGATTCTTTAGAAAAGCAGCCCAGACTTCCCAGGAGAAGGCTGTGCCTCAGACTGGTGTCAGACCACGGCATTCCTCTCTCCCCTCTTGGGACCAGCCCCACCTCCTGGATTGGTTCAGAGGGACTCCGGCCTCAGGCTCTCCCACCCCCAACGGAGTGTGCCTGTGTCCCCAGGCGTGGAGGCGCCCTGTGGCTCCTCTGTCCCCGGGACCTGAGCACCCGCATGTCTCCCACCCTCAGGAGATGTGTCCTCCTCAGATGGCTGACCCCAGCGAAGCTGCCTCCTGCCCTGACCAGCCCAGGGCTTCCCACTCTCCTGACCTCCCTGCCTGGGTGCCCCCCAGCCCCCAGCCAGGGACCCCTTCTGTGGCCTCCCCCTGCATGGAGAAGAAAACCCTGCTCCTCCTGAGGCCTCTAGGCCCTGCAGGACCTGGCGCCAGGCTTCTTCCCCCTCTGGTGGCCAGCCAGCTCTGGCCTGTGGGCTCCTGTCACAGCCTTGTGGCTTTGTCTCCTGAGGAATGACCCCGCCAGACCCTCTTCCCATGCTGGAGCTCACCAGTCCTCAGCGCTCAGCACCAGCTCTTCTGGAGAGGCCATTCCCTCTGGGCTCTGAGGACCGTGCGGGCCGCCCCTTCCCAAGGCTGTTCTCTGCAGGTCTAGCCCTGAGGAAAGTTTACTGACTTGCCTATTTCTGGACCATCTCACTGCAAAACCCCAGGTTCTGCAAGAACAGGAACTGCATTTGATCTGCTCCTTCCACATTCTCAGTGCAAAGCACTGCATCTGTCCTGCAGGAGGTGCCCGGAGGAAGTGCCCGCTGAGCATTTGTTACGTAGCTCACCAGGTCAGGGTCAGGTGACTGTGAACGTCAGGTTATGCTCATTAACTAATTTCCACTGTGGGGTCGAAAAATGGTTTGGTTGCCTCACTTCTCTCCTGTATAATTTCTAGCATATTAACAAAAAAGAAGAGAAATGTTGCATGTAAATATTGGTCTTACAGTCTTTAAAACATGAGGCAGGTTTTATCGTTTCCTGTTTCAAGCATTCGTCTGGCCCTGCAGTTATTTCTGTTGCCGTGTGACTAACGACCCACACGTACCGTTTATTGGTGTTCACTGAGATGTTGGTGTTTATCTTCCCATGATGAGTCCCCCGGAGCTGGCGATGGGCCTGGGCTGCCAGATGCTAGGTCCCTCCTGGCCACTAGGCCGCCTGGAGCTGGATGCTGCCTGTTTGCCGAGGCTTTGTTTGAAGAGCACGTTCTTCAGACTCGAGGATCAAAGTCTAGCTTTGTTGGCACAAAGTTTCTTTTCCATCCCGAGTGCGAGTTAAAGTGGAGGCTATTTCTAAACACTTTGAAGCAGCAGTGCTGGTGGGTGGTCTGCTTCGGGTGCCGGCCTGTGGGAGCTCCTGAGAACCTGGACACTCAAATTTCCTGCAGTTACAGAATGAAATAGCAGTGAAAAGAAGACTGTCACGTGGGTCAGAACGACCTAGTGTGCGTAAGCAGGAGAGACTCTCACCGACAGGGCCTAGCGCTCGGAAGGCACTGGGGCCTGGGGCTGCTGAGCAGGCGGGGAGGCAGGGGCGGGAAGGCGACTGCCGTGCTGGTTTGGGCTCTGCACCCCACTTCTCAGTTCTGTAGGAAGCACCTTCTGTCAGACTGCCATCTGTCCTCTGATAAGTGGGGACAGGAGTCTGCTCTGCATGGAAAGCCATTGACTGGACAGAGTGTCACTCTTGGATCCAGTGCGTGGGAGGTACCTGAATGCTATCAGTGCTATTGTCATCGGAGTAGATGCTCCCAGATGGCATCACCATGACCCATGTGCCCGTGGCCCACCGAGCTTAGCACACGATGCCTTCAGATCAGCCCTGAGGCAAGATGGCTGTTGCCAAAGCTGTCCCTGTAGGAACTGCCACTCGGGTTCCTGTTTTCAAATACACCTGTACTTAGTAACCTGTCTGCGGGTGTCAGCTGGGGTGATTTCACCCCACCCTCGCCCAGGACCTTGGAAGAGTCCATGGACAGTTTTGTCGTCAGATCTCGGGTTGGCAGGGCTACTGAGCCCACTGACGCCCTAAGGCACAGGACGCCCCAGGCCAGGCGTACCTGGCCGACTCCGTGTGCCCTCATGCTGTGGGCACCAGATGGCCAGGGGTCCTTCGTATCTGTTCTTTTCCCTTCAAGTGGCTGAAAATATTAATGAGTAACCTGGTATCAATTTGAAATCTGAACAAAAAAGATTGCGTTTTGATTATATTCAAATCACACAAGCATATCCGGCTTCCAGACTACTTACTTTGGAGTTTTAAAACCTATTGATTCTAAAATCATTCAGTAGGGAAAGCCATGCCTTTTAATTATTTATTGAGAAACACAGTAAGAACTCGAGGCCCACGTTGTGGTATAGATTAATAGAGCAGTAATAAGTTTACAGTTATTTCAGATCATAGCAATTAATTTTCTGAGCATCTAAAATGATCACAAATCAAAGGGCTGGAAAGGGGGTCTCACACATTCAAGAAAGAACAAAGGAAAATGAACTTTACAGAAAGTCAAACCCAAACTCACACGTCCTCCTCTCACCCCAGGTACGCGTTATAAAGCCTGCCCTGTTTCCTCTGCTTTTTGTCCCCGTTGCCCTGCTGCAGAGACTGGGCTGGGCCTCGCTGACCTCCACAGGTGCCTCACACTGCAGTCCTGGTCACAGGACAGCCCACCATTCCCAGTGCGGTGCGGAGGATCTGCGTGGGCACCGTCACACGCGCTGCGCTCCTGATACCCCCCGAAACAGAACGCGCCAGCCCTGGGCTGAGTCTCTCTCCCTTGATCTCCGCTGGACCCCGCAGTCCTCCGTTGGGTCAGGGGAGCAGATGTTTTTAAGGCACTTTTACTTCACAGCGGGGCTTTCTCTCATCAAGCACAGAGTGGCATGCATGGAAAGCTCGTCTCCTCAGCTGGTGGACATGGCTGCAGAAGGACTTTGAGACTTTAGAGCGCTGTGATTTGCAGTGTCAGATGTGTCAGCAGGGCGGGTGGAAAGCCCTGGGAGCATTTTGAGGATTGCTCAGCTGCCCGGTGCTGGATGAAGTTGCTCACACAGCACAGGCCCAGCTCCGTGGGCCAAGGCAGGTGGAGGCCCTGGAGGCTGTGGAGGCCCTGGGTGCCGTGGCTCTTGCAGTGGGTGACTAGCCAGATGAGCTTCGGGGCCTTCCACTGCACCTGCGTGTCTGAAATTCCTGGTCTCTCGCAGTGTCAAGGCCCAACCTCTGCATGGGTCTGCAGTGTCAAGGTGCGGCCCTGTCTCCAGAACAGCATGGCGTGCCCGGCCAGTGTGGGCTGGGAGGTGCTCGCCTGAGGGGCAGCAGAGAGGCATCTCACTCCAGAGGGACGGATCGCTAGTTGGCATTTTTAGAAGGGTGTTGTTTCCTGCAGAAGAGGAGTTTTCCTGGTTTTCCTCTCATTTTCAAGTAATGCAAAGCAATCACCAACTCACATGGGGCCACGGACGGCTTCCTGTCTGTCGCCTAACCCTTCCAAGGAGACCTGGGTGTGTTCCCACGGGGAGGCGGCTGCTGAGGTCTGCACTGCCTCCCCACAACCGGCCCCTGGGGACCTGCTCTTGGTCCCCTGTCCCCCTACCTCTTAGGTGTCTTCCACTCCCACCCAGGGTCAGCACCCAAGTCTAAAGTTGTGCTGCGCAGAGAGGAAGGCCTGTGCACCCCGCGTGATGGACACGAACTTCATCCCGAGGGTGTGGACGGGCCAGGCCACACCACAGCGGACAGAGACTCAGGGTCCACACGAGAGCCCTGCTGGATGTGGTGACACGCCTCGGCTTTTTCCTGATGGAGGGGCCAGAGAGCCCCCCTGGGACTCAGGCCCCTCTTCGTACTGTCGTCTAAATCTGTGGTGTGTCTCTATTCTGGTCGCTCACGCTGCCACCGGTGGTCTTTCAATAACCTAATGCAGGTTTTCTTTCTCCAGGGTCGTACAGTTCTAAGAACCAGTGAGAAAATTATGATGGACGAGACCATGACGTGGCGGTGCTCTTGCTGGGCCATGGGAAGGAGGCGTCTCCGACCCCGCGGCGTCTTGAGTAGGGGGAGGAGACCTGGCCTTAGGGGAAGCTGACGGCTGGCCCCAGTGTCGCGTTCAGGAAGGACCACTGGGAAGGACACCATGGTGCTACCGCCTGGTGAGCGGGGACCGCACACTGCGCGATGACTGCTGACGGTCTGTGCATGTCCCCTCATCTCCTCGCGGGTGCAGAGGCAGCAGCAGGAGGCTGGACTTGGGGCCCTGCCGCTTCCCCTGCTGAGCTCCGCCTCCATCCGCATCAGGGAACAGCACCTCCCCTGGCTCCCGGCAGTCATCTCTGTGTCCATTGGTTCTGTGCTAATCGAGGGTGAAAATCTGTGGGTGCCCATGTAGTCTGTCAGTGCTGATGCCCAGGGGAAGGAGCGGTATCTGTTCCTGGCCCTTGGTCGACACCTGTCCCTTGCTCCTCCAGGATGGGGGCAGCTGGGCAGAGCAGTTTCCATTTCCTGTCCAGGTCATCCAGCTAAGAGGCCTAAGACACGCCTGATCTTGAGAGAAAGCAGAGATGTGCAAACACAGTGTGTGTGAAGCCTATTTTACTCACGTTTCTTTGAGACTGGGAGGAGAGGGCCGTTTCATCTCTGGCACCACCGAAGGTCTGCTCTGCGCGGTTCTTCCCTCCTCAGGGGCCTGTCATGAGCTTTCCTGGGGTCTCAGGGTGAGCGCACAGGCCAGGTACACCCTGCACACCTGGCTGGGAGGACAGAAGGCATGGTATTTCCCTCCTAAACATCCTCTTGCCTAGTTTTGGACCATTAAGTGGTCATCACGATGTTCAAAGGTGTGGGGCGTTGGGTTGTTTCCGAGCCAGAGTGGAGAGCGAGGAACGTGTCATTGGAGGGGAAGAGCCCCCGCCCTGCCCCGCAACCTGGAGTGCTCTGAAGGGTGGCATGAGCACTTTCCTCCTTCATGCTCTTTTTAGGTGCCCACGGTTCTCCCAGCACTGACCGACTCTGCTTATCAAGTGCAGAGGCCTCTCTTGTCCACAGGTACACTGGCTGGCTGGAAAGCCTTCCCACAGGAAGTGTGCCGTCTTGGAATTATATTCTAGAAGAGGTGTGAGATTATTCCCCCCTGTAGGATGTGCACAAGAGAGGATTTGGAAACATTAGAGGCTCAAAAGCCATTTGGAGTAGATAAAGGAGGGTGAGTAAATGCGTGTGTGTGTGAGTAATGTGTGTGTGTGTGGGGGGGGTGTGAGTGTGTGCGTGCGCGCAGAGGCTGCCCCTCTTGGAGGCTGAGGCGGAGCCTGGTGGTGAGGAGACCTCAGAGGAGCCTGGTGAACTGGCACACCATGACACCATTACACTCTTGCTTGATGGTGGGCCTGGTGCTGGCCACCAGCTGGTCCCATGGGCCCACTGGACGCCCACTGGTCAGTAGCCTGGCCCAGGGCTCCTCATGTGGTGGTGGGAGTGTTCCCAGAGGGTAAGGTGGAGGCTGCAAGCTGTCTCTGGCCTTGGATTTGCAGTGTCCTTTCTGTGATCTTCCAAGGAAGCAAGACCAGCGCAGGCTCCCTGAGAGGGGAGTTGGATTCCACCTCTGATGGGAGGAGTTGCTGGTGTTGTGGACACGAGTTCTACCACTTTCCACCATGAGCTAACTCGACTGCCGAGCCTCCCGAGCACTTCACTGAGGATGTTCTTAAAACACACACTGCCACACCGCCATCTTTGCACCCGTCGGGGATTCCCAGTTCTGGCCTCCTCCTAAATCCTGAAGTTTTCCTACTAGTAAAACCATGAAGATAAGAATGACGATTGTGCCAGCTCACAGTGGTTGGGAGGGCGTCGTCCAACCAGACCCCACCACCCGCACATCCCCCTTCAGTGACTTCCTGCAATCTGGCCTGGGGCGGGGGCAGACGGAGGAGTTGGGCCTCCCAGCTAGGAGGTTGGCTCCCAGGTCCTGGCCCTGGCGTGTGGCCCTGGACTGGCGTCCACCATCACCAGGCCCCATGAGCAGGCCAGAGTTTGAGGAGGAGGTGAGCCATCTGTTTGCAGGCTGAGGAGAGACCGGGGAGCCTGACCCCTCCACACTGGGGCTTCCAGAGCAGCCCTACCAGGCTGCCCTCCTGCCCCGGGCCCCGGGAGGCTCTGCCTCTCCTTCTCCTTCCCAGACACCTGTTCACAGGGAAGTTCCTCCCGACTTCTCACCCTTCCCACTGGGCCTCGGAGCCCTCTCCCTGGCGCGCGGGCCACGCCGAGTGCTCTGCCTCTACGTGGCCTTGGAGCCACAGGGGCTTCCTCAGCTGCCCGTGTAGTCTCCGTCCGGGGCTCAGTAGTCCCTCTTCAGCAGTGCCCGGTGCTGTCACCCTGGTCACTCTCCTTTGAGGGTGTTTCAGTTGTTCTTTTTCCCAATTTTAAAAAAAGTTCTTTAGTTTTTGTGAGGAATGTTGTTAGCAGAGTTCCCCTTTTCAGAAAAGGATCCTCAAGGTGAGGTGACCCCCTGCCCCTTCCCCCCAGGCTCCCGCCACCCAGGGGCCCCCCACGTCCCCTCCCTCCTCCTGGGGGGCTTTTCTAACTGTTCCCTGGTATTTAGAAGTGGTGCGTCCTCTGCGTGCACCCTGGACGGGGAGAGTCTGCTGGCAGGTTGGAGAGCAGAGCTGTTCATGACCCCACAGAGCCCGGCCCGTCTCCTTGGGGTGGTCCTCCCTCCCCCAGCCACCAGTCGTGAGCAGCTCGCGTGGCTCTTCCCCACACAGTGTGACAACTAAATTGTGCCTTTGCTGATCTCCTAGGTCCAGAAAATATGGTTTCTCCGCAGGATAATGGTTTTCATTTTTCTCTTTAATCGTCGAGTTGAGTGGATGGTGATGGGTTGAAGAGCCACCGTCCCCTGCAAGCCCTGGTGTGCTCTCCGTCTTCTTCCTCTTGGGATGCGTCTTTCATGTGAATGAAATCAGCCTTTGGGAAACAAATAGCAAGCGTTTCTTCCAAAGTACCATTGGCCTTTGTATTACTTACACTGCTTTGTGGAGAGAATATGGATATGTTTTCCGTACAAACTTAAAAATCTTAGATGGTTGAATACATCATTAGTTTCCTTATTGTTTGAGTCATAGTTACATAGGATTTTCCACTCCACGTTTACAGGAAAAATTCTTCCATTGCTTTATCCTGGTGACTTTATGGTTCCTATTTAACTTTTGATCTTTCCTTGGAGTTGGTTTAGTGTGCTGGCTCGATGCTGCCTACACCCTCAGCAGCATGTCCACCTTCGCTGGGGTTGCTCTCTGGGTTTCTCTTTTCTCTCGCCGGCCTGACAACCTGTCCTCCACCCTGTGAGCTTTACTGACGTGTGGAGGGGTCTTGGAACAGGGGGTGAACTGGACACATTCCCACTCGGTGGCAATTTCCTGGCTGTTCGTGTTTATTGTTATTTGGTATTAAATCCAGATTTATCCAGTCCATTCCAGACGTCGGATCTGCTGTCCTCCTGGTACTGTGTCCAGGGTCTTCCCTGACTGGGGAGAAGCAGCACTCTTCGGACCTCGGAGCCTCCGCAGCGCAGACCCTTGTACCCTGGTACTTGTCACATTTCTCCGGTCATTTTACTCTCTGGGGCCCTTCCTGACGTGACTTTTTCTTCTTTACTAACCTGTGGTTTTCCCTACTGCACAGTACACACAGTTACTTATGCTGTCAGCTATGAACGGCATCAGGTCATTTAAGACTAAACCAAATAAAATCAGTGTTTCTATTCTTTACTTGGACTTCTGTTAACCCAAAGTCTTCCTACCACTTTCTCTTTTTGCAATGGATTTCTTGGACCTCATGAATGCCTTTTATATTTATCTTGCTTAAATTTTATCTTTTATTTGATTACCAAGTTTAACCTTTTTGCATTACTGACTCAAAATATTGACATCTTCCATAATTTTGTCATCTGAAAACTATCTCAGCCACATATGTCTGCTCCCACGATACGAAATGAAGACAAAAAATCCCTGTTGACTAGGTGAGTGCTCATGACAGTCACTTCACTCCCCCAGACGCCCCTCCCAGGACTCCCTCTATCATCCCTCTATCATCTCTACCTCTGAATGTCAGTGGCCCCCAAATTCACCTGCAGAAACCTAACCCCCCTATGAGACATAGGAAGAGGTGGGGACTTTAGTTTAGGTCCCAGGGTGGACCTGCAGGAGGGATTCGGGACTGTGGAAGTGTCCAGGAGAGACGGCTCCCCTCCTACCATGTGAGGGTGCACAGAAGGTGCTGTTCCTTCAGGGAACCGAGAAGTGGGTCCTCACTGGACACCAGGGGAGTCGGCCAGTGCCTGGGTCTCGGATTCCTGCCCTTGGAGGGAGGAGGAATGCATTTCTGTTTCTTACAAGCTGCCCAGACTCCAGCACTGTGCCGGGCTCCCCTGCATAGGTACCCAGCCTGGAAGGACCGAGACCTCAGCGCCATGCTTGCTGTCCTCCAGGGCCCTCTGCTACAGCAGGGTGGCTCCTTAGCTGCCCCTCGCTGCAGCACCCTTGGGGGCAGGGGACCACATGCAATCCTCTGCCAGGTTGTGAGGGTGGAGGAGCCCTTCCCATCATGGCCTTACAACTTCCAGGAAGCTGAGCGGGTGGGTGGTGGGATGGTTGAAGAGGACAGGTGGGGAAGTTGTGGGTCCCAGGCCACTGGGTGTGCCGGGCTCTCCCCGTTTCTCTGAGGAACACTCTGGGACCCCTCTGGCTTCATGTGTAGGAGAGGAGGGCCCTGTGTCCTCCTGGGCTGGCCTCCACCTCTGTCCCAGCCCTCGGTCACCTCTTGCCCTGTGCTTGTGGCGCTGGGCCTCCCCTTTCTCTCGTCCCCCAGGTGAGAGTCAGTGCGCTGGGTGGGGCTTCTGAACTGGAAGCTGTCACTGTGCATAAACCTTAATGGGGCAGGTCACACCACTTACCTTTAGGTTTTAAGGTCCTTAACCTCCTGGTCACCAGCCCCAGAGACAGGAAGCCAAGTAGCAGCCACGGTGGCTCCCGCAGTGTTCTGTGGGGAGGAAGCACCTTGCTCTCAACCAGGGTGTCCTGTTTCTCCAAGAAACCACTGGGAGAGCCGTCCTGCTGACCCACAGGCCCTGGCCTAGGACTTGGGGGAGACCCACGTCCAGGGGCCCCCATGTACTGAAGGCATTACCTCCGTCCCCATCTCCTCCCTCCCTCTCCCCTCTCTCCTGTTGTGTCTTTTCTTCTGAGATGGCTCTCACTCCGTGGCCCAGGCTGGCCTGGAGCTCCTGGCTCAAGGCTGCCCTGCCACACCTCCCGAGGAGCTGGCCCACAGGAGTGCACCCTGCGCAGCCGACATCACCTTCTCACCGTGTCACGTGGTGATCGGTTCTGCATTAAATGCATTTCCAAAGCAGCCTTCAACCTTTAAGGAAAAGGACAGGAAGTATCTACCTTTTAGGTGTCTAAATTCCCTTGAATTTCTTCTCTCCTAAAATAAGGACTTAGAGGCATAATTGTAATATAATTAGTGTTACTCTGGGATCTTTTGTAAGACAAACGATAGTAAGAGGAATCTTATGACTTTTTTTTAACTTCTTGTGATCTTTCTTCAGACATTACTGTCTGCATTAGTCGTTTGCTGCTGTGTGACAATTGTCCCATCCTGGTCCACTCATCATCTCGCGGTTTCTGCAGGTCAGGACTTTGGGCATGGCTTGCTTCGTCCTCTGCCCAGAGCCTCACTGATTGAAATGAAGAGGTCAGCCAGGACCTGCCCTGCCCGAGGCCCAGGATCCCCCCAAGTGCACTGCGTGCTGGCAGGGTCAGCTCCTGGTGGTGTAGTCCTCAGGACTGACCCCCTGCACGGTTCCTCATCTTGCAGGCCTCTCAGTGGACTCCTCTGTCAGCAGTCTTGGGGAGAAGCCCTGCTCCAGCACAGCCCTATGTAACCGCAGGACCTGGGAGTGACATCCATCCCCTCTCATGCCCAGTTAGCTAGAGTCACGTCAGAGGAGCCCTCCAGGCCCCGGGGGGATCGTTCAAGGGAGCGAGCACCACGAGGCAGGTCACTGGGCATCCCTTAGGGTCTGCGCATCCGTGTCAGACTTTCACCTGGGCTTTTGACGCAGGAGCTCATAACACCATTCGGACACAGTGGAAGTCTTTAGGTGCAGCCAGTATTGATGTAGGCATTTGGATTCTACATAGGGTTGCCCAAGTTGTATCACTTTATTTTAAAATTCATGGAGAACAGGAACCAGGTCTGGCTTCACAGGTCCTCAATGACCCACGCACTGCTAGGTGGGCCCGCCAGGGCTCTGTGGAAGGCTGACCATCTGTTGTGTGGCTCCGGGAAGAGCTCATTTCTTCAGAGATGTTCAGAAAGTTTCAATGATAGAGGATGGGTATTTAAAGCCACTGAAATTTCTTCTTCCCATCCGAGTATGTGTTATTTTGTAATTAGCTGATATAAAAGAGCAAGATGAGCTTTTCCTTTTGGTCATGTTTGCACACAGAGGCCGAGGGCCGAGAGCCGGAAGAGGAGACCAGGTCCTCATGCTGGGCCTGAGGTCAGTGAACAAGAGGACAGTGCACAAAGTCCACAGTCCCCGAGGGAGGGTGTGACTCAACGGGCCCTGCAGCTAGTGCCTCAAGTGAGAGTAGTTCTTGGGGACGACGCCTGTGGCGGCTTTGTGTGTCTGAGGTTGGGACCTCCACAAGGAGGCCTCCCAGACACTCGGTGGCACCCAGTGTGGAAGCCTGGCAACGTGGCCTCAGCTCTCCACCAGGCGGTCTTTCCAGCCTCGCGTCAGTTGGCTTGCAGTCTCTGCCCCGACTCGGGCTGACCTCATGGCTTCCTTGGCCCGTGCCATGTCTGCAGCCCCACTGGTGCGGAGGCCTGATGGACATCTGTGCAGTTAGGGCTGCCCCCCTCAGCTGCTCTGTGCTGGCTGAGGGAAGGAAAGACATGGAACAGAACTGAGTCACTGCTGTCCATCCTAGACGAGCCACCACCCAGCCAACCCCAGACCTGTGAACAAGCACCAGGTTGGCAGAACCACTTAGACAATTGGCCACTGACCATGCAGGACACAGCGTGAGCTCTGCCAGATCAGCCCAGCCCGGCCCAGGTCAGAGGAACTCCAGGAACTGGGGACAGAAGGAACACTTTTTGTATTTCTATATTTTCCTTAGTTCCTGGGTTTCTGTGTTACTCAGCATCATTAAAGCACCAACAGCACACTGGGTGGACTCTGTTAGCGTGCTAGGAGTCCACCAAAGACAGGGCGATTGCACAGCAAAAGCATCACATGCTGAAAATAAATGAGTAACTTGTGTGCATCTTAGAGCACGACACACACCTGACCTGCCGTGCAGCACTGTGTGGCTCACCAAGGCAGTCACATGGCCCACAACCCCGCCTTGAAGATTAGTTAACGTGTCGGTCCTTGCTGAACAGCAGGCTTGCAAATGCTGGATTTAATAAAGCAAACTTGGATACGGAATTACCCAGACCGGAACCTGGCAGTGACCTGGTTCAGGGGAGTCAAGTCTCATTATTATTTTATGAGTTCCAATTGTTTGGTGATAAATCTCGGCTTGATTAAAGGTTTATTTTTTCATGAAACAAGGAGAATAGCACACAGAAGGAGGATCCCAGTCTCCAGGACCTCCACACGCACGTGCACCTCTGGGCATCAGTACAGACGCAAGTTCAAGTCTGCCAAGTTTACCACATGCTCCGAGTTGGAAGGGCCAGAGAAAGGTGGTTTTAATACAGTTTTCTAATGAAATAGAAGAGGCAGTAATAACATCCTGTTTGAAATCTCTGGGAAGAATGCCTTTTTGAAATGTTTTTTCAAGAATTATTTTCAACTAACTAGAAGAGGAAGGACTGGCCCGGGCAGCGACCTCTGCTCTCCCAGATGCAGCCCTGGCCAACATCAGCCATGACCTCGGCTGTACCTTGTAAGGCTCCCGTCATGCTAGGCCATGTGTCACCCATGGAATTCTCTGTCCCTGTGTTTTCACACCATGGAGGGAGCGGAAGCGCTGCATCTTACCTTTTATTTGCTTTATGGATTCTACTTGCTAGCTGGACATAGCTAATGGACCTGCTTGGCAGACCCACTGCCCCAGGAAAATGGTTTCAGTGTGACAGTGAGCTGGGAGCCCACAGGGAGGAACCTGGTGTCCTCCACTGACTTGTCAAGAGCTGCCCTTTTAACAGGCAGAGGCAGGCGACTGCAAGTGCTAATATGACGTGCTCGGTCCTTCGTGGAAGTGTGACCAAATAACAGAGGTCACAGGGGTGCTTTCAGTGGGAGGCCATCTTCCAGAGGAAGCCTGCACTCCATGTCCTGCGGGTTTCCCTCCCTCCAGCTTCCCCTGGCCATCCTCCTGCATGGCCAGAAGGTAGAAACAAAAGCCACCTCTTATTGCATGTACACTTGACCCTTTTGACAACTGGTCTAGGTAATCCTCATCAGTCCCATTTTAGAGGTGAGGTCACCGAGGCTAAGAGGTGGCCCCTGGCTCAGATGGCATAAGGAGGATGCGCACATCCCGATCAGCCTGGAGCCCAGCCTGAGTGATGTTGAGCTGGCTCACTGTGCCAACCTGGCTGGGCTGTGGTGCTGTTTAGTTAAACCCTACCTGGCTGTTGGATGCTGTGGCTCACATTCACAACCAGGACACTTCCAGTAAAGCTGATGACCCTCTGTAATGTGGAGGAGCCTCATTCAATCAGCAGAAGCCCTGGCAGGGCCTGAGGTGTCCCGAGGAAGCAGGAACTCTGTCTCAAGGAGGAGGTGCATGGAGCCTGCCTGAGCTCCCTTTCTGCTGCCATTTGGAATTTGGACTGCAGCACGCAGAATCTCAGGCTGCTGGTCTGGCCTGGGCATTTTAGACTTCCCAACCCACATGATCCCCTAAGCCAGTTTCTTAAAATATTTCTCTCTAATCTCTCTCTGCATGCATTTATGTAAATATCTCCTGTTGACTCTTTTTGTGGAAAAAACTCACTAACACAGATGCCAATCACCGGTGTGCCCAGGCTTTTCAACACTGTGACCACAGTGGGAGAGACCACCAGAGCTCAGATCCCACTGAAGAAGTAAACTGGATTCCAGGGCAGCTCCCTGCAAGAGTTGGACGGGAGCTCTGAGCAGGGCACTAGTGTGTCCCTCCACAGCAAGGCCTTGTCCTTAGCTGTCTCCAGGCCTCATGACTGTTATCAGCCTAAGGAATCCATCCCTGGCTGCTTTGTCTAGGCCTGGAGAAGCACTCAAGATCAAACGTGGGTTCTTGGCTATTTCTCTTTAGAAAAATAGAGCCTATAGGAATCATATAGATACAGACACACAGACAGATGGATGTAGATAGGTAGACATAGACACTTGGATTTAGAAACGACACCTAGGGGGATGGAGACAGAGATTTAGTGTAAGGAGTTGGACCACTGGACTATAGGGCTGGCAAGTCCAAAATCCTTAGGGCTGAAAGCAGGCCACAAACTCAGGCAGGACTTGATATCCTTTTTCTCCAAGAACCTGGTGTTGCTGTTCAGAACTGAGCAGCTGGGACCAGGCCGACCCACACTGTGGAGGGTGGTCTACTCACCTTGAAATGAGACGCTCCTAGGTGCTGACCACACCTACCAAGCTCCTCTCCAGCGACACCTGGACTACAGTTAGATTAAGTAACTGGGAATACTGGCCTGGCCACGCCGACTCAGGAGACCGGCCACAGTGTGGGCCCCATAGCTGTCCCTCCTCTGCCCACCTGACGCTCTTCTGGGGAACTGGGGTCTGCCCCTTCTCTGCCAGTACTCAGGCCCTTCCTGGGGTCACTGACTCCGCTGGGCACCTCAAGGGAGACTATTTAACTTCTTGCCCACTGGAATAACCTTCTGAGGGTCGGAGGGACCCTTGGTCCTTCCACCAGGTTGGATAGGCCATGGCCATGCTGCCCATCCTCCTGGGCTCTGCCTGTGAGCATTTTCATTCTTCTTTTCCTGGAGTTATTTTCAAGTTTCTTCTATTCAAAGTCTCGATTTACAAATTTAATGAAATTATTTATAACCACTCTGTTACGAAGGCTGATGTTTTCTAGTATATTCTACCTAATTTTAAAAATGTTTCCATGGCCTGGTAAAATGCGATCTTGAGCCAGTAGTGAATGGCAACCTGCAGTGTGAATGCTTCTGTTCTCGACCCTCTTGCTGGGAGTGGCCACCCGCTTTGCCCAGCCTCTGCCTGTGGAGGAGGTCTTTCCACCCTTTCCTGTCTTCCCTCTTGATCAACAGGGCACCCGCCATCCCAGTCCAGTTCCCCGTCTCCCACCCAGCAGACCACCCTGCCGGGTGGTGTCTCACCACAGCTGCACACGCGGATTGCCCTTGAATGCACCATCTTCATTTCTGTAATTAAAAAAAGCCTTAGATAGTAACACGATGACTGTAGGAAGTCTGCAAGGTGCAAGCCCCAGCCCCGACCGTGTGTCCCACACCCACCCCTGCCGACTAGGAGGGCTGGGCCGGGGCTGCTCTCTCCCCTGCCTGACTCTGGGCCTGCCTTGTGCCTCTCAGCAGATGGGACACTGGAGGCTGCAGGGAGCAGAGCCATGGCCTTACACCAGGCCCCTGAGAAGACCCCCTCCCAGGTCCCCCGACCCCCGTGAGGCTGCTGGCCCTAGAGGGAGGAGCAGAGTGTGCAGAGAGCTCAGCCCAAGAGCAGCTGCTGGCCACACCCCTGGCCATGCATGAGCTCCGTCAGGACCAGAAGAACCTCTCCTGACCCCCTACTCACAGACCATCAGCAAATAAGCGCTAAGGTTTTGAGCCACTGAACTTTGCAGTGGTGTCTTACCTGGCCTGGCTGTGGCAAGAGACACCTGATTCCACAGGAAGGACGCCGAGCTTGTTTTAGACAAGCACCCAGGTAGTTGTCACCAGGCTGAAATCTGAGATCATCTGGAGGATGGTGCAGTCTGGGAGAACTAGCCCTGGGACCCTGGCCTGCTCACGGTCGTCTTTTTTTCTTATTTATTATATTTTTTTCTTATTTATTATATTTTTTTCTTATTTATTATATTATTTATTATATTATTTATAAATGACAGCAGAATGCATTACAATTCTTAGACACATAGAGAGCCCAATTTTTCATATCTCTGGGTGTACGCACAGTATATTCTATGCCTTTTTATGGGCATCTTCTTAGCTGATGATAGGAACTTCCTTTTTGCCTCTTAATGAGATATGTTATATTAAGATACTCTTGTGCTCCTTGAATAATTCTGCTTGCTCATGAACTATTGTCATTTTAACACTGACGTGGACTGAAATTGCTAGTGTTTTATTTGGAATTTTAATAGGCCTATTCATAGCCTGTCATTTTCTTTTTTGTACCTCTCTTGTCAGGTTTGGGGATCCGCTGGGCTGACTGTGCAGTGAACTGGGGAGGCGGCTGTGGTCTCCTTGACTTTTGGGGGCTCTCTCATCTGCTCTCTGGGCACGGGAGAGAACTTGGCCCCCAACTCGCGGCTGGGCACCTGTGGGAGTCCAGCTGGGTGACCCTCCGGTCTCCTGGCGTTGCTGTGCATCTAGACAGCAGACCTGGTCTGCAAGGGGCTTTGGAAACTCTTCTCCTGACAAAACGTCACCTGTTCCTGCCGTGAGTGTCCCAGCCGGCCGGCGGGCCTCGTGGGGCCGCAGTGCTATCTAGTTAACCTTCCTTCCAGCTTTGCCTCGTCCCTACTTGTGTATGTGCACGTTCTCATTTTTACTGAGGGAACTGCCAGATGTTTGGCTTTTGAATTAGCATTTTTCCCCTCAAAGAATGAACCCTTAGATGTGTATATCAAATCTGGTTTTATTCTATTTCTGCCATTGATTTTCTTTCTAAAAAATTGCTTCCTTCCTTCCTCCTGCTTTGTTTTCCTTCTGTTAACTTCCTGGAGCGAATGCCTTCGTTTGTTTTCATTTCTTCTCTTCAATAATAAAAAGCTTTGGTGGATATGAATCTGTCTTTGAGCACAGCTTGATTTTATTTCACTGTGGTCAGAGCACTTGGCCTGTGCCGATTCTGCCTTTTGAGGTCCAGTGAGGGTTTTCCATGTGGTTTGAGCCAAACTTGATTTCTGTGAATATTCTGTGGATCCTTGTGAAGAACGCACATTCTTCTACAGAGAACAAAATCAGAACGAGATTATTTAATCACCCCCACAATTCCATTGATGAGGTGTGCTGTATTTCTTGGACCATTCTGTTGAAGACTGAGGACATTTCCAACAGTAAGGCTGTTTACTTTATTGAAGGACATTGCACTCAAATTAAATGTATATGAAGGTGGAAAATTTCCTTCTGTGCCTTCTCCACCCTGTTAGTCTGCTCACCAACAATAAAATAAAATCAGTTATCTTAGGCAGTCATCGCACATTTCTGTACGTCCTTCTAGAATTTAAGTCAGGTGAAGATCAACACGTAGCCCTCACACCCGAGTACTCCACCTTTGTGCCGGAATTAGGGAGACCTCAGGGCAGATGGGTAGAGCACTTCGGGTCAGGCGGTCTCCCCAGGTGGCCCAACAGCACAGTGTGTCACTTCAGGCACCTCCTGGAGCTCAGCTCACGCGGCCCTGCTCCTCCCCCTGTTGTCCCGGGTCTGTCCTCCCCAGGATCCGGGCTGTGCGTCGTCCAGTCTACTCTCAACAGTTTCAAACATCAGTGGAATGAAAGGAGCGCCATCAGTATTGGGCCGGGGGACAGACGGTCTCAGTGCCCACCGCCAGCTCGGACTTAGCCAGCAGCCTCCCCGCCGCGCTGGCTTCTTGTGGTTTCTACATCACTGTTTTCCAACCCGGCAGCACTGGTGTCCTTGACACTCTTTTAGCTCTAAATTTGGCCAGAGGTCATTCCTTCCACCCCTTGCCAACCCCCTCAAAGGAAGGCTCTCTTGCTCTCTGGGGCGGCCAGTGCTGGACAGCCACCTGGATGGCTGGCCCTGTCCAGAGGTGGCCTTGCTCACTGCCCTGGTTTCTCCACCTGGGAGTTCTGCCCAGAGAACAAGGTCTTTGTGTGGGGCCCAGATGTGACTGGGGGACCCTCTGGTCACAAGGCCTCTGCTGGCCCTCCATCTCCTTGTGTTGTCGGTCTAAAGACACCTTATCAGAGACCTACCGTCAGTGTCCTCAAACCGAGCTCAGGGCCAACAGGAACGTCATTTGCGGGAAGCTGGGGCCCCTCAGGTGCCATTGAATCTCGAGCACTGCACCATTCTTCATCCCTGTGATGGGTTCACAGGGAAATAAACAAGAGACGTATCCTCAACAAGGACCTTGCTGGCCGCATGACAGGGGCCGTGAAGGGGGCCTTGCTCCACCTCGGCTGGGCTAAGATGCCCTGGCCTCTCCAGGCGCGGGTGTGAGGGGTGCAAGTTGAGTTGGGGGCGGTAAGTAAGTTTTAGCAGATGGTCACAGTCACAAACATGATGATGACTGTGTGTCTCTCTGTGTAGATCTCTATCATCGATGAATCAGGTGCAGATTTTTAAATAGTTTAAAATGTTAGTTATGACTCTAATGTTTAAGAAATCTGCCCGTGTTACCTGTACAGAATGCATGACCCCGTCTTCTACGTGGAGAAGTTGGTTATTTTGTGCTTTCTGGAGCCTTTGTACAGCTGGCACGTCGGCGGCTCTCACCTTGTTGCCTGAGTCCGCTGTGTCGTCCCCCCGCCCCCCACATAGCCACACGGCCTCCAAGGCTGGACAGCTCTGCTGTTTTCAGTGCAGTGCTGGGTCCACCTGCACCTGTGCGAGGGGACACTTGGGCGGGGGCCTCTGCAGGAAGGCGCTCTCTAGCCCAGCGGGATGCAGGTCTAGTTCTGTGGCCCCAGCGGGTTCCCTCCCATGGAAGTGGCACCTGTCTACTCCCGGCAGCCCCATGAGAGTGCCCGCTCCCCACACCTTGCCAGCGGGGTCCCTGTGTCTTTTCTCTGGTCCTTTGTTTATCCATTTTATTGATCTTTGTCTCCAGTGGTTTTCTCTGTTATCCTCAGGTCTCTGGAGGCAATTACTCTTCCACTTTTCTTATTCCTGCTTTCTCCTTGTGCGAGCTTTGGGTTCACCTCGGTCTTCTTTTCCCTAGGTCTCAGTGTGACAGCACAATCAGCTGACTGGGGACTTCCTTTGCTAAGATGTCCCTTTCATGCCATTGATTTCTTTCTGAGCGATGGCTAAGCTGTGTCTCACAGAATTTGACGTCTTTTTTTTTTTCATTTAAATATATTTCAGAATAAATTCTAATTTCCCCTGAGACTTTCCTCCTGACCCAAGGGTGCTAAGGTTTCAAAGTATGATGCTAAATTTCCAAATATTCGAGCATTTCCTAAGTATCTTTGTGTTTGATTGGTAGCTCTTTGCGTATGGCCTTCCAATGTTGCTCAGGTTTGTTTTATGGCCCAGCATGTGATCTATTCTGCTGGGTGTGCACTTGGAAAACACGTGTTGTACTTGTGGAATGGAGAGTCTCCAAGTGCCCAGTCGATGGACTTGCTCATTGGCAGGGTGCAGGCTCCGCTTTCCTTGTGGATTTTCTACTTGCTCTATCTATTGCAGCGAGAGAATCTTGGGACTTGGCCTTGTTTGGGTTTGTTCAGTTTTTGCTTCAGATATTCTGGAGCTGTGGTGTTGGATGCATGCACATGTAGTCCTATTATTTCTTTTGATTAATTCACCTTGTATCACATGTAATGTCCCTCTTTATCCACAGTGAGGGATTTGTTCACCTTTTCTTTAAAACCACCTTGGTTTTAAGATTAGTGTTTGCTTGGGATATAATTTTGTCATCTCTTCACTTTCAATTTATCAGTACCATTATATTTAAAGCAGTCTTCTTGAAGATAGTATAAAATAGTGGTTTTACATCCAGTCTGCCAATCTCCTTTTAATTAGTGCTTTAAGACATCTATATTTAATGCAATTATTGACATATTTGGGTTTAGGGCTCCAGTTTTACTGCTCAGATTGCCCCAGATTTGCTCCCGAGAGCCTCTGAGCTGCATCCTTTGGGGACCAGGTCCTGACTTTCTGGCACTAGCAGGTGTGCTTGGCTCTGGCTGCACTTTGCTGGCCTCAACCCTGGAACAGCTGTTTCTCCCAAGAGTTCCCCTTACCTCTGGAAAGCCATATTTAGGAGCCAGGATCCATGTACTCAGGGTGCTCGATGCTACCTAGAGTCACTTACTGCTTCTAGGCCTTCTTCTAGGACGTAGCAGACAGACACATCCAGACCCACTTTTTTCCACACCATGGCGGTTCATTTGACCACACCCCTCTCTTCATTTTTAACTCATTTAACTTCCTTTTTAACTCATTTCTCTAATGAATCCCGACTGTCACGACCTAAATATATTCACTTATTTTTTCAGTCTTTTTCAGAACTGCTAGCCTCCGCCCCTGGAGGACAAGCTCACCAGAGTACAGTTCTCGGTCCTCCCTGTGGAGCCCCAACACCTCTGAGAAGGGTCTGCCCAGCTCGCAGCTGTGTCTTGGTGCCCATCGGACTTGCCCACCTGCCCCTGCCTCCTTCCCTTGCTCCCTCTCCTGCGGCCTGGTCTCTTGAACTGGCAGGAGAGTTTATTTTTGGATAATATGAAATGACTTTGCTAGAAGCAGAAGCCAGCATGGCACGGATTCCCGAGGGCTCTCCTCTCTCCTCTGCCAGCCAGCACCCTGGCCTGCCAGCCCCGGGCTCCACAGGGGAAAGTGCTGTCCAAAGACCAGTTTTGCCTAAAAGGAAGCAACCAAAGGAACAGGGGTGTGGTGGGGGGAGGGGGAGGGAGCCAGGGAGGAAATGCCTTCTTCTCTTTCTGTGTATCGACTTCTGACTCTGCCCTCCCTTGACTTTTGATTCTTAGAAACCACACCTCTGGTCTGGTTTGGGGGTGCCCTATTCTTTCTGAAATGTTTTGTCAATTTAGCTTGTATTGCATAAAATTTAAAGGCGATTTGAGAGACGTTTCTTCCACAAGCCAGCCTGGGTGGTAACGTTCATGGTCTTTACCGGAAGCTAGAGAAGGTTCCCTCCCAGTTTCTAACTTGTGATCTTCCCAGTCCAGAATGGGCACAACCTTAAAATTTCAGTCTCTATTTGAAAGAGGAAGATTATTTTTCTGTAGAAATAATCCATGTTGGGGGACTTTCAGAGCTACGCCAAGTCACAGAGATAGGGTAGAGTCATGTGGAAGGAACTGCGAATACAGAGAAGGGCTCTTAGCACCTCTATCCCTGCTTCCCGGTGAGCATCAGCGTGTGATATGGAAAACCATGACAGGAGAATGCGCTTCTCCCCAGTGTGCAGCCAATGGGCACTCTCAGCCCTGGCTGTCCCAGTATCACCCACATAGGTGTTGGGGTGAAGCGACACATGCATGCCTTTACCTTGACATTATGTTTTAAGACGAAGCAAACGAATGCACACACTATTGTGGAGTCAGTTTAAAAGGTGATAACTGTGTGGAATAGGGTCATAAACTAGTAAATGCTAATGCAAATTTGGTAAACTTTACTGATTATTTTTAACAATCATTAATCATAACTTGTTTTACCCTGAAATGTGTTTCTAAGCCTTTCTAATCTTTCTAAAGTGGTATTTACGTATTCTTTGAGCATCTTATGCATACTTTCAACCTACAGGAAAGTTGTATGGATTTTATGGTGAATGCCTATATCAAGATACTTAGTTCTACTGTTAACATTTTACTCTTCCTGTTGGATCATTTCTTGATCTATCCTGCAATATTTTCTGCTTCTAATTGATTTTTTAATTTGTTAATTATTTATTCTAATTAGGTATACATGAAGGCAGAATGCATCGTGATCCACTGTACACAACTGCAGCACAACTGTTCATTTCTCTTGTTGTACATAATGTAGCATCGCACCTTATGTGCAGTCACACGTGTACCTAGGATAATGATGTCCATCTCATTCCACCAGCTTTCCTGCCCCCATGTCATCTCCCTTCCCCTCCCCCCTTTGTCAAGTCACAATTCCTTCCTGCCCCCCCTCCCCAATTAGGGATCAGTATCTGCTGCAGTCTGGCTGGGCACAAATCACGAGCCACTCAAGCAGGAACAAACTTTATTTCCCAACTCCCCCGAATGCCATCCACGCGGCCTTCTCCGGGACACCCCACACACCAACCAGAAATCCCTCCTCCGAAACTTCCCCAACCAATGGCGAATTCTCCAGGAATCCCCGCAAGAACTCCAAAGTATCGGGCTCCCCCCCGAGGTGAACAGCAGGGGTCTAATATACAATTGAGTACACAGCTTAACATAACCATCATCATTCTCAGTGGCTCACTGGTGTCCCCTCTCAACCACTCCCTTCTGGCAAAAATGCCATGTCATTCCCATTCTGCTGTGGCTCTCAGCAAGTATCCACTTATCAGAGAGAACATCTGGCCTTTGGATTTTGGAGATTGACTTACTTTGCTTTGCATGATATTCTCCAACTCCATCCATTTACCTGCAAATACCATAATTTTATTCTCTTTTAATGCTGAGTAATACTCCATTGTGTATATGTATCACATTTTCTTTATCCATTCCTCTATTGAAGGGCATCTAGGTTGGTTCCACAGTTTAGCCATTGTGAATTGTGCTGTTGTAAACATTGATGTGGCTGTGTCCCTGTAGTATGCTGTTTTTAAGTCCTTTGGGTATAGACTTAGGAGTGGGATAGCTGGGTCAAATGGTGGTTCCATTCCAAGTTTTCTAAGGACTCTCCATACTGCTTTCCAGATTGCTTGCACCAATTTGCAGTCCCACCAGCAATGTATGAGTGTACCTTTTTCCCCACATCCTCACCAACACTTATTGTTGTTTGTATGCATAATAGCTGCCATTCTGACTGGAGTGAGATGAAATCTTAGAGTAGTTTTGCTTTGCATTTCTCTAATTAATAGAGATGTCAAACATATTTTTTATATATTTGTTGATTGATTGTATATCTTTTTCTGAGAAGTATCTGTTCAGCTCCTTAGCCCATTTATTGATTGGGTTGTTTTCTGGTGTTAAATTTTTTGAGTTCTTCATATATCCTGGAGATTAGTACTCTATCTGATGTGCATATGGCAAAAATTTGCTCCCCAAATCTAGGCTCTCTCTTCACCTTACTGATTGTTTCTTTTACTGAGAAGAAGTTTTTTAGTTTGAATCCATCCCATTTATTGATTCTTAATTTTATTTCTCATGCTTTCAGAGTCTTGTTAAGGAAGTCAGGGCCTAATCTGATGTGATGAAGATTTGAGCTTACATTTTCCTCTATTAGGCACAGAGTCTCTGGTCTAATTCTGAGGTCCTTGATCCACTTTGAGTTGAGTTTTGTGCAGGGTGAGAGATAGGGGTTTAATTTCATTTTGCTGCATATGGCTTTACAGTTTCCCCAGCACCATTTGTTGAAAAGGCTATATCTTTTCTCCCATGTATGTTTTTGATAACTTTGTCTAGTATGAGATAACTGTATTTATGTGGGTTTGTTTCTGTGTTCTCTGTTCTGTACCACTGGTCTACATGTCTATTTTGGTGCCAATGCCGTGCCATTTTTGTTACTATAGCTTTGTAGTAAGGTCTGGTATTGTGATGCCTCCTGCTTCACTCTTCTTGCTAAAGATTGCTCTGGTTATTCTGGGTCTCTTATTTTTCGAAATGAATTTCATGACTGATTTTTCTATTTCTATAAGGAATGACATTGGGATTTTATCAAATTGATTTCTTAACAAAGTGTCAGACTATGTTTTGAATGACCCTGGAACTTCAGGCAAACTGCAAATCAGTACTCCTTGAAAAACATTTGCCTTCAGATCCTAAGGGTTCACATCTGCCTCTGATCACCTTCCTTGACTTGAATAACTGCTGAGGACTTGAGCTTCCCTGTCCTGCTGCCAGAGAGCCTCTCTGGCCCATGCTTCTCTGATTGTGCCCAGCCATCCCTTCCCTCTGCTTGGTCTCACCTTCTTTCTCAGCACTTGGCGTCATGCGATATTGTTACACAACTTAGTGCACTGATTCTAGAAACCTGCAGTGGAGCTCCTGTTTGCATTTATGCGTAACCAGAGCTCATGACTCAGCCAGCACAGAACATCTACCTCTGGGAAATATGGAGGTCTGATTTCCAAGCCTCTGCTCTCAGACTATTCCACAAACAAGGAGTTTATAAGTCTTTCTGCCCCTAACAGTGTTACTTGAACTGTCAGCATCTCTTACATAAAACAAAAACCATGCTCACCGACCTTTTCAGAAAGAGTGTGTGTGTGTGTGTGTGTAATCATTCTTTTTTT
Source organism: Urocitellus parryii (assembly GCF_045843805.1). Classification (NCBI taxonomy): domain Eukaryota; kingdom Metazoa; phylum Chordata; class Mammalia; order Rodentia; family Sciuridae; genus Urocitellus; species Urocitellus parryii. Next base: position 3,036,676 of record NC_135532.1, read on the forward strand.
CGTAATGTAAAGTGTTTATTGACTTATATAAACCCAAATTCCAAATAAATCCCACACGTTGTGTAGTGGGTTAATATATTTAAGTCTCTTTTACTGTATGGGTATATATATATATATATATATATATATATATATATATATATATATATCATTCTTAAAACAGAAAAGGGAGCTTGAGTTTTGTTTGCAAAACCTCCCCTGTTGACAAACGTGTCTTCAGTGAATGACCACAGTTAGATCCCTCCTCACTTTACATTTTGTCAATGTGTTTTGTGCTGGAACTTCTCCTTGGACTTTGAATATTGTCTCACTACAAATAAACTTCCTGTTAACGTGTGTGCCTGTTTGTGCTGTTCCTGAACCTAGGCCTTGCTTACACAGGGCAGACTACTCCATCTCAAAACTTGTTTTGCCTTGTGAATTAAATAGTAGGAAACTACTGAAAAGGAACAAACGATTTCTGTGGAAATTTTGCTCATACATTCTAAAGACGGTCATCCTTATTTCTAGAGGTGAAATCTATCTTGGGTGCCATCGTCCTGGGCCTGGGACTGGTGGAATGAGCCTTGTTCTGTGGCTAGGAGAGGAGATAGAGGAAGTTTCCCCAGTGTTGACCTTCGGTGGTCCCTGGTTGTGAGGAGGTGGAAGGCACAGGCAGCCCCACACAGAGCGGGTCACAAACGGGACAAAAGATCCTGACACCCAACACACTGTCCCTAAAGAAGATACAAAAGCCACTTTCCCAGGGAATTTCTTTAGAGGAAAGCAAATATTCTCTGGCTCTTCTCTTGCAGAGAGCCAAGCTCCGAGGCTGGATGTCATTCTTAGCTGTTATGTGACGTATCATGGAGGAAGAAAGGGGATGTGGGGTTCCTGCTTTTTGCCATGTGACATTCCAAAGCAGCAGCTAATAAAGTCTGAGAAACTGCACAGTCTACTCTTTTTTAAGATAATAGCTTAACATTTTACTCAAAAGATTTGTTTTAAAAATATATAATGTCTAATGTACTGGAAATATTGCATTTTAAAAATAAAGATGTGACAAAATTTTTAAAATAAACCCAGTGGAATCTAAACACCCAGCAATATGGTCTCTATGGTCTCTATCACCATCCAGAAGGGACATGAGCAAGTTCTTTAATGATCGATCGCATAGATACTTCTTCACTCGCTCTTCATTTCAGTTGTGAGTTCCTGCAGAACTTCCTGTTTCTATAATGTACCTTGTTGGCCACCCTGAGTGCTTTTCAAAACCTGCATGTGAAACTTCAAAGCACTCAGTGTTCCCCTGCATGTGCAGTTACCACCGCACTCTACCTGCTGATGAGTCGTGTTCACTACAGTGATTAACTGAGGACATTGATTCAGCAATGTAAATACATTATAAAATTTACATATTATTATTAAGCATAAAAAATAAAATGTACAGGGGACTGGGGTTGTGGCTTAGTGGTGGAGTGTTCGCCTGGCATGTGCAGGGCCCCCCATCCTCAGCACCACATAAAAATAAATAAGTAAAATAAAGGTATTGTGTCCAACTACAACTAAAAAATAAATAATTATAAAATAAATAAATAAATAACATGTACAGGAAATCCGTCTCCTGTGTGATGGATGTGGCTGGGGTTTGCTGACTTGGCACTGGGCCTTCTCTTCCCTTTCATCTTCACGGTTTTTTGGTATGGAGATGTCTTTCTCAACAAATCAGTAGTGGAACTAGAAGGCATTTTGTTATGGAATTATCATTTGATTGTGGACTCTTCTTTCTGGTCATATAAAACATGACGTGGTGATCTTCCACCGTCAGCTCTTCCTCCAGTCTAGTTGACAGATGACCACGAGAGGCCCTGCAACACCCTGACCCACACTGTGGTCCATGCCCGGTCAGAGATGGCCACTTGGCAGTTTGTGAGTGTCACACTAAGATGCTTTATCAACTATCTATCATTGCACCTGTTGCTCTTTTACTTGGAGGTGTTATGGATCAGGCTTATGGGCAAGGACCAAACAGACTCCATTTTGCCCTGAGACTCCACATTAGGTAAGAAATGTTTCTCCCAGGGAAGCCCCGCCTTGGTACCCATCAACAGTTGCTTAGCACAGCATGTTTGGCAACACAAAACAGCAATTCTTACACAATGTAAAAGTGTTCTTTCTTTGGTTCCCGTTTTTCTTGGACAATGTACCTGTCAGAGATTGATTGTTAGATGTTAGGAACCATTCTTTAACTTGTACTCAACTAGGGACATTTGGCCCACTCTGTTTTCTGCTTAAGATTTTAGATCTCATGATGTTTGTTTATGGCTGTGAATCATAGCAACATCCACTTATGCTTTAGTAGGGTTTTGGACTATAAAAGGTGTACTGAAACTCCAGGAGGGGGTCGAAGGGTGTAGACTTGCAGCCTGCCCTTGGCCTGCCAGCTGGTGGATCTGGACCGCCAACTGGTGAATAAAGTCTCCATCTCCTGCTTTAAGACTGACTCGGTGATTTATTGCAATCTCGCCTTAACAGAGCAATCTTACTTTGTTTCTTTCAGCCCATCTTCACCAATGCCCTGTTTTTAAATGAAAAGCGACCCCTCGTCATTTGTTTGTCTTACTTTCATCACACCTTGGCGTGGTGGGCGAGGCTGCGACACAGGGTGAAGCCTGCCCTGGAGCTGCTCCCTGTGAGGGGAGCCAGGCAGGGTGGGGTGTCCTGGCAGACTGGCACTCTGAGCTGAGATGGGGCACGCACCCGGCCCTGCCCTGGTCTTGCCCCATGAGAGGAGGGGCAGGGTCTTCATTTTTCTCCCTCTTGTGCTCTCCTGAAGGCTTCTTGGTTGTCTCCCCCAGGTGAGTCATTTTCAGGAGGGTGTGGGGTAGGGGTGCAATGGTCTGAAGGCTGTGTCCCCCCAGGAACTACCCTGATGGCTCCAGGAGGGGCCTTGGGAGCTGGGTAGATGATGAGGGTGGAACCTCACTGGTGGGACCCCAGACGGCTCTCTGGTGCTCTTTCCACCAGGCAAGGATTCGGGAAAGTCAGAGATCTGCACCCCAGGAGAGGGGCCTCACGGAAACTCAACCATGGCTCCCTGATCTTGGATTTCAGACCTCCAAAACTCTGAGAAATAAGTGTACTGATTGTAAGGACCCAGTCTGTGGCGCTTGGTGGAACCAGCCTGAAGGGACCAAGAAGGCTTGCACTAGAGAGTCCTGGTCTCCTACTCTACCATAGGTCAAAGACACCCCGCAGGGCTGACACTCCTTTCCCACCCCCTCTGGGCTTGGCAAGGCGGAGGTCAGAGGTGTGCCGGGGAAGCCTTCTCCTGTCTGCAGAGGAAGAGTTCTAGGAAGGAGCCCCTGGGACAGGAGGTGCTGGGCCGCCCGCCTGAAGCACCTGAGCCCCACTCACCCTGGAGGGTGGTCCTGTGGGTGGTCCTGCGCGGGTCCTGAGGGTGGTCCTGTGAACGTGCACGCCGGCGAGCAGGCGGTGGCTTTAGAGGACCAGGGAGCTCCAGGAGGGGCGGAGTCCGTGCGCCCTGAGCAGGGACTGTGAGCAGCACAGGGCGTGACTTGTAGGTGCTGTTGCAAGGCTGAGGATTGTGTCTCAGCAGGAATGGAACCCAGAATCGGCCAAGCAGCAGAACTGTCTCAAAGCAATTAAAAGTATAGATCTTCTAAAAAGTTAAATGCTAATAAGAAATGGGAGGCTCCTGAGGAAGAGGACCCTCCTGGCTGTGTCCCTCCGCCAGGCAGGGACCAGGTGAGGTGGCCGCAGAGGGAGGGGTGCAGGTCCGGGATCTCCGCAGCTGGCCCGTCCTAGGTGCCCTGGTTTCGCCGGGTGCTGTGTCGATGAGTAGCTATGGCTTCAGAGCACTGATTGGGACGTATGTTCTGCACCCTCTCCAGAGTACACGCGATGGAAGGGAAACCAAGGAAAAGGATCTGGAAGTCAGGGCTGGCCTCCATCACTTTGTGAGCCTAGGGCTCGCTTGATGATCTGAACTTGAGAAATGGCAATCACACCGAATATGCCACCCCCAGCAGCTCGCAGTAAACACCTGTGGCATTCTGTCCGCCATAGAAACTATGATCCACATTACAGGGACCCGAGGGAGACCCTCAGCCTGGCCGGGAGGGAGCTGCTGAAGGTCTGGAGCCCCCGGGAGGCGGAACTGGGAATCCCATCTCCCCGTGGAGCCCACGCTGACTGCCCCCAGGACTCGGCGGAGCGCTCAGGGAGGGCCCAGCCCATCCTCACCCAGGCGCTTTCCTCTAGAGGAGTGGAGGCCCGGCAGAGCCCAGGACAGGGCCAGGGGGACCTGCCAGCAAACCCCCCTGACAGTGAGCTGAGCCTCTTCCAGCCTCACGGTCACATCAACAGGAATATTTTCAGAAATCCTCCTTAGGGGACCCGGCAAGAAGGGAAAGTTTGACTGGGGTGGTGAATAGGGACGGGGGTGCTCAGACGGAAAGCCTGGCTCTGCTCACCCCTCCCCCACAGGCTCTCGCTGGACACGCAGCTGCAACTCTTCTCCTGAAAGCTGGACTCAGGGACAGTCCCAGAGCAGCCCCTGTGAGTGTCAGGGCCCGGCTCTAGTTAGTCCTTAGCCTGGGATTCCGGGGCCCAGAAGACTGATCAGCCCTCCCGACTGGGCTTGCCCGCTAGAGGCAGTCCGGGGGCTACGTGGTACCCACTTTCCACCTGAACTTGAGGGGCTGTCATGGATGGATCTGACATTGCCAAATCTGGGTTAGCGAAGTGAGTGAAGACAGCTGACAGGAGGGATGGGCTGATGCACAGCCGCGCACTAGCTTCCTAGGTTTCGGGTATCACAGGACAACGGGACCTCAGCTGAGCTCCGGGGTCAAGCAGCAAGTGCCCAGTCAGGGAAAGCACCTGTGGTGGTTGCATCTCACTGGGTTTTAGGGGTGCTCTCTGAAGGTGAGGTTGTGTGCTCAGGTGGGACATGTGTGGGTGGCGGGTGCACCGCCAGCATCCCGCAGGGAAACTGGGAAGCTGAGAGCTGAGGACATGTCTGGGGCCGGGAGGGCATGCAGCTGGAGTGACCCCTCCCGGGTGCACGGCTCCCATATCTGGAAGCGTCTGGAAGCAGGAGTGTGAGCCCATCCTCACCAGACGCCCAGAGGGCCGCTGAAGGCCCTTGATCATGTGTTGCCACCACCTGGCTGAGCCCAGCACCCCACAGAGAGGAGCCTAGGCCAGCCTCTTGCTCAATTGGACAAGCCTAATTTTATGTCGGTTGGTTAACTGTGCGCTTTGGCTAAGCACACCCTGTACCCCCACCCCACGCCAGAACCCCAGGAGGGCTGCCATCTTCTCCTGCACTCAGTCCACCTGAGAGCAAGAAGAGAACTCAGCTCTTCCCCTCCTGGTGCACCACACTGGGACACAAGAGACTCAGGCAAAGTGTGAAAATCGTGTCTGTGGTCTCAGTTCACCTGTAGGAGATGCCCCAGGAAGACACTGCTCACAGTAACCACAGAGCGGGCTGCACATCTCACCAGCGTGCGTTCTCCCTTGGAGCACATTCCTGCCCTCAGTGGGAAGTTAGAGAGGGGGCTTTGGTCCTGCTGATCCAGGGCTGGCATGGGAGAGGTCAGGAGGCATCAGCTCCTTTGATGCTACCCGAAGGGCAGGATGTCCTGGTCCATATGGAGCCTGTGGCAGGGCTTGGGCCTGAAGTCTACCCCTTAGCCGTGGATTCCTTCTCAAGGACAGATCCTGTCCAAAGGGTGGTCACTGCCACAGGCTCCTGGAAACCCTCAAGATGCTGTCCAGCCGGGGAGCCGGCCTTGGAGACGTTGCCTTAACTGTTCTTTCTGTACTTTGTTTCCAGTGTCTTGAGGGTTTGTGCAGAGGAGGCAACAATTGCCTCTTGCCATCAGGAACTGGTTCTTCATAGATTGCTTTTCTTTCCTGGGCACATACTCGCTGGCAGAGCCACCAAGCAGTGGCACACACATCCCGCCTCACCTGCTCCCTGCAGCGTTGCCAAACACACAGGCCGATGATGTCTTGCAAATCAGGCTTGTGTTTTAAGTTTAAGTGACGAACTCATGTTTTAAAGAAGGACCACTGTGGAGCCTTTCTCTAGCTTTCTGTGTTTTGAAATGCAAATTTTGTACAATTGGTTCTTTAACATCAAGGTAGGACCTACAAAACTTTCCTTGTATGATTACACAAATGTGATAAGAATTACAGGCCAAGCTTAGGGTGTTGGAGAGAACACAGTAAGAACTGATTCATGGAGCTTCCAGATGTCCCCTCAGAGCCTCAGGGAGCAATGCTCACACCCCAGCTCTGCCGTTCCCTGACTTAGCAGTAAGAGCACAGACCAGCCAAGGGCTGGCTTTTACCACGAACCAGGCAAACCCTGGGGGCTCACGTTGTGGAGGGCCTGGGCAAACAGCTTTCTCTGACCACTCTTGGGCACAGAGGCTGAAGGATGGCGAGGGCTCCGGGTTGGGTCAGGCACTGGGGGTGTTGCCTGGGACCTGGACCTGACCACACTGATATTCCCAAGCCACATCAGGATGTGAATTCTATTCCTTCTGGCGTGTTCTAAAGATCACACTTCTAAATCACAAAGCCATCTGCACCAGTGCCTTCTGAATAATTGGGCTGGTTTAGAATCCTTTTATGGGTGACTGAAGCCACAGTGCAGCCATCACAGCGAATGCCGGTGTGAGATTCGAGGAGCACTGTCACCACCATACTCGGCTCAGCTGAGGACACCGGGCTCCAAGGCTCAGGGAGACATGGGCCTCTGGTGGCTTTGGCTCATCAATATGCTAATTGTGAACATCGAGTGACCACAGAATACACATCTAAAGAAGATTTACAGGCATATAAAAATAAAATTAATGGCACCCGCCACCAGCAGAATGTTATAATCGCACAGCACACGGGTCCATGGGCAGGAGGGGAGACAGAGCGCCTCTGACCTGTGATGCTGAGCCCAGCAGGACTGGTACGCTCCGGGGAAAACGCAGACTTGGTGGGTGACAGGCGCAGCTGGGAAGCCTCTGGTGCCAGCTGCAGTGGCTGAGTCAGCCATAGTGTGACACGTGGTGAGAAGGGCCTGGGATAAAGGGTGAGGCGCCTCCCCAGGACAGCAGGAGAGCTCACCACTGCATGGTCTCTCCTGGCAAGCTTGGCGGGCTGCTGGACACAGCTCAGTGGGGACCTCAAGTGACCAGGGCTCTCGGAGGAGGCTCCTGGCTGGCGGGTCATGCCACCCTTCCCTCCTTCTTGGGCGCTGCCCTTGAAGACGCTTCTTCCCTAAGGTCTTTGGTTCCATTCGCATTTCCCACAGCAGAATAAACTGCCTTTCTAGAAGGGCCTCAATGCGCTTGGAATTTCCACTGAAGAGAAATGTCAAAAGACCAAAAGATAACTAGTTCCCATTGTAGAATAAATGGCACACCGTCGCACAGTGTGATTTTAATCTAATTGTATAGTATTTTTTGTGTGGAGCTATTCCCCTTAAAATTGGCCTAAGAAATAAAAATCAGAGAAACAAAATGAACAAAGATTATAAGTCTTTAGAAGAAACTCAGATGTATTAAAAATCCAGTCAAAGTGGAAATCACCAAATAGCCCAGGCCCAGCATGGAAATCAAACAGCGAGGTAGAGTTCCTTGGCTTTCCCCAATTCTCCATCCTCCCGTCTGCGCTAAGCAGCTGAAGCCCACTTGTGTGCAGTCTCCCTTCTGTGCTTATTGATACCTGCTGAACAAGTAGCTTAAAGACATACTGATGAGAGGGGAATAAAAAATTTTTTAATATTTTTTTTTTTAGTTTTCGGTGGACACAACATCTTTATTTTATTTTATGTGGTGCTGAGGATCGAACCCAGCTCCCTGCGCATGCCAGGTGAGTGCGTTACCGCTTGAGCCACATCCCCAGCTCGGAATAAAAAATGTAATAGTCCAATTATTGAGAGATGTCTCTCTCCTTCCATAGTATATTTTGGAGTGACTTCAAATCTGATGCAGAAAACTCTTATAGTTTCCTTTCTAGGGGCAAATCCTTTAAACACGTACTGGGTCTCACTCATTTTGGCGTCACTAGCAGTTGGGGTTCTACCTGGCACAAGGAAGAAACGCGACCTCTATTGAATGCACAGTCTGATCATTGTCTGAAGCTCAGTTTCTCCGCAGAAACAGCAAATGCTCAATGGATATTGTTGAATGAATGAGTTATTAGAAAATTTTTTCCATGGTGTCCATGGCTGATATCAGATCCTTCCTGAACACAGGTTTTTATTTGGACGAGGAGCTGGTGCCAGGAGAGGAGAGCACGGGCTTCCAGCCCAGGCATGAGGGGAGCAGTGGATGGCAGCAGAGTGGGGGTGCCATAACAGAAAGGTGCCCTGAGATGGTAAACTCTGACTTTCAATCTTTTGGGGGGGCCACTCCTGCATTTGGAGCTCTTAAATGTAAAATCTTTATGCTGTAGTATAGGTACAAGCCATCTGGTGACCAACTTGGGTACCCTGGGCTGCAGCAGGGTTGGGGGATCTGAGTCTTCTTCCTGACGCAGCTGAGATGTCCTCTAGCTCCAGGTCATTAATGGTGCTGCGAGTTGTCTGGGTGATACTTGCAGTCTCCATGACCTTTGCCACTACATGGTACCCATTCAGGATTGTGACGCCCATGGCTAGAGGGGCCTGTTGAGAAAAGAGGAGAGGACAACTTTCAGGGAAATTTCTAGGTTGAAAATTGCTCAAGAGTCTTGAGCTGAGCACATATATGCTAATTACATACAAATTACATACAAATCATATGCAAATATATCTTTCATCTCTCCACCTCTCCTTATGCTTTGATGTGGCCCTGGGGGAAGCGTCTGCCGGCAGACCATTAATCTAGAGAGTTGATTTAACAGCTTTCTTATTCTTTAACCTGTTGTTAACTAATTACCTTCATTAGCTGGGATCACGCATAAATGTGTTTTTCAGAGTTTTGTAAATAAGAGCCCATAATTTCCACAAAGGGATTTTTATTTGGTGAATTATCTTAACACTCACACACACACACACACACATATACAGGCGTGCACACACACATATGCATGTATTTTTATACACATATATGCACAAGCACACATATATGCAAAAGTTCTATTTTGAAAGATTTTATTGAAATTAGAATGTAAAAAGAAAGGATGGTTGGGTGAGGGGATTGGCAGATGTGAGTCAAAGCTGTTAGACAGGAGGAATAAGTTCAAGAAAACAATTGCACAGCCTGGTGAGTGAGGTTAATGGTGATATATTATTATATTCCTGAAACAATGCAAGGAGTGGGTAAGCGTTCTCCACAAGATGGTAACTGTGTAAGGTAATTGTTTGCTAATTGGCTAAATACAATAATTTGCAAATACATATATTCAAAGCCTCATGTTTACACCACGAATACACATAATTTCAAGTCAGTTTTGAAAAAAATGCAAACAGAGGATCCATTCACAAGAGTCACCATTTTCTAGTGAAGCACACTCAAAGGGGGCCATCCTAAGAACTCTTCTTTGAAGTTTCTTGTCCTGTGTGCTTGGGAAAGCCAGATGCATCTTACAAAAGCTGTACTGATAGATACAGAAATCATTCTAACTTTTAAGAGTCTCTCATATATATTGCTGGATGTCAGGCAAGTCATCCATTCACATTTCCTGAGCCTTCCTAAGGTCCCCAAGGGGAATCTGAGACAGAAGAGGAGACCCGTGCCTCTCATCTCTGTGCGTCAGAGCCTAGCATACCCAAAGCACTCAACAAACGCTCCAAGGAGGAAGACGGAACCACAAGCCTTTGGTACGAGGCCTACAGCTTCAGGAAGCAGTGACACAGCCCCCTTCACCATGGCTTCGACCAGTACAGATTCCCACTCGGAGGAAGTCACCGAGAAGCTGAGCAGCAGCAGGAACATAGGGACCCACCATCTGGCCTCTCCCCATGCCCCTGCCTCTTTCCAGGTTCCACAAATCGGCGAATGCTGAGCACCTGGTGCAGGTGAGACACGTGGCACTCTGCAGGAAACAGGAATGGAAGTGCACTCCGGTCACCACTGTACAAGCCGCATTCTAAGTCCACTTTCGGAGTGGCTCCGGCACAGTCCACCCACTCACCTGTGAGAAGGTCTTTTCCAAGAACAGACACTAGGAAAAGATCCTCAAAGGGAGAAGCTGGGCTTTCTTGCCTGGGCCTGGCTGCTTGCTAGACTCCAGCGGAGAGAAGCCAGCCGACTCCACATAGAGAATGGAACTTTGGTATTCTGAGCAGTCTCATCAGGCTGCTCTGCATTTGAAGGAGGTCAAGGGAGAGTTCTGTTATGAGCCTGCACTCAATTCCTGTGGATCTGACACTGCTGTGCTTCCCTGGAACATCATTATAGGGTGTGACATCACTCACAGCTCCCCAAGGCTGAACGTGTCATTTATGCATGGGAGACTGGGCTGGGAGCCGCAGTGCCCTGCTGAACGCAGCTGCTGTGGCAGGCACCGCGTCCACCTCAGAGCTAACCAGCATGTTTGTGTTTAGGAGCATCTTGAGCTCTGAAATGCATCTCTTACCTTCATTTAGTAAATACTTCCACAGTGTTTTCCAGGTACAGGATCCACTCTAAGGATTTTACAAATAGTAATTCTCCAAACAGCCTGAGGAGGCATGGACTGTCGTTATGCCCAGTTTCCAATGAGGAATTGGAGCCTAAAAAGTTGAGATATTTTCCTAGGTTCCCACGATGCAGATTCGAACCCAGGGAGATGTAGCTCTGGAGTCCAAGCTTTTAACCAATATATATGGTGCCTGTCAGTGCAGTCACTTGATGTCCTGAAAACTGTAATTTGGTAGTCAAATGCACGAGTGACTCTAAGGATCAGGTCCTGGAAGTGATCCAAAGCAAGCTAGTGACTTTTGGGATTGGGAAGGAAACCTGCATCCTAAAGTGCTCTAAGAAATGGAAAACCTAAAGGTGGCTCTGAGCTCATTGCAGGGAGGGGTCCTCCAATCTGGTGCCACCCACAGCACTCAGGTGACTAAGTCTGTTCTGCTGAGATGAGCGTGTATCAGGGAAGAAGCACAGGGCTCATGACTCCCAGAGGCCAGGCAAAGATTCAGCTGAATCAGAACAGAAAGTGGGGCTGGGGATGTGGCTCAAGCGGTAGCGCGCTCATCTGGCATGCGTGCGGCCTGGGTTCGATCCTCAGCACCACATACCAACAAAGATGTTGTGTCCGCCGAGAACTAAAAAATAAATATAAAAAAAAAAAAAAAAAAAAAAAGAACAGAAAGTGCCCAAGGTTTGAAAACTGCAGCAATGAGCAAGATACGGTGGAAAGCAGCCAGACAAACACCAGAGAAGCCCAGAGCAGCCCCAGTGCTTCTGAGGGAGCCAGCCTGCGGCCTGCAGTGCTGGAGCTGCCAGTGCGCGGAGCTGAGGGGGAGCTGGAGCCTCCCATCTCTGGGTGAATGCACGGAACCATTTCTAATCAGTGCCTCTTAGAACAGTGTATGGGGCCATCACCAAGAAAAGTACCATCAAGCACCTCTTGATAATTGATGGTCCTGTGGAGTGGCAGGGGCTCCTTCCCAGAGAATGATGACGAAGTCCCTATTTCTGAATTTGGCATTTCTCCTACCTGCCTTTGACTTTCTCTCCTTCTGCCTTGTCTAATGGCTTCCTCAAGCATACACTTAAATTTGTAAGTTATTTTCTATTGAGTTTATTTCCTCTTTCTTTCTTTTTTCTTTTCTTTTTCTTTTCCTTTTCTTTTTTTTTTAGGAAAGAGTCAATGTTTTTAAGAGGGTTCCATGTTAGACAGTTTTGATTCTGGACAAATAGGAATTGTTACTAGCAAGAGTTACTGACAAAATGTATCAAGTTTAGATTCTTTAGGAGAAGCTGGAAATGGTTGGCAGTCTAGAATAATTCTAGTAGGGAGCACCAGGACATGTGGGAACCGTGTAGGTCAGCTTTCTGACTCTATAACTAAATATTTAAGATGGTTGACTTATAGAGACAAAAGGTATATTTTAACTTACAGTTTTGGAGGTTCCATTCCATGCTTGGTTAACCCCATGGCTTTGGGCCCCACCTTTTCAAGATTCAGCCACCTCTTTGGTGCCACCCTGGGAACCAAGTCTTTAACATATGAGCCTTTGGGAAACATTTAATACAAACCATAGCAGGGTCCAAATCTTCTAGTGTGTGCTCAACATGGTGATGGGCTGCTATTGTACCCCTCCAGTAAGAAATCAGACTGCAGGTGCAGCCCCCTTGCACCATCTGGGGCATGCACGCTGAGCACCATCACTGCAGAACCTTGTCAACACGGGGTCATCCAGGCAAACCCACAAGGAGCGCCCCCCACACATCTGGGAGCTGTGGCACCCAGTAGACCCAGAGACCTGGACGTGGAGGAGCCCAGGGGCCCTGGTTCCGTGGCCCGTGACTGGGAGGTCGCCATGTGCTTCCAGTTTCTTCCAGCTTCTCTGCCTGAGTTGTGTTTATAAGCCCCAGGGGTTGTTCAAAGTCCTCAGCCTCGGTGTGCCACGGACACTTTGGCAATGAGCATGGACCACTGCGAGGATGAAGCTCTGAAATGTACAGAGTCAGTCACACGGCACCTGGAAAACCCTTTGGTATTATAATACAGTCCATCCTCAGGCTGCAGGGACCCAGGTCAAACCCAGCAGGGTCGCAGTAGAATGAATAGTGAGGGATTCTTCTAACAATGCTGGGCAGATCCCTGGCCCCTCTCTCTCAGTGGGGGTACGGAGAAGTCCCAGCGACCTGGATGCAGCATCACAGCCCCAGTACAACAGGCTTTTGGAGTCAAAGCACTTCCTTCAGCCCAGGCTGCACTGAGAGGCTGCTCAGGCTGGAGCGGGTCCCACGCTGGTGACCTGTGGAGAAGCAGTCAAGGAGACCCTGAGTACAAGGGGACAGGAGTCCCAGATGACACCACACTAAGGGCTCCTTGCAGAGCAGGGCTTCCTGCTGCAGCACTAGTGGGTTGGCCACTTCCCTTCTGAGGCAGCTGCCTGAGCACTGCAGGATGTTTAGTGGCATCCTAATCTAACTCATTGCCACCTGCACCCACATCCATTGTGACAACTGGAAATGCCCCCTGGGTTGCCAAAGGGTCCCTGTCCAGAGGCACTGCTGTGGGGCATGGTGGGTGTGTCAGGCCCCACTGGGGAGCTGAATGGGTTGGAACTCAACTGTCTGGATTACTCTTCAGCACACATTCCTGGCAATGAACCAAATCTCCTCATTAAAGGACATGGGATCCTGTATGGCCTGAAAATGGGCACGATGTTTAGAACTGGAATCTTGCTGGGACATCTCAGACTGGAGGCTGATGTAACTCAACAGCAAGGTGTGCTGAGGGATGGGACCCCTTCACCACCAGTGTCCAGCAGCCAGTGTCCAGTCATGGCTGAGCTGCATGCTTGACTGGAGGCTCAAGGTTCAGCCCCTGGGCCACCCACGTCCCTAGCAGAAGTGTGTTCATATGCAAGTTGTGTCTTCAGTGTTTAATTATCAGAGTTTTCCCTTTAGTAGTTCATTCTAAAGTTGTTTTACTTTTTCTGGAAATGGCATCACATTTACCTGCTTAGATCAAGGTCTTCTGCCTTTGAACGTGTATGACAGGGCTGTGAATATGAGGCTTTATGTGTAAAGGTGTGCACACCTCACATATTAACTCATGCCAAGTCACGTGTGGTTGCTAAATCAGTGCATGATGGAACCCTAGGGTATAGTTTATCTCGTTCCCTGTCCCCAGTCCAGCAAGTACACCCATGGTCCTGCAGACAACTAAGAGTAGTGAGAACTACCTAGCAGCAGAGTTCGATGGCTTTGATTCTTTGAATGTCAGTCCCCAGAGTGTGGTTAAGGAACCTGGCACTCTCCAGGAGGCCTCTCACAATGAGCAGCAGGGCTCAGTCTTGCGCTCCACTCCGAGCTGTTCTTGCAGCCATGGCTTACAAAAACGCAAACAGGGGAGTGTGTGTGGACCACCTGAATGTACTCGAGTTGCTTAACTCCTCAGATAAAAGTAACAATCCATCAAAATTATTTTGGTGAACGTGCATTTAAAGTAACCAAAATGAATAATATACAGTAACTTTGCAGACCATGTCTGATTTCTCAGGAGTATATCAATTTGTTCTGGCTGTTACACCAAAAGGCCACAAAACCACCCTCTGTGGCTTATAACAGAGATGCATCATCTCCCAGGTGGGGCCCGGGGGCCTGAGATCCAGGGGTGGGCAGGATCAGCCCCCCAGGGCTGTGGGGGAGGGTCTGCCTTCCTCCTCTCCAGCTTCTGGTGGTCTGCTGTGGTCCTTGACCTCAACTTGCAGAAGTCTCTCCCTGTCTCTGCCTCCGTCTTTCTATCGCCTTCTTCTGTGTTGCTTTGTGTCTGGGTCCAAATCCTCCCCCTTTTAAACTGAAGTCCATATTTTATTCAGATTTCCTTTTTTCAGTGAAATTCATTTTTTTGACTTATACCTAAAAAAGATGGAAACCGTGCATGTTAATGGAGTAGCATGTGACGTTTTGATGAATGCTTATGTTGTATAGTGTTTAAATCAGGGTAATAAACATGGCTGTCTCCTCTAAGTATTTCTTTATGGTGAAAACTTTCAAGATCTTCACTTACAGTCTATTTAGGTGTGCGGTACAATATGCTGCCCGCAGCCACCCATCTGAACAATGGCGCGGCTCCACTGCTCCTGACTGCCACTGAGCACCCATCAATCAACCTTTGCCCGCCCCTCCATGCCTCCTTTCTGGAAGGACGTCAGTGGGATTAGGAACCCACTCTGCTTCAGGGCCACCTCATCTTAACTAGCTATACCTGCAATGACCCCTGTTTCCAAATAAAGTCATATTTTGGGGTGCTGGGGTTAGAATTTCAACATAGGAATTTTGAGGGGACAAAATTCAACCTATAGCAGTTCTCAACACAGCCAACCTCAGTACTTCACTCTCACAGTTGACTCTGCTCACAAACTGAGACAGGGCCAGGTGGGAATGGCTTGTCTCATGTCCTCTGGGCCTCAGCTGGGAGGACTCAGGTGATTCTGTGGCCAGAAACCACTGGAAGGCTTACCCCATGCCTTTCCCAGGCTGGATTCTTCCAAGCCAGGAACACCTTCAGGGTCTCCGTGGCTGGGCTTCCTCACAGCATGGCTCCCTTTGTGGTCAGACTCCCTAGAGACTTCGCTGCAGGTCCTAGGACGAGGGTGCCAGCGAGCCAGGAAGAGGTACCGTGTTCCAGGCCTCGCTCCACACACTCTGGTGGGTGAAGCAGTTACGATTCCTAGGTTGGTGGACAACAGAGTTAGACGTGACCTGGATTTGGGGGAAAGAAACATTGCTATGGTCATTTTTGGATTCGAAGGTCTTCCCCAGGGTGGGCCCAGTTGGAAGGGAAGCCCTCTGTGCAGATGTGTGAGGTGACTCTTAGGGCTGTCCCAAAAGATTTTTTTTTCCTGACTTAGGATTTAGCCCTGGCCGAGCACATGCTAAGAATACACGGTACCCCTGAGCCACTGTGCGATTTTAGACGCACAGAATCTCAAATTTGTCCCCCAAAGGTCTCACATCATGACTGATGCTCCCCGCTCCCCTCCAGCAGCCCTGTGTGTGTGCGCAGGAAGCCAGGTCGCTCTTTATGTGTATATGGAAATACACCCACTGCTTCCTTTGGGCTGGTTTCTCTGTCTTCTTTAATTGAGTGCTGAGTTTATTTGTATTTCTTTCATGCATAATAATGAAATCATTTAAGGATAACAGTTTTGCCTCAAGGAACAGCTTTGGCTACAATTCCTGAATTTTACTACTTTGTAGTGTTAACATTTGAAATAATCGGTAACACTGCTTTGCTCCTCCCCTCTTTATTCAGTTTTTTTTTATAGAGGAAATTTTAAATTTTTGTCTTATAGGATACAAGGCTACTAATTCAAAGATGAGGTTGCACAGGACCCTGAATAAATCATGCCAGAACCTGGTGACATTTACAAGAAAGATTTGATTTTTTGTTTTCAATACTAGAGAGCCAAAGCCAAAACCCCAAAGGCATGTGACAATCCAGTGTTCACAGTAAAAGAAAAACACTGCACGTTGCTTTTGGTTTCAAAGCAAATTTCACAATTCTTCGGGTAAAAATCATACAAGTGTTTTCATCCCAGGGAGACAAGACGCAGGGCCTATCTCTCCTAGAACAGAACTCAAGGCAAGCCTGTCCTTTCTTTCTTTTTTCCCTCACCACTGGGCCGCCTGGGCAGGGCAGGCCCTTCTGTCCTGTGATTATGGGCCTGGAGCTCACCAAGGAAAAGGTTGATTCTTCCCAGGCTGAGCCAGCTCAGCCAGCTCCCTTCCCAGCTCACAGGCCACCCGTGGGCAGGCTCTGGCTGACCCCTTTGCTCACGGCGGCTTTCCACTCTTTCCTTCTGGCTCTTGCTTCATGAAGGTTAAGAACCCTGTTCCTGTCCACCTACAGATTTTCCAAAGTGGCTGCTAGAACCTTCCCTCCAGATTTTTGCTCAATTCAAGAAAACTGGCCTCTGTGATGGCTCAGGAGGATCTGGCCCAGCCCTGTGCTGCCAGCGTCACCAGGCGCTCAGTTCAGGACTGTCTTCTGAGCAGGGTTCTCCTGGCTGTTCCCACCCAAGCCAGGAAGCCACTTGTCCCCGAATGGCTTAGTGTCTAAATACCCTAACACTCTCTGCCCCCTGCCGAAGCCCTTGGGAGCTCTCTGGATGCTGTGTCTGTGTGTGTTCAGGAGGAAGTCGGAATTAGACATCGTGTTTATACGAAAATACACCCACTGCTTTCTTTGGGATCGTTTCTGGGTCTCTTTGAATTGAGTGCTAAGTTTATTTGTCTTTCTTTCATGATTAATAATGAAATCATTTAAGGACAAGAGTTTTGCCTCGGGAGGGGGGATAGTAGGGGATAGGAAAGGTAGCAGAATACAACAGTCACTAATATGCCATTATGTAAAAATGTGAGTATGTAACAGAAGTGAGTCTGCAATTTGTATTTGGGGAGTTCAAAACCCAATTAAGTCAAATGTATGAAAGATGATATATCATGAGCTCTGTAATGTTTTGAACAATAAGTAAAAAAATGAAAATTAAAAAAAAAAAAAGAGTTTTGCCTCAAGGAACAGCTTTGGCTACAATTCCTGAATTTTACGACTTTGTATTCTCAATGTTTTATTTTTTAAATAATCTGTAACTCTAATTTTTTTTATTTTATTTTGACCTGAGAGTTAGAATTTTTATTCTCAAGTTACATGTTTTAATAAAGTGAGAAAAAGGAAACATAAAATATAACATGTTCCCATCATTCCAACTGAAAAATCATGAGCATTATTTAGCATTTCTTCCTGCATTTTAAAACCACACATATAATGGATGTAAACATTCTTCATAAAAGGAAGAAAAAGAAAGAAATGTTGTGAACGTCACTCAATTCTCATTGGTAACTCCCTGGGTGCTGTTTGTCTCCAAGGCCAGGGCTCATGGGCCTGCGCTGGGAACACACCAGTTTCGCCCACTGAATCCCTCCGTGGGAGCCCCGTCACGTGCTGTGTTCTATTCCCCCTCCCCCATGGTGGCTGTCGCTGACATGGGCGTTTCTGTCATGCCCCACTCTCCCCTGGACACTAGCCGTGGGGATCCTCGGCAAGCTCTCCTCTGCCTGGGGAGGACTCCAGGACCTCACTGGGACTGCAGGCAGCAGGGCCAGATGGGGAGTCTCTAGCTCTCACCCCTCTCCTGTGGGTGCTCTTGGAGTCTGCAGAAGCTCACGCACAGCGGGTTCTCAACGTTCCTTATGAACCATCTCAAGTGACTGAGTGCTTGACTTGTGCCATGCAGACCAGTGGGGACTCCGCACAGAACCGTGTGATGCCCCTCGAGTTCCTACTGGGTCCTGCCTGAGTTTTTGATCCTCGTTTCAGTCACATTAAGTTCACGTCCTGTGGTTGGTTGGGATCATCCCCTTCATGGACGCTGAGCTGCTCTGCCCTGTTCCACTTGCTTGACCTGTGCCTCCCAGACCTGTGGCCACGGCACAGCGCGCTCTCCTCTCTCCCCTGTGTCTGCTGGAATCCCTGCCCGTGTCTTTCATCTCCCACCCTCCAGATCATGTGGCTTACTATGCACTTTGTGTTCTTCTATCACTTGGCAAGAGAGAACCCTCGGGGCACTTGATCTTTGTTCTTTTAAGATAATTTAGTTGTGATTTGAATGCTTGTGGCAATTTTCTTTTTGCTTGTAATAAAAATTCCATTTATGCACGTTTTTTCCTTTGGTTTTTCTTTAACTGCATATTCCAACCTGCACCCCACGCCTTGCTCTTTCGCCACATTTCCTTTCTCTGCTCTGCGTAACATCATGGCTGGTGAGCCCACTGTTCTGCCGGACCTTGCTTCCTCCCCCCCACCAGCTGACGTGGCATCAGGTGTGATACTTGCCGTTCCCCACACTGGTGTGTGTGCTTTTATTGTGTGTTGAGTTTAGCGCTTCCTTCTCTGTCCACCTTCTTTTTAATGTTCACTTTTTAGTTTTAGGTGGACACAATATCTTTAGTTTACATTTTATGTGGTGCTGAGGACGAACCCAGTACCTCAAGCATGGTAGGCGAGCATCTACCACTGAGCCACAATCCCAGCCCCTCTCCACCTCCTTTTAAAAAATTTTTTTAGCTATAGTTGGACACAATACCCTTATTTATCTATGTATTTTTGTGTGATGCTGAGGATGGACCCAGGGCCTGGCCCGTGCGAGGCGAGCGCTCTGCCCTGAGCCCCAGCCAGGCCCCTCAGCCTCCCATTCATGACAGAGCTGTGGTTCTTCCCTGGGGGGACCTTTCTGGTGTCCCGTTGAGGGCACCAAGTTTAGAAAGCACTATTCCTTGTGGAACCCAGGTGGACTTCCTGGCGGTGCTGGCAGGTGAGCAGCTCCTGCCCTGTCCATTCACACTCTGCGCTGGACGAGCTCCAGCTGGAGGCCGACTCACTCACACCCAGGGAGGAAAGCCTGGCAGGCATCCTGGAGGAGGCTGCGGCTCATGGGAGCTGGAGCGGCAGCAGGATGAGGGGCAGCAGTGGCTCTGTTCAGTGTCCATCGGGGGCCTTTGCAGTAGTCTGTGGAGATGTCCTCTCCAAGGGCATGCTCCCTGCTGGACTGTGCTCCTCCTCTCTGTCCCGTTTCCTCCTCTTTCTTATTTATTTGTTTATTTATTTTAGAGAGAGAGAGAGAGAGAGACAGAGAGAATTTTTTTTAATATTTATTTTTCAGTTTTCTGGTGGACACAACTTCTTTATTTTATGTGGTGCTGAGGATCGAACCCAGTGCCCCATGCATGCCAGGTGAGCGCGTCACCACTTGAGCCACATTCCCAGCCCAAGATCATGAGAAAAGCGGCCTGGTGCTGTGGGTGTGGACAGGAGCTGCTGGTTCTCCAGGCTCTGCGTGGGAAGGGCAGGGGCGGGTGGGGGTTCCTCCCTGGGCTCAGGCTCCTGGCATCTTGGGTCACCAGGTCCATGTTTCGAGGCTGTGGTGAGCGCTGTGACACGTGCCAGGTCTGCTGAGTCTTGCCAACTGTTTGGGAGATTGATAGCTAGAATCTTGCTTAATGGTACGCATCCTGGGGGATTTCTGAAAACCCCATTTCCCTACTTAAGTGCTTTTCATTAGATGTCCACTTAAACGTCGCTGAATGTCAGGTAGCGATCGAATGGCATCAGTTGCATGCGGCAGTTACTTGAAAATCATCATGAAATAATTATGTCATGAACGCCTGGTGTCAGGGAATCACTGATCAGTGGTTGGTGCCCAATAAATGTGACTGAGTTTCCTGTGTTCACAGAGGGGTGGAGAAGGGAAGAGGGAGGAGGGAGGAGGGAGAAAGGGAAGAGGGCAGGAGCAGCGAGAGGGAGGAGGAGGGAAGGTGGAGGGAGGAGGGAGGAGTGGGGGAAAAGAGGAAAGGAGGAGGGAGGGAGGGGAGAGGGAGGAAGAGAGGGAAGGAGGGGAAGGAGGAGGAAGGGAGATGGGAGTCCGTATTCCAAAATCTCTAGGATAATTGGAAACATGCGTGAGACGAACAGCCTAGCATTTCTACCTGTGGATCAGTGTAAATAACAGTGCTGATGAATCAGAAAGGGAACTGAAAACAAGCCAGGAACATTCTGTTCTAGGTGCATATATGCTAAGACTTCATCGTTCCGAGCACAGCCAGCGTGCAGGCTGCTGGACAGTTTTATTGATTTTGCTGTAGATTTAGAAGCAGAGGGCACACTCTGCTTTTAAACCTCACAGCTTATAAAGTCACGGAAGGCTGGCGGGAGCCCAGCGCGTCTTGCTGGGGTGGTGGCACTGCTGTCTGCTCTGCCTTCTAGCCAAGCCCTGTCCCACCGACTCCTGCGCTCCTCGTTGACTTCAGTGGGTCGGCAGCTCCCGGCCCAGCGCCTTCCTGGCAGGCGGCAGGCGTGCCAAGCCCGTGCACCTTCTTCCATTCACGTATGGCTCATGAGCCTGCCCATGGCTGTCGGCTCCCGACTTGCAGGTGACCCCAGGGGCTCCTGTGAGGGTGTCTCCGCAGAGCGCTCCTCTGAGAGGTCACGTCACATTCCTCTCATGTTGGCATGGCTTGTGGTTTGCCCTGAGGACTCCGTTCTGCCAGGTGGACCTCGGCTTTGTGCTAATGAGTCTCCCTATGGGTGGCTCGGGTGTAGCTTTGATTTCTATGCAAGAGGCTCAGCCTGGCTGAGAGCCTGCTGTGCCCTCAGATGTCACAAGCATGCAGTACCACAGAGGGCATCATCTGCCCAGGAAACCCTGTGACTTTCCAGAAGAAACATGCGAAAAACTGCAGTATTTTCTGCCTGCCAAAGAAATAACTAATTTCAAAAGCAAAATTTAGTGTAAATTTTTGTTAGAAATTCCACTCACAGAGGAATGTGAGCCCATAGCTTTTTGTGCCAACCTGAGGATCTATGAGCAAGTCATGGCCCAAGAGCATTTGGAAGACGTCAGTGTAAATGCCACCTAATTAACACAGCCAGACAATGGGCAATTAGCTTGCCCTGGTGCACAGGGCACCTGGAACACGGTCGTTCATTACAGAGGGAGCACATTCCTCAGGGCTCAGATGAATTGCTGATTTGGGGTTTATAAGAACCGACAGAGCTTAAACAAGCTAATAACATTTTAACGAAGATTTTAATACCACGTTGACGACTAAGGCCAGGGGAAAAGCATTTTCAATTACCCACAACAGGCTCCTGTCCCTTGTCCTGTGTCGCCTGCTTGGCTGCACACTGGGGCTGTTTACGTGGAGGGAGGCCGGGGTTAGCTGGATCACAAGTGAACTACCCAATGGTGCTTTCCTGCTGAAGGAATGAGCCACCTGAGATAGGTCAGCTGCTGATTCAGCCGCTGCTCGTCCTCTGTCCTCAGCAATGGTATCAGAAGGCCAGGGGCAGGTTCTGCTATTCCCGCCACGGCCGCCTTCTAGGGCCGCGGGAGGATTCCAAGTTAATAACCAGAAATACATGATGACGAAAAGCCTGAGAAAGGAGCCCAAGTGGGAGGCAAAGGAGGGACACTGGGAGGGGAAAGCCTTGGGGGACTCTGGCTCCTGCGGTGGATGAGTCCCTGTCATGTGCCGGGCAGGGCCCTGGAGTCAGCTCTGCCCAGGGGTGAGCCAGGAAACCTGCATGAAAGGGGCTTGTCCACGCTGCAACCCCCCTCTCTATCTGCGGCCACTCAAGAAGTGCGCCTAGAACCCTGCAGGACGGAGCAGTGTCCACTGGCATGGCCATGCTCTTAGCCTCCCTTCCCGCAAGGCAGCAGGCTGCTCCCAGGGGTGGGGACCCAGAAGTGGTGCTGCAGTTGCGCCCGCTTAGCTCGCTTTCAACCTTTGGCCTGCGCGCACGCACACGTGATCCTCTCCTGACAAACCTGCACCTTGCAGAGATCCCGGGCACAGAGGCATCAAAGACAGCGGCAGCTATTTAAATCACTACGTGGCTTAAAAGGAATTCATTTTATAAAGTCAACAAAAATGATCATGTCAAAAGCTGAAAGAGACCACCCTGCACACGCGTGTGCGCGCACACTCTATGAACCATAGACGGACCTAATCCACGCATATCAGCATAAAACCCTACTGAGTGTAACAGCAAATAGGATTGAAACACATTTAAAATACAATTGTCCATGCTTAAGTGTGAATATTTCAGGGCAGTAGAGGAGGTTGATGGTTCAACACACACATCAGACCTACAGGAACACAGACGTGCCCTGATGTGACACACTGGGGCTGTTTATCCAGTGAGGTGGTATTTAAATAAATACCTGGCAAGGATCCTGGAAGACGGAACTAACAGTGTGAGTTTGGCTCTTCACAACTATCTTTAAAAGAAATACTTTTCCTATTTATTTATATTGCATAAAGATATACAATATAGTGTTTGTACCTCAAAACCAAGAAGGCAAACAACCCAATAAAAATACTAAAAGATGAGCACATGGATACGCTTAGCATTGTTAGTCACCAGGGAAATGCACACTAAAGCCACAGGACACTCCAGGACACACACACTGGTGTGTCTTCATCAGGCCCCCTCAACACCCACCAGTGTGTCTAAACCCACCTCCTCAACACCCACCAGTGTGTCTACACTGAACCCTGGGGTGCTTAACCACTGAGCCACATCCCCAGACCTTTGTAATCATGTTTTTTTTTTTTTTTTTTTTGAGACAAGTTCTCATTAAATTACTCAGGGCCTCACTAAGTTGCTGAAGCTAGAATTCAACTTGTGATCCTCCTGCCTTAGTGTCTGGGATTACAGGCGTACGCCACCACACCCGGCTCAGAAACTGCATTTCAGTCAAAAAATATCATCATAAGTTGAATCAATAGAATCACTTAGCTACAAGTTTCCTGTCATCAGTATTTAATATGTGTGTTGCATATTTGTCCACCTAAATTACACGTGTGTGTGTGCGTGAGCTGTCATTATTTCAAAATTTTTGCAATAATTGTAAAGTTGCAGGGAAACTGACAAACATTAGAAAATCAGGACTTATAAAGTGTCGGTGTTAGAAAACAGATCTATAAAGATAGCGATACACTGTAACATGAATCCAAAGCCACACTCTGTGAAGACTGGGAGGAAATGTCACTTTTATGTATATTTATTTTAATTGTAGATGGACACAATACCTTTATTTTATTTGCTAATTTTTATGTGGTACAGGGGATCGAACCCAGTGCCTCATGCATACTAGGCAAGTGCTGTACCACTGAGCCACCACCCCGTCCCAGGAAACACCACTTAAGGCTCTGACAAGAAGCAGAGCCAGCAGGCAGTAGTGGGAGTGGGGTCCAGCCCTAGAGGGGCCCCCTCAGTGGAGCCCAGGCTGGGACCTTGGGAGTCTCGTGCTCGCCCCTGGCCGTCGGTGGTAGGGAGGTGCATAGGCTGTCTGGACCCACCTGAACTAGAGCGCTGGTGTGGTCACAGTCAGTAAATAGCACCTCTACTCCAGCCCTCGACCACGTCCTCTCTGACATCTAAAGCCACTCAAGAGACAAGGCGTGGGAAAAGTCCTTGGAAAAGGCCTTTTCAGCACGCAGGCAGTTGGGCGTGCATTTCAGGGTGGCGGAGCGGTGGCTGCTAAGTGCAGACTCTGTGGGCATGGCCCCTCTGCCACATCAGTGCACTCTGAAGCAGCTTGGGGAATGTGACTTCCCAGTGCAGAACACCAACCTCAGCCCTGGGTCTGCAGTGCCCTTGGTGGCCTCTGAGCTCCTTTGAAGCACATTAAACTTAGGATATTAGTATTGGCTGCCTCTGAGCCCCCTGAGGCCAGGAACTGGTCTTGTTTATCTCTAAGCTCAGCACATGGCACCTGGCATGTAGTAAGTGCATGTGGACAACACATGGCACAAATCCTCTCGCACCAGAATTTCCAAGCTGGCTCATGGACCTGGGCTTTCCCATTGCCTAGAAACTTGTCGGAGACTCAGCACCTCCAGTCCCGCCCCGACCTATGGAACCAAAGCCTACCTTTTCACCAGACCCAGGGGGATGCATGTACCCATGCAGGTTTGAGAAGCACTGTCCCAAAGTGATGCAGGATCAACTAGACCTTACCAGGTTAACGGTTGTTCCTGGCAGTCCTGGCTTCCTGAGCAGAGCTTAGATAATGAGGTCTGAGGGAGGCGTGGAGCAGATGGTGATACATGGATGGCTGCGCACACCTGAGGCCACCCCACCATGCACCAACAACGGGACTCTGGGAAGTGCAGCTGCAGGCTTCCATTGCCAACCTGGACATGGAAGGTTGGTCCCACGTCCAGTGGTATCCTGCATTTGGATAATTAAATGCCAGACACGCCCTCTGCACTGCGGCCTCTGCCAACACCACCCTGCCACAGCCACCACGCCAGTTCTATCAGAGGCTGAGCCATGAGTCCGACCCATAACCTGTAGGTCTGCATGTTTGTTTGCAACTTGTCATTCCAAAGTGCATTTTGTTTTTACATGCACACACACACATGCACACACACACACACACAGGTTCAAATTTAGAATGAAACCTGAGTACCTTCTAGTATCTCCAGTTGAGCTCCACATGTGACCTCCTCATGTGGTATTGATCTGGAATTATTCAATTCTTTTGCTAGTCTACTTTAGAATTTTGAGCTGGATGTAAAGCTTCTCTTAGGGACCCTGAGCCATGTGTTTGCACCCTATTTTCCTTAGAGCGATGCAAGTTCTGTGGCCACACAGCTCTTGTCTGGCATTGCGGTGTGGAATTCTCCACATCCTAAATGCCGACCCTGGAGAATGTTTAGGTCAACATTCACAGAGATGGCTGTTCCCCATCCTTCAACCAGAGGGGAGAATGCAGTCAGGTGGAAACATGGACCCAAATACTCAGATTCCCAGTCCTGGTTCATTTAAGGTACATGCTGCCTCCAGCATTGTGGACCCTCTGGGAAGAGGAGTCTGCTTCCCACACTTGGCCACAAGCAGTCCCCTGAGCCTTCCCAGCTGGGGGACTCAAAAGAACTCATCCAGGGTGAGAAGTGGAGCTGAGACCAGGTGACTGCCATCTTTAGAAGCAAGTCAGGAAGAGAATCATAGGACCCGAACAGCACCAGCAGGGAATTCCTAGATGCATCTCTGGCCGCCTTGGTCTGTGACATGGCCTCTTATCCCTTGAAGAGTTTTGCACAGTATCTTGAGCGTAAGAGTGTTTAGTGCATGTTTATTAGGTTCGAAATCTCTGGAATATTTTATTTGGATTGGCATTTACATCTTATGCTTGGTGTCACTAGCCAATTGCTTCATTAATATTAAACAACAGTAATAAAAAATCATGCCATATTTTGAGCCTTGACTTCAAAGGTGAGAGCAGGTGACGATGAAATCCTGGATTTATCAAGAACGAAACCAGAGAACCGATTTTTAAACACTGAAAATATTGATGGAAATTTTATTTATATTTTTAGAACCAGCATTTTAAAATGGAAGGATGATCCCAGATTTTCTGACCACTGAATTCATCTAAATAGGCCTAAAATTCCATGCCCGGTGAGCATGGTGGCTCAGAGGTGGCTCACTGTGCTGTGTCGCAGTGTGGATGGCACTGGAAGTCTCTGTACTTAGTCCTGCTGTTCTGATCCAGGGAGAAGAGTAAGTCCCAACTGATGATCTAATGTCACATGAAACCCAGGGCACAGTTTTGCCCCTGCCCTTCAGGCTCTTCTTAGAAGAAACCATCTCCTTTGCAGATGCCCGTCGAAGACCTTGCTTCGTGTTCCCCTTCCCTGAAGTTCCTCAGGGCTGCATCTCTTCCCCTCAGTGGCTCGGAGCTACTTGTGAAGTACTTCTCCATCTCTCAGGGTTTCCCTTCTGAGGCTGAGCTGAAGCCGTGAGTGACCTTGCCCTTCGCCTCCGAGGGTGAAGCTTTTGTCCCAGCCTTCCCCAGCCTGGCACATCAGAGAGGCACTGGGAGGGCAGATGCAGGGGAAATGGGCACCAGCTTCAAAGCCAGCCCCGAATCTCTGGCCTTCCCCTGCTTCCTGAACCCCAGCTGTGGAAGGGCCTGGGTGCTACTCTGCAGGGAGACCAAGCCCAGGGCCCAGCCTGCACAGAGGCTCCCACTCTGGACAGCCCCAGGACAGGGGCTGAGCTCACAGATACTTGCCTGACACTTGAAAGCATTTATCAAACTGGTATGTCACGGACACACGGACAGTGTTGAAGACTGTCCCTGTGTGTCCGCGACGTAACAGTTCTGCAAACACGGGATCACTGCTCACCTCCCCCACGGTGGTGTGTCATGCCGTGAGACTCCACCAATGAGAGGGCTGCAGGTCTGACTCTGCAGACGCTGCAGGCACCAAGCCCCTTGCAGCATCTACTCCTTGGAAAAGATCCACAGCCTGAGCTCAGGGAATTTACAACAGGAAGGACCTCAGGGGCAACGGAGCGGACCCTCCTCCCATGACGAAGCTCCTTTGCAGGCCTTGGTCTCTTGGCTCTGTGGAAGAGCCCAATTTCAATCAAAACCATGTTGTTCTTTGCCCGAAGGTGACTGGCATGAAGCAAATACTGGGTTTCAAACATGGCACAGCCCAAGCTAGGGAAATGCATGGTGAAGCGAACCAGAAGGAGGCACATCTGGGCTACAGATTTTATCCTGCAATTATTTCTCTGTGCGGATTTTGAGCAGATCTCTTCATGCTTCTAACACGGAGCTGCCTCACTAGACAAGAGTCTGAATGACGATTCCTGGCCATGGGAGGCCTGGTGCATCCAGGCAGGACTCGGGCAGGACTCCTCTCTGTGGAAAAGGCTGGGGCTGTGCTGCTGGCTCCCTACTGCCTGCTCGGGATGTGCAGAGGATGTGGGGTAGGTCGCAATATTCCCCTGGGCACCGACATCTTTTCTTGAGTTTCTTATGCTTCCTTTACACAGCTGTAAAGTCAGGCCAACCGGCTGGTCACAGAGCAATTTCCAACATGCACAGTTCCGTTAATTTTGAGCAAGCCTGGTGGGAGGAGTCCCGGGTTTGGACACAGTCAATGGAGCTGGAGGCACACATGCTTCTTAGACCCATGAAGACACAATCTTTTTTTTTTTTTTTTAAGTGAAATTGAACTCTGGAGAATTAAATGTGACTTAGGTTTACAGGCAGAGTGTTTATATCTCTCCTTCAGCAACTGACCTGCCGATGTCTCGAAGCGTCTGACCCGAATGCACCTCGATACTGGTGGGCAGCGGCAGTGCTTTCTCCACCAGCCCTTCCCCGTCGGCCTTGCCCCGTGAGGTTGCCAGGCCAGCTGCCACATGGGCGCAGCTTCTGGCTCACCTGCAACCGCAGACGTGTGAAATCTTACTTTGCCCACGTATTCTCGAAGATTTGTTTTTAGCCATTTCAGCATATATTTGCTTATCCTGAAAAGAAAACGCAAGGTGATGGTTGCTTGTCTGTGAAACATCTTTTTAAAAAAAAGTCCTACACAGATACCCTGTCTCAGCAGAGCCCATAGCCCTGGAGGAGACGGGGCACAGAGAAGAGCTTGGAGGGGCACTGCCAGCTCCATATTTGGGTGCCAGGGTCTATACAGTGCAGCTGCCACACAGCCCCAGACTACATTTCTCAGAGGGTCAGCCCCACTCAGAAATAGGAGTGGACCTTCGTGAAGTCAGGAGCAGGTCAGCTGAGACTTGGAAAAGGATATCTGTGGGTCATGAATCAGAAGAGCCGGTCAGCCTGGTGGGTCCCTTAAAGCTCACAGATAATTTCTTTCATAAAGCAGATCACATTAAAAGTAATAGTAGGGATAAGCATCATCAAATGGCAAGATCTCATGGTATCCTGCCAGATCTCACAGCGGAGAGGTGGACACAGGTAGGAAACTCCAGGAGTGGCCCACTCAGGCCCACCTCCCACCTGGCCAGGCCTGCTCTGCTGGACCAGCCCGGAGGAAGACCTGCAGTGGTCTGGAACTGAGAGAGTGCAAGGCCGATTGCCAGCTCAGGAATGGCAGCCAGCTTTCCGATAGGACCATGTGCTCCAAATCCAGTGGTGGGTTTTCAGTGGGCAGAGGGTGGGGCAGGTCCCCAATGGAAACAGTGCCCGAGGGTGTGGGAGGAGCTCTCCTGGTTGCCACAGCCTGCAGCTCCCACACTTCCTTTCTCTCTCTCTCTCTCTCTCTCTCTCTCTCTCTCTCTCTCTCTCTCTCTCCCTCTCTCTCTCTCTCTCTCTCTCCTTCACTTTCTTTTCTTTTCTTTCCTTTTTTTAAAAACTCTATTTTTAGTTAAAGTACCCAGTGTCTCTGTTCAGTACGGCAGAGAACTGTGATTTAGAAACACTGCACAATCTCCCCGGGTTCCAACAGGGCGCTTCCCCGTAGCTGGGCTTCCATTTGGCTCCATCAGAAAGTGGGAAGGCCCCACATGGATGTCAGTGGTCATGTTACTGGTGGAGGGACCAGCCGGTCTTTGTCTTTTGACAC
Organism: Urocitellus parryii; assembly: GCF_045843805.1. NCBI lineage: Eukaryota > Metazoa > Chordata > Mammalia > Rodentia > Sciuridae > Urocitellus > Urocitellus parryii. The sequence goes on from NC_135532.1 coordinate 3,065,244, forward strand.
CTCTCACAACCTGGCCAGAAGCCAGGGGCCATCAGGCCTGTGTAGTTTTACTTTATCCATGGATCAATATCAAAAAGTAGGGGTAGGCAAGGCCCTTCAGAGTCTTAGATGTTTTGAATGCTTCTCATACCAGTTAAAAGATGATTTTTATCAGTGACCTTTGTGGACTAACTCTGCAGTAAACAGGAAAATATTCAGCCACCATGAATTATGTAATATTTGAAATTGTCTAGACAGTGTTGGGAGGGCAGCAGATGGTGCGTATTCTTGGAGAAGCAATTTAGCAATCGGATTCTGAGCAGGGTGTCTCCACATCCCCCTGCCGTGACCCCTCCGTCCCCTCCCTTCCCCTTTGGCTCCCAAACCCCGTGGTCCCGAGACACAGAGGATTTATGTGGAGTCCACACGCTTTCCCCTTTCCACTGATTCAGCAATGTGCTCCGAGTTGGCTCATTTGTGGTATTTCTCTGTCTTCCTGATGCTGGGTTTAAGGTTTTAATAGAAGCGTCGAGCACACGGCAGGCAGAACTAGTGACTGCGCGGTTTCTGCCCTGGTGCCCTTACCTGCAGCATGGAGAGCCAAGGAGCAGGGAGCCCCTGAGACGGCCCTCAGTCTTCAGAGGGGGCTTTACTCCTTCCAGGGTGGAAACCAGGCTGCGTCCTGAGACTGTCTTGAGCACATGTCCATGGGGGACAGAGAAAGCGAGGCAGGAGAAAGGCAGACCAGATAGCTCCGTCCTTACGTGCAGAGACCCCTGGCCAGAGCCGAGGAGGGAGAGACATGGAGACCATAGTCAGCTGAACTTTCCTCCTGGTGAAAACAAAGCAAAATGAAAGTGAGGTCTGGTGAAGCTAAAAGAAAACATGAAACATGGATTGGAAAGCTTCGGCAGCAGGGAGGAGCACACATCCAGAATGGCGTCTGGTAGGAGGCCCTCAGAGGGCCAAGCACAGAAAGCCAAGGGAGACCAGGACCCTTGGTGCTGGGTGGTCAGGGGTCACCATGTGGGAGGTGGAATTCGAGCTGATCCTTGAGGGCCAAGTCTAGAAGACAGAGGGGAAGAGGACCACTGGCAGAGGAATACCCCTCCAACTGGGCAGACCGGAAATCCTGTTGGGGTAGCCCAGGCAGGCTGGTGGAGGATGAAAGAACATGGTGGAGGCGGGTGCTGCTGGGAGTCAGGCTTGGGGTGTGGGTGCCGATATGTGCCTCGTGAGCTTGGCCCTCCTGCCACCTGCGTGACCTCCAGGGTACGCACCTGGGGGAGTTTCTGGCTCTCCCAAGGGCGTCTCAATTGGGCTCCCCTAGAAGGGGTCTGAGACAGGATTTGTCCATCTGGAAGGTCAGAAAACAACAAGCACAGGGTGGGGCAGCCAATAAAGCAGGAAGGATCTGCAGGGCCACGTGCTTGGTGACAGCAGGCGGGGAAGACCATGCATCTTCAGAGGAGCCAGACACCTAGCCCAGCTCGGGCCCACGAGAACCTGAGGAGTTCTGACCGCTGAACGAGGACCGTGGTCAGCAGGGCAGGTTTCCTCTAGTTGTCTTTCCAGTGGGATGTTTCCTGTTGTCTCTTCTTTCAGACTGGGTCTCCAGGGACCCCCCTCTAGACGGGAGAGCTTCCGGCACTCCAGGTCAGGCTGCGTGGGAGGCTCCTGCCCTGGGATCTCCTCCCCCAGGTGCACCCCTGTGGAAGAGGCTAGTCCAAGGCAGGATGGGCGGGGAGGAGGGGTCCCCTCCTGGGATCTCACCCTCCCTACCCAGGCAAGAAAGGAGACTGACAGGAGAAGGTGCCACAGCAGCTCAGTGAGGAAAGCGTTTGGGGACATTATTGGAAAACGAAGCCTTTGTGTAGTTATTTCTTGGAAAGTCTTTGGAAGAAATGTAACAATTTATCAATTCCAGGGACAGTTGTCTTTGGTCCACCACCTGCTCTTTCTCCACTGGGAAGAAACTTGGTGTTTTCTGGAAAAAAAGAATGGAATTGATGCTGACATGGTTTGAGAAATGGAGAAGGCACTAAACAAGGCTTGTTTCTCTCATTTCTATGTCCCTTTTAAAAGGATGCGTGCTATTCAATTAGTAAATTCAATTAAAATTGATTGAGAGCCCCCAGACGTCGTGGGACTGGGTTTCTTCTGCAGCCTTCTCACCTTTCATTGCTGGGAAATCGCCCACTGCAGGCGGCTGGACAGAAACATTAGCAGGGTCTTGATGTGATTATCCGAGAGAGCAAGCAGCAGCTCTCCTCGGGGCCTGGAAGAGACAGCCTCACCTCCCTGACCAGCAGGGCAGACCTCCTCTCTCTCTTCTTTCTTTGTGCCCTGGACTCAGACAGGAATGGTGACTCGCCAGTCCAAGGGCTACGTCCTCATGCGCATCTAAGAGGACCAGATATGCTTATTGAGACTCCGACTCAGCCAAGGTGTTTCTGTGGGATAGAATGAGGAGGCAGAGAAGCGATGCCAGGTGCAAGGGTGAGCTCTAGTCCTCTGGTTATGGTTTAGACAGACCACTGCCCTCGCACGTTCACCAGCACAGCTCCAAGTTACCTGTGCAGCTCACAAATGAGTTGACCTTGCTGACTCAGAGTAGAAATTGAGAGAGAATATGAAAAGATATAAGTGTATATGTATACATATGTACATATATATATATGTATACACACACACACAACTTATATTTTACTAGTTTTCAATATAACTTAAGGGGATATGCTTAAAAATGGATATCACCTAAAGGTCTTCATCATTTGTACTACTACCCAGCAAAAACACCCTGAAAGTTGTTTTATTTTCCCCCTGTATTGAGAGGCTGTAAAAGAAAGAATGCAGACTTGAATCTTCTGGAGTCCGAGCAGAGGCTCCATGGGTCACTGAGTACAGTGATCAATGGTCTGTATTTCTTGCCAAAAAATAACACGAGCTCAAATTCCTTTGAATTTGAGCTCCATTTTTTTTTTTTATGGTAATCTCCCTCTACACTGCATAAACACCTCCCAGCTGTTGAGCGGAGCGTTTCTTTAAGCTGCTTTGACTGATGCTCACTAGGTCCTGAGGTTCTAGGCCACCCACCGGCCCTGCTCCAGAGGCTCTAGGGGAGGAGGCAACGGGTCACTCACAAGGCCTCCTCCCTGGGGTCACTGCTCCTCCACCTGGTTCCGTCCTGCTTCCCTGCAGTTTGGGCCTCTGTTCCTGCCCGGGTGATTACAGCTCTGGACAGGACACGGACCCTCTTAACTAAGGCAGCCTGCTTACCTGGCTTGGCTGGGACTTTCTGCTTTCTGCTTAGTAACTTCCAGAAGGAGTGCTTCTTAGATCCCTCCAGACAACCTCTCCCGCCCCCGGTGTTTGGGCCTTGGTCCTCTCTCCCCGGTGTTCACAGGCCCGCCCTGCCTGTCCCAGGTGACTGCCGCTCTACGACTTGCATTCCTACCCCATGAGTCTCCAGGAATGCATGCTGTCCTCTCCCAGTCTTCCCTGCCTGACCACAGAGCAGCCGATGGCAGGGGCTCTGTAAAGGGGAATGGAGTCAGCAGGTGCCGTGTGTGGTCAAAAGTCCCCTCGTACGTGTTCATGCAGTGGGCCTTCCAGGCCCAAAGCTTCCAAGCGAGGTTTGGCAGATCAATAAACGTGTGTCAAACAGGCAGAAAGCAGCACACCCAGAAATGCCAGCTGTGGAGGACTTGTGAGCCAACCTCCACCTCCCCAACCCGAGTGAGAGCAAGGTGGGTGCAGAGGGGTGGGCAGAAATTGCATTGCCCAGGGCTCCCCAGAGGTGCTTGCAGGAGACTCCCTGGTTCTCTGGGGGCACTAATGAGAGGAGTCTCCAGGCAAGTTCTCAGTCTGGAGGCTCCCAGGTGAGCCTCTGTGGATTAGCGCCACATCTCCTGGAGGAGCTTTTCTTTTTCCCAGGGCTGGCCAGGGAACCCAGGTTCCGGTGCACACCAGAGAGTGCTCCACCACTGAGCCACACCCCAGCTCCCTGGAGGAACTTTCTAGCCATGGGCCTTCCCAGATCCCTGCTTCTGATCCAGTAAGTCTGGTGCAGGACTCCCCCTGTCACTCAACAGACAGCACTGGTGAGGCACCTAGGCCAGCTGGCTTTCCCACGTCATGGAGGCGGGGAGCAGGGGGTCAGGGGTGCCACCCAGTGCCGTGTGCTCATGAGGGGAGAGTGCAGAAGCGATCCGCTCCTGCCCCCTTACTTCCCTGGCACCGTCCTTGGCAGCCATAGGACCACCAGGAGAAAGGCAGATGAGCAGAGAGGCTGGGCACAGGTCTGCCTCAGTCTGCCAAAGTCATTTTGCCTTTACTATTAGTAATTGCAGTCATGAAGTTGTGTCGGAGGGGCTGGGCGTGTCTGTGGGACCCCCAGCTCCCTCTCTAGGGCGCAGCTCCACCCTGGCTTTGAGATTCCAGTCGGGTTCCTTCCAGGTTTTCCCGGCGCGTTTTCCTGGGATCTGGTGTATTCTTCAGGAGCAGCACCTTCCCGGTACCCGGTACCCACAGGGCCTTCCGGCACTGGGAGGGGAGGGGCTTTCCCGGTGAGCGGCCAGCAGCCAAGAGGCCTGGACGCTGTCCCCAGGCCAGCAGCTGGCTGCCTCTGCGCCGGGCCAGCCCTCTCGCCTTTTGTCTATGCGTGGGGCTTTGTGAATCTCCTGGCAACGTGCTGGTGCCTGCGACTTGGGCAGCCACTCTCCCTTCTCTCCCTGTCATGTGTACTCACCCAGAAAGACGGCAAAATGGCTCCGTCCTCTGCCCCTCCACGGCTCCACCGCGCAGAGAGGGCTGCTCAGGCAGACGCTTTTCTCCCAGAGAATGCTTGATCATTTTCCAAAAGACTGTCTCCTGTGTTCCCAGCATGGAGACCTTGGGGTCTGCCCCTGGGGATGCACAGAGGGAGGAGTGGGAGGTGGGTGGCATTTGCTGCAGCCCTTGGTGGCACAGGCCACGCGGTCAGGTGGCTGCACTGCCTCTGTCCACCAGCCGCAGTGGCTTCCTTCCAGTCCCCATCAGCTCTTGGGAAATGCAGTTTTCCAAGAGCTGATGGGGAGGCCAGGTTTGGGGGAGCCTGTCCTCTGTTCAGTCCTCGAGGCTGCGACTCCCTCAGAGCTTGGGACCAGCTGGATGGTACTCTGAGCACCCCAGGCAGGCAGGCACTCACCCGCCTTAACCCTCGGGGCCCACCGCAGGCAGCTTGCAGCCACCCTAGATTTGTCCCCAGGGCTCCTCAGCATGTTCATCCTTTCTGCCCTTTTGTCTCGGGGACGTTTCAAAGCAATAGGAGATGACTTTGCAGTCTGGTGACCTACGGTGGGTTCCCTCTCAGAACTTCATGAGCCATGTGATCCTGTGGAGGCAATAACAATACACAAGGCTAGCACAAGGGGCCAGTGCCCTGCAGAAGACCAGTTCCTAAACCCCAGAGTCCTGCATACAAACAGCCATGAGGCACCAGCTGCGTGGCTGCTGCCCATTACTCTTCCACAGAGCTAACTTAACAATGTTCCCTTAGTTTAAAGTAAACCCAGCATCTCTCTGTAACTCTGAAACAGCATTTGGGTCTCATTGCAATTTCTACCACTAACAGCTTCCTTATGGGGGATTCCTCAGGAAGGCCCAGTAATCACTGCTAAGAAGTCAAGTTGGACCACTTTCAACGATTTAGTCCTACATCCAGAGCTACATTATTACAGCTACACTTTTATTGTCCCAGGTTATGTGTTAAATAAAAACTGTATATGTACTTTGAACTGAACTATTAAAAATTTGCCTGTGGGTATTGGAATGAAATTGTATTTTCCAAGAGCAAACTTTGATCAAAAGGCAGGATTTTATTTAAGGACTGCAAATATTTTTACGACCATTTTTTTGTGTGTGTATGTGTGTGTGTACGTGTGTGTGTGTGTGTAAGGATTGATAACATTATGTGCCGAGTTATGTCCCCTCATATTAGATACTGAAGTCATAATTCCAGAACCCCACAGTCTGACTTTTGTTAGAAGTGGGGTCTTTGCAGATATCATCCAAACCATAACAAGTGATGAGGTCATTCATGTGGGCTCCAGTGTAGCATGTCTAGGGTCCCCTAAAAGGGGACTGTGGTCACATGCATATAGGGAGAACATCCTGTATTGATACAGGCAGGGCTTGAGGGGATGTCGCAGAGGCAAGGAGCCCCAAGGTGGCCAGCAAATTCCCAGAGGCTGGGGGAGGCCTGGATAGAACCTGCCCAGGTTCAGGATAAACCAGTCCTGCCGACACTTCCACTTCTAACTTCTGGACTCCAGAGCTTGGAGTTGATACATTTCTGATGTCAGAACCCTACAGTGTGTGGCACTCCTTTATGATGACCCTTGAGAACTGATGTTCTAGATGATAGACAGACAGACATAATAGATAGAGGAGACTGAGCAGTCCACTTCGTACCCACCATCCTTTTCTTCTCTGCTTTAACTTATGTGTGTGTGAGATACACATTTAGAAAAGTGTACTTAAAGTGGATTGGTGACATGCCTGCCCAACCTCCGTCCACATTAAGAAATAGAACATGACCCCAACCCCAAGGGGTCACTCCATGCCCCATCTGAGCACTGTCCCTCCTGCCTCTCCAAAAGCGACCGTCCCCTTTTCTGTCAGCTTAGATTAATCACAGAAGGACATGGCTGTAAATCTAGGACTATTGTAAGCAGTGCTGTCGAAAAGGTCTTACGGAAGCCGTTGGTGCACATTCTCGGGGGTTTCCTTGCATCAAGGGGTGGAAGTGCTCATCTGCAGACACGCTCAGGGCGAGCCTTGGAGAATCCTGCCCCATCTGCACCTGTCAGCAGTGCTGCTTTTCCTTCCTTCCTCCCCTGCCTTCCTCCCTCTCTCTCCCTCTCTCTTCCTGTGTTTCCTCTTTTCCTCCCTGTGATTCACGGACCCGGCCCTCAGGTGACACGTGCAGCTGTGGTCTCATCTGTTTTCAGCCGACTGTGCCCTCTGGCTCCGTGGGGGACTGTCCTGGGAAGCCACTTTTAGATCCTGGCCCTCCGCCATCTTTCCGGCTTCCCGTTCTTTTCCTCCCAGGTGTGTAGAAGCCCCCACCTGTGCTGACGTAGAGCGCGGTGCACAGGCTGGAGAGGCGTCACCCTCTCTGCTGGCGGCGCTTCATGTTTTAATGGTGAATTTCATGAAGCTCTTAGTTTTAGGGAAGGAGAGTTGAAGGGGCTTTGTCCTTCTGGAGAGCACCGTTTCCCCCTGTTGAAGAAACCTTCGCCTCCCCCAAGGCCATGAAGCTTCCTTGCGGCTCGTGATTAGGTCTTCGGCCCTTCTGGAATTTGCCCTGCTGTGTGGCGGGAGGAAGGAGTCAAACGCCTGTGTGCAAGATGGGCACTCCATTGCTTCTGTGGCGTGTGAGGGCACCAGAGGGACATCACGGCTTCTGACAGAGCCACAGCAGAGGACACGTTCCTCAGTTCCGTTATTCTTTTCAAGGTCTTTGCTAATTCACATTCTCAAAACACCTGGTGGCATTTTGTTTGAGATTGTGCTGAATACGTAGATGAACCCCTCAACTCGCAAACAAGAATACCCCTTTACTTAGATAGCTGCAATGTTTTCTGTGGGATTTCCAGCTTGTCCACGGGGCCAGGTCCACTCCCAGCTGATGTTCCTTTCCTGCTCTCACACTTTATATCACAGCACACAATGCATGTCGACTTCGTCACCAAGACTTGTGACCTGCAAGCTAAGGTTTGTAGCTGGTCTGTGGCCCCTTTTAGATGTTCCACACAGAGAATCGTGGTGTCGTGAAGAAATGCAGGCTCCCCTCTTCTCTACTCCTGAGTGCATTTTCTTTCCTTTAAAGATTGGTGAGGAGCTCAAGGAGAAGGGTCCAGTCCCATGGTGTGTGAGTCTGCTTCCTCGCTGCTGTGACTAAAAGACCCGAAGAACGACTGGAGCGGAGGAGGAGTTTATTTGGAGGCTCATGGGTTCAGAGGTCTCCGTCCATAGGCAGCTGGCTCCATTCCTGGGGGCTCCACGTGAGGCAGGACACCGCAGCAGAAGAGTGTGGGGGACGGAAGCAGCTCACACGATGACCGGGAAGCACAGAGAGACTCCACTCTCCAGAGACAAAATAGAGACCCCAAAGCCACACCCCAGTGCCTGCCTCCTCCAGCCACAGCCCACCTGCCCTGAGTTACCACTCAGTTCACCCCATCGGGTGGCTGAGCAGGGGACAGTGCTGGGGCACTGACCATGAGGAACGGGACTTCAGTAGCCCTGCTACAAACCGTGTGCAGCGGTGGAGGAAGCTTTCTCTTGTTCCCCGTGAATGCTCTTGAAACTCAGGCCTATATACTAAACTTTATAAGGTGATTTGTTCATAGATATTATGAACATTTGACTTTTATGCAGCAAATTACGACTTGTTTTGGAATGTTAAACAAACCTTGCATTCCAAGAACAAATATCCATTTAGTCTGATGGGTTGTGTGTTTCATATATTGACTGATTCGATTTTCTAAGATTTCATTTAGAAATTTTACATCTACATAAAAGAGATGTCCTATGATTTTCCTTTTTTTTCTGATCTAATCAGATTTTGGTGTTATGATATGGCTGACTGCACAAGAAGGCGTGAAGTACTGTTTTTGATATCTAAAATAGTTTGTGTAACATTGGTAAATTTTTTTTCCTTAAACATTTAAAAAACATTCTTAGTGAAGCAACATACCTAGATTGGTGTATGTGTGTGTGTGTATTTGTGTGTATATAACAATGATTTAAATTAGGTTATAAAGTTATTTATGAGATGTAGCTCTCCTCAAATTTTCTATTATTTTTGTCTTTGTTTTGGTACACTGTATTCTTCTAGGAATGTATCTTTTCATATAAAGTTTTAAATTTACTGGTGTAAGAATACATATAATATCTCCTGCAGTCTTTTTAGGAGTCCCTTAAGGGTCTCTAACGATGCTCCTTTTCATTTCCTAACTTTGGCAATATTTTCCTTAGTAATATTTTAGTGCCTCAGTCATCTCAGGGAAAGTGCAGTTTTTATAATCCTGTGACAAAGCCAGATTTTTTACTTTTTCACTACCTCTTTTGTGCCTTTGTTTTTCTACTTTATTATTTCCTGCCTTTATCAATTATATTTCATTTTTTCTATCTCTTTTGGGTTTCACAGATTTTGGGACAGTTAAAGAGATATGTGTGTGTAATATACGAATTTATAGTTATAGACTTCCTTCTGGCACACACCTGTAAATCTAGTGACCTGAGAGGCTGAGGCTGGAGGATTGCAAGTTTGAGGCCAGCCTCAGCAACTTTGCAAGACCCTGTCTTTAAAGAAAAAATAAGAAGGACTAGGGATGTAGCTCAGTAGTAAAGCACCCCTGGGTTCAATCTCCCAATTTTATTTTGTTGTATTTTCATTGTCATTTCAAAACATTTTCTAATTCTCCTCAAGATCGTTTCTTGGATCAGTTTTCTGGAAGTGCATCACTTGGTCTCCAACAGCTGGAAGTTCCTGAGTGTTTTATTATTATTATTTCTAGAATGGAACCCTGCCTGGCCAGAGCTGCAGATATGAGGATGGTGTGAGGACCCAGGGGGTCGACTTCCTTTGACCTGCCCTAAGCCTTCTCTCTCCTCTCCTTTCTGAAGAAGCGCCCCAGCTCTGTAGCTGGGAAAGACTGCCCGTGGCCCCGGAGCCCAGCCACAGCAGCTGTGCCCTGGACTGCCCCCTCTCAACATGAGCTCCTCACAGAGGAGCGCTCTCGCACACCCTTTCCTGAGGTCACGTCTGGCTTCCTGGGAACAGCCTGGTCCTGACTCTCTGATTAACTCATTCTCAGCAAACCTTCGAGGCTCTGTGCCTGGTCTTCTAGTCCTCAGCTCCGTGACGCACCCTGGATGGAATGTGAGTGTGAACTACTTAAAAATGTCTTGCTGTCTTTTTATTCCAGCAGATACTGATTACGTTCCCAGGTATAGAAGGCATTATTGTGCCAAGACTTCACAAGAGGCCCTCAGGATGCTCTCGGTCCTGCGGAAGGGCACACCTGCCATCTCACTGCTTCAGTGTCCCATCATCAGACCTAACATCGACTCACGTCCTGGGAGCGCTCCCCTCCTCCCTCATGGAGAACTCTCTGGGTTTGTGTCTCTGTGTTTTATGCCAGTGTCCCACTTCAGGCTTTTATTTTTAATACATAGATGCATAAGCTAGATAGGTGGGCAGCCAGTCGAAACCAGGCAGCAGGCGGCCCTGGAGATTCCCAGGGGGCAGGTGTGCTTTCCCAGGCTCTCCAGAGGGAGCTCCACACAGCCCTGCCTGTGAGGAGGCATCCACAGCTTCACGCCTGGTAGTTCTCACTTCGCAAGAAGAGATCCTGTTCAGAGAGGCATGGGCAGCGGCGACGCGACTCTCAGCCCTGCTTTGAGATTCACAACGAACGTCGTGTGACAGGCCTCTAGGACACCTGCAGCTAAGGAAATGACATACTTTAATTCAACATTTTCTATGCAAACTTCAGCTCAGAGCACTCCCTTAGACTCCAGGCTCAGGAGTTGTCAGCCACGGGGTCTGTGCAGCCTCAGCCCTGCCAAGCACGGGATTGGCAGTACAGCACGGTCACTCGTCCCACAGGTGTCCCCCGGCTGCCTGCTTTTGGTGCAGATGTCATTGAGCCCCCATCACCCTCACATGCAACTCTAGGCCCTTACACGTCTCCCCTGCAGTTAGCAGCCAGATCTGCTCATCTCAGAGCTCCGGCAGCCCCTGAGTACCCTCTCCTGGGCCGACGCTGCTCTGCCAGACGGTCTCTCCTGGGGTCTCCCACCCAGCATCATTGCTCACAGTCCTCCTCCCACAGCCCGTGGGACTCTGCTGCGTCTGCTCACCCTGACCTCAACACGCTTTGCCACGCGCCATCCTGAAAATAGCTGTGACCCGCAGCTGCCCTGATAAGGGCTGCGGTCACCTGAAACCAAGGGCCCAACTCCTAATGGAGACATCTACCCTCTTCCTGCCTCACCTTCTGACTGTGTTCCCACTGGAATTCTCAACACTGATGGTCCGAGAGGATCCTGTGCAACTACTGGCAAAACCAAAGCACCATGGCCCAGCACCTGATGTGGGTCAGGAACTCGGGAATAAGGCCTACTATTGGTCCAGGGTCACTGAACTGAGGACAGGCTCCAATTTCTAGGGCTTCCCATGTTTCATAGTGGACACCATCTTATCCTATGTCCCCATCCTGCAGCACAAAACCATCTCTATTCAGGCGGGGGAGAGAAAGAAAAGGAAGGAGGGATGGAGGGAGGGATGGATGGAGGGAGAGAGAGAGAGAGAGAGAGAGAGAGAGAGAGAGAGAGAGAGGGGAGAGATATCGCTTTTCCCTTTGCCCTTCTTGTAATATCCATAATGGATTTCTCTTCCATTCCAATTTAGTAAAGATGAGAGCAAAAGTAAGAAGTCCAGTAAAAAGCGATCTTCCAGGAATTTAGACCTGCCAGGGGATGCATTAACTTAATTGGCCTTTATTAATAGAATGGGGGAGAGGAACACAGTGGTCTTCAGGATGTATCATGAGAGCATATTGCTGTTTTGCCATAAGAGGAGATAAAAAGGCAGCATGTGGGGTGGGTGTGTGTGGCTGTGGACCTTTGTTGTTCTCTTTAAATTTTCTCTGCTGAAGACTGACTACTGATTTTCCAACTTGGCAAAATCTTTACTGTGAATAAGACTTAACTGATATTCTGAATGGTGATGAAGATCATTTTTAAAATTCCAAGCGAGGCAAAAGAAAAAAGAGATTCAGTCCCATATTTAGCCTCATCTTTAATTTGCCAAGACGCGTATTGAATTTTCCATCATATTCTCTCCATAGCTTTCTGATCTGATTCTCCTAAACATAAAGCGTCTTCTGTTAGCATTATCGTTTTGACAGACCAGCATCCCCTGACGACCAGCAGCTAGCTGAAGACGGTCTTTCTTAGACTTCAATTCCAAGGCCCAGCAGCACCCCTACATAAGTATTTCAAAACTTTTTTTTTTTTTAAAGGAGAGTGCTGGGGTCTCCTGTCCATGAAGAAGCCAACCTGCTTCCAAGAGGAAGTCCCACCCAGAGGGAGACAGAGTGACAGTGGACCAAGGGAGCAGACGGAGACTGTGAGTGGGGGAAGGAGAAAGAGAGAGCAGCCCCTTGGGCAGCAAGCAAGGACCAGCCGCTCCCCTGGAAAGCAACAGGAGAGGGTGCGGACAGCCAGGCGCTGGCCAGCTCCGGGCAGCCATCTCTCCCCCCACACATCCAGAGAAACCACAGGCAGGTAACAATGGGCCACGGGAAAGGGTCGCAGTGTAACTCCACACACAGTTACCACAAGGGAAAGAAGGAAGGAAAGTTGTTCCTACGATGACAGACTACGTCGGAAAGAGGCACCTCCCAAACGGGAAAAGATGAAACCATCTCAACGAGCACTTCAAAGTAACTGAAAGATACTTAGGAAATATTGGAACATGATAAAAGATCAACATAACTCAGAATTAGTGGAACTCGAGAATGTGGGGTGGCATTCAGCAAAGAATCAGAATTTTCAAAAAGGTCATTTTACAAATGAGGATGATGTAAATGAAGCTTTTAAAAATCAAAGGAAAAGTGTTCAAAAGAAAGTGGCAAAATTTAGACTATAGGGGAAAAAATGTCATAGTGTGTACAGTAGAATTTCCCCAGGAAACAATGAAATAAAGACTAAACTTAAAACTCAGTCCATATTTCCTGAGGTTGAAAGGTTTAAAGTACCTATTAAAGTGGAACCTTGATTCCCGAGCATACAGACCAGTGGACCAAGCTGTATCCCATGATTTATTGGATTCGAGAAAAAGATTTTTTTAAAGCCCTTTTAAATCTAGACCAAGAAAATGGTCAGTTCATGTCTTAGCTTTTTGTCACTGTGACCAAAGACCCAACAAGAGCAACACAGAAGGAAGACAGGTTTGTTGTGCTCATGGTTTCAGAGGTTCAGTTCATGGTTGGCTGACCCCTAGCTCTGGGCCTGAGGTAGGCAGATATCATGGTGGACGGGCAGGTGGAGGAAAGCAGCTCAGGACATGGCACCAGGAAAAAGAGAGCTCCACTCACCAAGGACAAAATACAAACCCCAAAGGCACTCCTCCAGGCACACCTGAGCTGCCTACAGTTACCACCAAGTGAATCTGTCAGTGGATTAACCCACTGATTAGGTGACACCTCTCATACTGGAACCATTTCACCTCTCCACATTCTTGCATCATCTCACCCATGAGGTTTGGGGGACAGTTAATATGTAAATCATAACAATTTACAAAGGAGAGAAAATCAGTTTGCCTTCAGAATTCTCAGTGGCAATGTCGAAGGATAATTTTGGACCTTGAGGGAAAAAATATGTGAGCCAGATATTTTGTATTTTGGCACATGGTGGTTAAATATAAATTGCCAACAGTTATAAACCTGTGGACACTCTAGCAACATCCTTCCCATCAGCCCTCCCTGAGGAACGTTCTGGAGATGCTCCAGACAATCAAAGTCAACCTAAGCACAGGCGAAGGGAACACAGGGAAGTCCCACGTGGTGGGAGGCCACATCCTCACTGCCCACCAGCCAGAAAGAGCCACTGAAGGTCCCCTGCCAGGCAAAGACCAAGATGCCTCTAGAAGTAGTACCTGTCTGACCCCGCCCACCAGCTGGACTGCTGAGACCACTGTCTTCTCTAACAATCGAGACGAGACCTTTCCTTGGTAAATACTGACGTCATCTTCTTTGGGAAAGTTACATCTTGGGAAAAGAACATGGTGTTCTGTAGGTATGCTGCATGCGGACTAGTCCTCACTTCTGTATAGTTAAAAATAGTTAGCAAGTGGCAATTACTCTTTTCTTAGACATATCATTCATTACTTTCCAAAATTTCCCATGCTGAACACTTATGAGTGTTATTTACCCCCGGATTTTAGAGATAAATAGAAGCTAACAGGTAGCCACTTTGAATAAGGAGCCAATGGGCTTGATTTTCACATTCAGGCGTGAAATGGCTAAGGGAAGATATGCGTGAGGTCCAGGCTGGCCAGCCCGCAGCTTCAGGAGCAGGGACGCAGACTCCGGGAGGAGAGCTCGGTGGCAGTCCCTCCCCTGTGGACCCCCCTTCCCTGTGCCCTGGCTGTAGCCCCCCCTCCTTCCCACTTCCCAGGCACGAGAGCGGGGAGCCCAAGCGAGGGACTTAGGTCTGGGGGAGGTCTTTCAGAAGCAGACATTTAAATGCAGTTCACTGCTGCAGTCTCTAAGCAGTGGTCTTGGACCCGGAAACGCCACCATGCTGGGCAGGTGACAGCAGCCTCTGCGGAAGCCACCTTCAGCTCTGTGTCAATACCACCCCCCACAGGCCTCCCTTCCATCTCAAAGCTTACTCCAGGTTTGCTGATGGTGACGTTCTTCCCACTGTGCTCCCGAGGCTGCAGTCCTTGTCCTCACTCACCCAGAGGTCACCAGTCGACCTGGGGATCATCTTGGTCCACCCAGCAGTCACTGGGTTCCAGTCCCAGCCCCTCCTCAGGGGGTCCTGAGGGTTCTGCTCCTTATTCCTGTGTGGCCCAGTCTCTTCCCCACCTCCTCTTTTCCCTTTCCTCTGACTCAGTTCTTATTGTGTTTAAAAGTAAAACTAATGAAACAGAACAAAGGCATCCCTCAACCAGCCGGCAGCCCGGCACATGCTTTCTTTCTGCCTAACTTCTCAGCCAGTCTGAGCCTGTGCCTTCATGCTCCTGCCTTCTCCTCAGCCTCCCTCTCCCTAATTCTCACTGCTACGATGGAGGAGGCTGCTCTCCCAGGGGCTGAGACAGTCTCCAGATGTCCAGGATACACTGCATCTCTTGTCTTCTGGCTTCCCAGACGCCCTTTCCTGTCTCTGAGATCCCCCCACTAAGCGGCTGCTCCCCCCTCGCCACCATCTGAACTTCTTACCCACGCAGGGACCCCCCAGGCCTTTCTGCAGCCTGCCAGAGGGTCTTAGGTGCATGCTCAACCCATATTTTCTATACTTTTAATCTAAAATATGCTTAAACTGCTCTGTACATTAAGCTAACTCTGAAAAAACGATCAAGGCTTGCCGTCAGAGAAAATGCCTGTTTATTGAGGAACAGCTCTGCGTATTTATAGAGCCAGGGGGTGGTGTGACAGTTATGACAGTTTAATGGTTGAAGGGATTGACAGTTGGCATGGGGTGCTTTTTGATTGGTGAGTAAGGATCATGTGAGCCAGCAGGGCTAGTCTGATTGGTGGGTAAGGATCATGTGAGCCAGCAGGGCTCACCATTGGATGGCAGGATCATGTGAGCCATCAGGGCTAGTCTGATTGGTGGGTAAGGATCATGTGAACCAGCAAGGCTCACCATTGGATGGCTCTTCTTGGGGGATGGGGAAGTTAGTCTTTGGAGCCAAGGTGACTCCCAACAAACTCGAGTGCACTCTGGTGCGCCACGTCTAATTATCCAGAAGACAAACTCAAAACATGGAGGTTTAGGTGCATGTGCTTTGACTGCACATGCTTTATGAGAACCTGAAGTTCACCCCAAAGACACTGCATTACCTTCTATTCTGAGCGCCATTTCCTCATATCCCCATCAACAGAACACCTTTTCCCAACTTTGATCTTTGCCAAGCAACGAGAAGATCCTCCTGTGGTTTTCATTCTCATTTCTGAGCTGAGTAGTCGAACGACTTCTCATATGTTTACAAGTCACTTGTGTCCTCTAGAGTGAATCACATCCTTTACTATTTTCTGTGTGGCCGCAGATTCTTCTGTTATGAATTTGTGAAATATATTTTTATATATTAAGAAAGATAAAATTCCTATGTCCAATCTATCACAACCAGCTCGGGTTTTGCTTTCCTTCCAAGTTGTTATTTTTAGCAAGAAAAAAATATGTCATCAACTTTATCAGTCTTTTTTGTGGCTTCTGGGTTTTGTGTCCTGCCTGTATTAGGAGAATGTTCCCACATTGAGCAGCCTGTGGGTCATCTCCACGCGGTATCCACTTGCCACTTCCAGTTCCCATGTGGAATCGAGGTATCCTTGCTCCGCGACCTGCTCCCACAGGCCATCCAGGCCTCCAGCTTCTGCTCCTTCAGGGTTAAACCTTCATCTGTCCAAATGTACTCTCCTCCTTTCCCAGGCCAGCCAGCCTCTGAGCTACCCTGCGTCTCCATGGAAATCTCCTTCTCCTTTTCAAGTCCCACTGATTGCCATGGTCACCAGAGCAGCCCAACCCCCACCATCCTGACTTGAGACCACAGAACCTGCCACGTCTTCCTTGAAGTCCCTGGATCCAGGCAAGTTGAAGAAAAGGGTTGAATCTCACCAAATTTTACTGAAATCGATGTTTGCTCCAGCGCAGCCCCTGGAGTGATTAGTGGTTTCTGAAGTCTTCCCTGCTTTTAATGATTCCAATTGGCAGGTTGAGCGAGTTGGGGGCAATAGGTGTTTTCCTGCTACGTCTTTATCTTCACTGGAGCACTCCACGGCCCAAGAACGAGCCATGCTGAGGTGGTCACCTGGGTGTTCTCACTGCCACCCAATGACTGAGGCGAGGACCAGCTAGAGACGTGATGGAGGAGCCAAAACAACGTACTCCTTAATGTGGTTTAGTGACGGGAAAAAGTTTCATCCATGCACCTCTCCTAACGGACAGAAGCCAGGAGAAATCAAGTAATTAAACCCCTGATGGCTTCACTGTTTGAGCGGCTTCAAACAGAGCAGGTGGGCAAGTGGAAGCGACCACCAGGTGCCTTCGTGGGTCATGTCTGCAAGAGTGACCCTCGAGTCTGAAGACATCAGCACAGGAGGACCACCGGGCAGAATCAGGTTCCAAGGCCACTCGGGAGTAAGCAGAGGCTACTGTGTTCCATGTGGAGGAAAACTTGCTCTCTGTTATTCAGACACACCCCAGACCCTGCACCAGAGGAGGGGCCACTGCAGTCAGGTGGCCCTCTCGGCATGTTCTCATTCCTGAAGATTAGGCAGTGGGCCCATTAGATAGAAGGGAGAGATCGGAGCAGAGGAGATCCTCCCACAAGGAACATTAAAGCTCCTCTCAGCCCTGGCCAAGTGGTAGGGTGACCCCCCCCCCAATAAAAAACAAACAAAATCAATGGGCAGAATGTCTGCGCCTGCTCTGGGCATGTATTCCCTGTTGGGATGTCCTGGGCTGGGGCACCCCTCATGGGTGCACACGCCCCTTGTCCTGTGCCTGCTGTTTTGATATTCTAGGAGTGGACAGCGTCATTTCCTAGTCACTGCCTGCCATGGTGGCTGTGGCTCTGGCGAATGCTCCCTCTGCCTTTTTAGAAAGTGCTAGAAAGGTTTCCGCATGGTGGGTTTTCTCCAGCTGTGAAGGAAGAGGATGTTTTGAAAATTCATGCTGGTGTCTCTGAGAACCGCTGATGCCGCACAAAGAAGCTGGTCAGCGAAGAAGCCACGTTCCATGTGCGACAAACTGTGGTCATTTCTGGGGGCAGTTTGATGTACTCTCTTCAAAGCAATCGATATCGATTGGGGGGGGGGGGTTCCATTGATGAGACCAGAAGATATAGAAGGTTTAGCCAGGGAATTCCCCAAGAAAGGGAGTTATCAAAATAAATAAATGCCTTTTTACACTAAAAATAAAATTGGGGCTAAATAATTGAGAGTTACTTATTATCTAATTAGTGAGTGAACTTCAAAGTCTCACAGGTGAATTTCCATAAGGGTATTATAAGTGGGAGTACTAGCAGAGAGTAAATTATAGCTCAATAAATGAAGAAATATTGAAAAATGTATGTAAAATACCCCCACACCTTAGAATTCCACAGAAAATTCCACACAATGATTTTTAACAAATAAAAAATAATGTGTCCTAAGAGTCATTCACTAATTTTACCTTCTAAATATTGAAATTTTACTTTTGAACTTTGTTAGTGGTTCCAAAAGCACAGGGACAGAAGAACTTATTTTGCATTTTTTGGAAGTTGAAAACAATCAGGACACCCAGGGGTAAGGAAAAGGACTCTGCATGGCTCCTTCCTTTGTAACCTCCCCCCCACACACACACACTGGGGTCCTCCCCTCCCCGGGTGCTCTGCACTCAGCCAGGCCTGGCCCCCTGCTGTGGCCTCCCAAGCACCACCTCTCCACCATGCGACTGCCAGCCAGAGGAGGGAGGGGCCGCTCACCGTCCTGCTGGGCTCCCCTGGAATGGCGTCTGTCAACCAGGAAGGCCCTGACCCCACATTAAAGAAAAAATAACCCCAAACAGTGCTTTGTTTCCATTTCTGTTCTTGGATACGTTTTCTAAAGGCCTGTGAAGCGCAGACGTTTATCGTTAAAGCACTCCGGGCAGCAGCTCTGGTGGCCCTGCGGGGTCTCTGTGCACCTCCGTCACCGCCAGGCCCCTGGCTTCAGGGCTGCCTCCTCCCCCTGTGTGCGACCCTCGCTCTCGGCCTGCAGGAGCTGGGCTCCAGGCTGCGCCCATCGTAGTGCCCCAGAGCACCTTGGCCTTTCTCTGAAGACTGCCAAGGCCTTTGTCCCGGAGGTGACGTCCAGGTCCATCCTCCCGAGAGAAGACAGCGACATGTCCATGAACACCGGCTGTTTTCACTAAAGAAGAGAAGCCCTGTCTCTGGGCCAGGAGTAAGTCAAACCGGCTCTGCCTGAGCCACCACCCACGGAAGCCCTTCGCATCCGCCACGGCAGGCAGTGCCACGGCTGGCAGTGCCACGGCTCTGCCCCTCCGGCTCCCACGTCCTCCCTCACCTCCTCAGCAGGTACCACCATGGCCGACTGAGGGCTTTGACTCAACCCCAAACGGAAGCCCTGGCTTAAGTCAGGGACTGTCCAGCCCCACCTCAGGAGCACTAAGCTGCAGAGTCTCACCTGCGGCCACCACCAGCCAGGACACTGTCCTCAGCCCCCTGGAGCCATCCAATCACCAGGCATTCCTGGCATTTGGGGACTCATTTGTGCAGTTTGGGGTCTCGCTTGGTTTTTCTCAGCTGCCTGTCCTTTATGTTCCTGCGTATTTTTACTAGACACTCAGAACGACCATGAAAGAAGTGGCGCTCCCGCCGACTGTTTCCAAGGGTCCGCCGTGCGTTAGACCCACCCACTGAAGGCCTTTTTTGTCAGTGTGGGCGATGGAAAGAGAATGGATGGGGGCTGATGAGCCTGGCTTTGAGCCACCCCCTGGCATTCATTAGCTGTGCAAATTCAGTGGACTGACATCTCTGGGCTGTAGCCTCATTCTCTAAAATTGGGGATTACAGTCCCGATGGCGTCATGCAGCAGCAGACGAGGATCTGAGCAGGAAGAGCAGCCGGCAGCCCCCAGGGAGCACTGGTCCCGGCCCTGCTGTCCCATCTACCTCACTGCCTCATTCCCACTGGCCCCTGGGAGGGGCTGTCCTGCCACCTTTGTGGACATTTTGGTGATGCTGCCCAGATCTTTAGTTAAATATTATCTGGCTCCACATCTTCCTGCTCAGGGCGTGTGGGTGCGCCCCAGGGCCCCAGCATCTTCATGTCCTGTGCGGTGCAGAGGATGGGTGTGAGGGGCAGGGTGGCCTGGGTGGCCTGGGTGAGTGTGTGGCTGGCTGAGGGCAGCAGTGTGCAGCCATCCCCTCCCCCTCCCAGCTCTGCCCTGCTGGGCACATGCCTTGGCCACCTGCAGCTCTCTGCCACTGCATGGGCTTTCCTCTTTCTGCCTTGGGCCCTGCACCTGCCAGCCAGGGCTCTCAGGACACCCCACAGTACCCTCGTCCGCCCCAAACTGAGCAAAGGCTGAATGCCTTCAGAGCACCAATGCCCGGGCCTCTGTGCCACAGCCTCACGTGTGCTTTGAGACCCGCGTAGTCTTCCCTGGGCTAGCTGAGTGACACTTGCTCAATGAATGTCCTTCAACCAGTTTTTGCAAAAGGACCTCCCATCTTTCACTGTAAGATGAAGTAGTGAATATTTCAAAATGGAAACCAAACAGGAGCTGCAGGTGGGGAGGTGCCAGTTTGTCTGTCATCAAGGCTCGGTGGCACTCAGCAAGCCCCGGATGAGCTCACCTTCTTCAGGGCTGAGGACTGCAGACCTCAGTGAGGGAGGTTCCCTGTGGGACCAGGTTCACATCTGCCTAACATTCAGTCTCTGTCAGTGGTGCTGGGCAGATGGGCTGGGGAAGAACATGACTCTCATGATTCATATTCCAAGCCCTTGTGCAGAATGAGATGCAGCAATTAGACAGAGTGTTCCAAACTGTCCCTGTGAGGGAACATGGAGGCTCCACTCCCACACAATTTTAATAAATGAGGTCACAGGCTACTTACGTGTGCTCCCAAGCAGGCGTCCAGCTGAAGCAGTGACCAACAGACATGCTTGCAAGACCCCACCCCTCGTGAATGCCTGTCTCAGCACATGCAGAGCATTTTGTTATTTCAGAACAAGGCAGTTCAGAAGAAAAGCACAAGAGAGAAAATTAATGGGTGAAGAAAGCATTTTCCTTTTCATCTCTTATCATTTTCTTCATTTAAAAAGTGAAGACAGCCAGACGCTGTGGCACACGCCTGTAATCCCAGCAGCTTGGGAGGCTGAGGCAGAAGGATTGCGAGTTCAAAGCCAGCCTCAGCAACTGCGAGGCCCTAAGCAACTGAGACTCTGTCTCTAAATAAATACAAAACAGGGCTGGGGATGTGGCTCAGTGGTTGAGCGCCCCAAATTCAATCCCCAGTACCAATAAATAAATAAATAAATATAAAAATGAATATATATATATATATATATATATATATATATATATATATAGACAGACTGTGGCACATCTGGACAATGGAATATTATTCAGCAATTTATAAAAAAAGAGCTTGGGGTAGAAAGATGAGGAGGAAGCTACAATGCACATCACTAACGGAGAAGGCCAGTCTGGAAAGGCTGCCTGCAGCCAGCTCCAGGCACACCACAGGCTGGGAAAGGCACACGGTCTTTGAGATACCTGCCACTGCGCCCCTGTGTACACCTGGGAACACAGCACCCAGAGTGACCTGGGTAAACCTGGCCTTTAGTTAATAACGATGCATCAACACTGCTCAGCCATGTGACCCATGTGCCTCATTCATCCAAGATGTTATAGGAAGAAAAATTGCTGCTGGTGGGGTTAGGGGTAGAGAATACATGGGGATTCTCTGTACCCTCCACTCAGTTTATCTATCTATCTATCTATCTATCTATCTATCTATCTATTTATTCCTTTCTTTCTTTCTTCTTTCTTTCTTTCTTTCTTTCTTTCTTTCTTTCTTTCTTTCTTTCTTTCTTTCTTTCTTTCTTTCTTTCTTTCTTTCTTTCTTTCTTTTTTGTAAACTAAAAACTATACCAAAAAGTACAGTCTGTAAGTTCTAGCAGAGTGAAGCTAGCTCCTAGCCACTTGGAAATGTCAGGGTCTCTGTCCAGTGCTCTCAGGGGAACCCTCTGGGCCCTGGGCTTCTGCCCACTTCCTGCTGTGTCCTTGGCTCACAGAGCTGGGGGGCTTTCCTAAGGCAGGGGAGCTGGCCTCCATGTTGCTCCCGCCCCTCTCCCTGGGGTCTGGGTACCAGGCCTGAGTGGCGCCCACTGTGGAGGTTCTAAACCCCTATTCCACTCGTCTTTCTCGGCTACGTTGGGGAAAAGCCCACACTTTCTGCTACACCCAGTGTTGGGTGGACCATAGCTTTCTTCTCCCCTCAGATGACCCCTATTGGACTGGGAGGGAACACAGAGGTTTAGCTCCCACGTCCACAGTGGGCCCGCAGCACTGCCGGGAGGTGCTCTGGCAACTATGTCTGTGGGCAGTTGAGCCTGGCCACCCTCTAAGTGCCGAGCCCCGGAATGGCCAGGGAAGATGATGGGATGCATCCTAAAAGGGTGAACCAGGAAGAAGGTGAGTGCTGTGTACAGAAACCAATCGTGGGAGAAGAGTCTTGAGGTGGAGCCACAGTGAAGCAGAGGAGGACCTGGCCAGCAAGCAGAGGGGAGAGGAGAGACGCTCCTGCTTCAGATGGGGCCCAGTGGGTGGCCGCTCTCCCCACAGCCCTCTAGGCCAGGCCATGTCCCCTATCCTACCTGCCCCCAGGTGGGACATCAGGCCAGCCCCTCAGCTTGCAGGTGAGCCCCTGCCACACCCTGTGGTGGCACTCACCGTAGGGATCATCCACTGAGTGTCCTTTGGCTGCTGTTTCCAGAGGCAGACACATTACATGGGGCCTGCCCCTCACCATGGCACCGGATTTTTCTAACCCGACTCGTCATGTGACATTAGCACTGGGAGGAATCTCTGAAGCGCTCTGCACCTGCTGAGGCTTGAGGACCAGAATCCACGAGGACTCAGTCCAGACAACACTCCCTGCACCACTGTGAAGTTTCTCCAAAGCAGGAGAGCAGAGACCCGGGAGCACCATTCTCCTCTGGGCATTCGCCAGTCATGTGGGAAAGGCCAGTGCCCGTGAGCGATGAGCACTCACCCAGCTCAGGGCATGAGTGCTGTTGGGGATGGGCTCATCCATGCTCAAGTGTGTAGGTGGTTCTGAGCATCCTCAGGGCACTACCCACTCTTCCTCTCTCCCATCTCCCAGGTGAAGAGCACGGGTGCAGGCACATTCTGTGCCATGTGATATTCTCCACACTCCTCAGAAGCGTGGCTTTGACACACCTCCATGACCAGTAAAAAGATACGGGCACCCTCTGGGACTGGCTGCGCAGGTCCCTGGTGAGCCGGCCTGAGGGAGTGCTGCCCGCCCCTGCCCCTGGCCCTGTCTGAGCTCTCACCAGTTTGCAGCTCATACGAGGCGGTTCCTGCAGTGCGTTCCTGGCACCTGGTAGAGAGATGCGCTGGTCATGCCACTGGGGGAGGGGGTGAAGCTGCGGAACTGCTGATGGTAGACGGGGATGATGGCTTTGTGTCAGAGTGACAGCAGAGGGACAATTGAAGCCCACTCTAGGCAAAACCCAAACAGAGCTCTGGTATAAAATAAGCGAACCAGGATTCCACATATTAAGTTAGTTTTGTAACCATGAGGGTGTGAGGTGCTGCGGGCTGTGGGCAGGCATGTGTGTGCCTGTCTCGGTGCCGCTGCTGCGATGCTCAGGCTGGAGACTCCACGCAGCGTCCAGAGTGTTTTATTGGCACTGGTTCTAGTGACACTCATAAAAGGACCCTGCAGTGTAAGGAGAAAGGCTCTGCTGGGCCCCACCCCAGAGCTCCTCAGCTGCAGGGGACCTGGTCAGTGCATTCCTCAAGTTAGAGCTGTCAGGTGACGGGAGCACCATGTCAGCACCCAAAGTCAGCAAGAACCTGGCTCAGGATGAGGAGGCCGGGGAGTTGCAGAGGCAGGCAATCGCTCCGAGCAGCTCTGCCGTGGACGTGAGAGCAGCCAGCTGACTCCTGTTTCCCAGGCTCTGTGAGTCCTTCCACATGCAGACTGGACACTGGAGAAGAAAGCAGGCCAGGGACGGCTAAGCCATGGGGAATGTGGCATGGTCATCCCTAGGCAAGGACCTGCCCTCCTGTCTGTTCCATCCCCCTCTGTCACTCTGAAGAGGGCGGGGGCGCACACATGTGCCGCTGCTCAGATGCGTGTTCTTCTGCTTGCTCAGCTGTGGCGGTCCTCATTCTCTGAGAGCTGCTCAGCCCTCACCTCTATGAAAAGGCCCACCCCAAGTGCACACCCTGCCCCTCAAAACCACACACAGAACGGCCCATGTCACCCTGTGCTGAGAGTGTGTGTCCCCTGCCCGCCCTGGGCAGTGAAGCCCTTGACGGTCTAGGTGGAGTCTTCTGCTCCCCTGAGGCAGGGCCAGTGCGTCCTGCTTTCTAGGTGCCCAACACACTTTCTCTAGGAGGCTTTGGAGGTGGGCAGTCTCAGGGTGGACACCCAGCAGTTCGCAGACACTGCAGCCAGTGTCAGCACCCTGGCCAGCCTTGTCTCCCGATGTCTCCCTGGGGAAGTGGGTTCCGGGCAGGATGGGGGCTTTGCTTTCCCGCTGTTGGGCTAATCTTCCCAAAACATGCTTCCTGTTTTCTCTTAAATACCTCTTTCCCTCCATAACTGTATTTTAAAAGTGCTTCCGGTGCCTTTGTGCTACTGATATGGGTTCTCTTAATCCTAGGAAGGAGCTGGCTTTTTCAGATTAACTTGCCTATTAGCCAAACACCCATGCAAGCTGTGGAGCGTGTCCATTTGTAACCTAACAGTGCTGCGTAGTCCTTCTGCCAGACCTCTCCGGATTTCATGTTACCCCAAGGTGGTAGCTCAGGTGGGTTTATTCACTCCAGAGCTAATCCCATGAGAGCACCCCTTTTTATTGTGGTCTCTCATGATTTCAGTAACATATTTTGTTGGTTATTAATAAATGTCCTGACAAAATGGATGTGTTAAACCCTAGCCACCAAGGAAAGGAAAGACACCCTAGAACCGCTAATGGCAGGAGGAGAAGCTGGTCACACGTCACCTGTAGGCAGGAGAGTGTGTTAGAATCTCTTTACGTGAAGATCTCAAATGTGGAGAGAAAACATTCATAGTTAGCTCTGCTTGGTGGGCCTATGAATGACTTTAATTCTCTTTTTTGTTTCTCTGGTTAGGGAGTTTTCCTGGATGAACAGAAATGTCTTTGTATCAAGTGGGGAAAACCATTCCAAAAAAGCCTAACTCTGGTAACCGTCACCCACAGGATCCTCTCCTGTCCTGGACTCTCCAGAGAGAGGGAGGTCTCTATGCACAGAGACCAGAAGATCCGTGTTCCTCCCGGGAGTCAGAAACCTCCACCACCACGTGGCCGTGGAGCAGGAGGCAGGGCAGGGACAGCTGAGCCACAGGACATGTGGCTTGGTAATCCTGAGGATGAGGACAGACAGGTGCCACAGTTGGGAACATTGTGAGCCCTGATGAGGGAAAGAGCAGGGGCTCCTGGGCTGGTGAGCAGTCGGTGAGGGGACTGCGGGGACTGCTTCCCCAGGGAGAGTCACCCTCAGGTGAGCCGGAGACCGGCCTTTCCAGGGGACAGCCGGGTCCTGCCATGAAGACCCTCCTCCCGCGGCTGCACAGAGCTGCCTCCCCAGGTGATGGGTCCCTTGTTCTGTCCCAAGGAAGAGCACCCCCAGGGGATGGGTGCTGACCCAGGACTGGACCAGGCTGTCTGTGACACCCACAGCTGAGGACATCTTCAAAGGAGGCCAAGAGCAGCCCCAGTGCCTGCCTGCCTGCCTGCAGAGCGGCGTCTCTCATAAGCTCTGCGTCCAGTGCCTGTGAACGGACGGCATCGTCACCACACAGTCAGGGAACCTGAGGCCGAGCTAGAGGGAGCCAGAGCTGCCGCACACGCCTGGCCCTCAGCACATTGTGGCCTTGCACCAGTCAGATGGTGCTTCTGAGGGCCACCTCTGCCCAACACGGGAGGCCCCCAAGCTCAGTGGGCCTGCGGGTGCTCTTCTCCTCAGGTCACGTGTCGGCTTCACCCGACTTCTAATGAAACGCTGCATTCTTTCTGCCGATAACATCACACAGTCCTAGGAGCGAAACAGAGAGCTTCCATGTTCAGGTGACGGAAGATTCTAGAAAGGACATAACTAGAACTGTGTCTGCAGTGGCCAGTGTCCTTCCCCACACAGCACTGGGATGTGGAGAAACTGAGTGTGGCCCCAGGGCTGGAAAGAGGGCTCGGTCCCCTCTCTGTCCTCACTGGATGGCGTGTTGGTGATTTCGCGGCTGCCTCCGTCCCCTCTGGCTGGCAGATGGCTTGCGCGATTCGAGACGTGCAGATGAGCTTTTCCTCTCCTTGGAACCCCAAGTTCCTCAAAGCCTTTGAAACAAGACTACAAAACGGCACGTGGGATCCCTTCCCCTTCACTTCCACTGAACTATGTTTGACATAAGTGGCTGAATTCCACAGGCCTGTGACAGCGTGTTCTCCCCACGTCCCAGGGAAATGAGTTGGTGAGGAGGCCACCAAGCAAGGAGGTCAGCCAGATCACTCAGCCACGCGAGGCCGCTGCGCGTCTACCCTGCAAGTTCCTCACCTCTTTGAACTAAAGCCCTTCTGTTTATGGTCAGCATTAATGATTGGAAAGGCAAATACACTTGAATGTCAGAATTTCACGGTTTTGTTTTTGTTTTTTTATTCTCGGGTGTAAATGGAAAGTTCAGTCCCTAAGTTTATGTGACTCTGTGTTCCTACAGGCGTCAGAATGATGTGAGCTGACTGGTGAGAGTAGTTGAGAAACAGGCCTGGAGAGGGACTGAGGATGGTGACACAGCTGATCTCTGTGATTTGGGGAGGAAAGGATAAATACAGCTTTCTATCCTTAATGAGCCTCAAGGCAGGTCGCAGTGTAAGACCATGGTCCATAGAGCAGTTTTATGACGGACTTGGAAAGTGGATGGGAAGAATTTTGGTAACAGAAGTCTCACAATGCTCATCAAAGTAGATAAGTTTGTGGAATTCTTTCTGAGGTTGATTAATCAGCCATAAAATGAAAACCCAGAGAGTTGGAAAAGCTAATCATTTAGAGCATGCAAAGATGTCACTCTTCACATGTGGCTCACTAAGGGCCAGTGACGGCACAGATGGATGATGACTTTTCCTGACTGGTCACCCTAACTTTCACTTTCAGTGACTTACCTCATCAGAACCCAAGGCTCAGACAATAAAAATACAGCTGCCCTCTCAGCACTCTCCCCCAGCTTGGCTTCCTTTCCTGATTTCCTGGAGGGTGGTGTTTCCCTTTGATCCAGTCCAGGGTGAGGGCTGAGAGCCTGAAATACTGCAGAAGGATCTTCCTAAGAAACAATCTTCTGGCCGTTGTCCAGGCTCCTTGCCAGGTTTTCCATCTCACTAGCACATCAGGGATGTGAGGTTTAAGACTGCACATGTCCAGGGTTCTGCTAGAAACACAAGCTCAGGAACAGTCTGGAATGCAGTGTGGTGGGCCCTGTTGTCCTCAGGGGGGGCTGCACGTTTGATGACGTTGGGGAAAGGAAGGGTTTGGTCTAACACCCAGAGAACCCGGTCAGAGCGGCTCTGCAAATGGATGGACAGGCATTTGTTTCTATCATACCAACAAATAAGAAGACCACCCTGTGAGAGGAGACCCCGGTTCACTTGAGACTTTAAAAGGGAAAGAAAGAAACATGATGATGTGGCTGGACCCGAGGAGTCCAGAGGTGTGGATGGTGACAGAGTCCCATTCTGTCCTGGAGATGAGAGGATCATTGGAAAGAATGAGACGCCGACCCCACATCTGCTCCTTGATCCTGCAGAAAGACGTGTTCATCTCCTCACCCTGATCAACGACAGCGTTTCCTCGCCCACTGTGTGTTGAGAAGGCCATTTCAGAAAATTCACCCTCTGACACTTTCTGTCTGTCCACTCCAGTTGTTCATTTTTTGTTTGCACTGACTGGAGCCTCGGCCACAGGCCGTCGCATTGGTACCTGAGGGGAGAATACCTAGATCTCCGCACCTCCAGACAGACTGGTGCAGGAAGACCCCAGAGCTGCCGCCCCAGGACAGCCTCAAAGGAGCGCAGCTGCTCACCTCTGTTGGTTGCCACAGGGACTGTGTGGCCCCCGAAGATGCCCCTTTGTTCTTCTGGACGAGTTGGTCTCATCAGGGAAAACTTCATTCAAGGACAGGGAGTGGGGCACAGTTGTGGATAACAGTACCAATCCGCCCTTGGTTTCCATACTACATGACAGTTCTAGTTATGTCCTTCCTAGAATCCTCTT
Organism: Urocitellus parryii; assembly: GCF_045843805.1. Lineage (NCBI taxonomy): Eukaryota > Metazoa > Chordata > Mammalia > Rodentia > Sciuridae > Urocitellus > Urocitellus parryii. The sequence continues at coordinate 3,093,029 of NC_135532.1, forward strand.
GCATAATCCCCTTCTTTCTCTGGCCCAGAGTATAAAGAGCAAAATGATATTGCAAAATGACAGGGGTTAAGTAGACGTTCTCTTGAGCACAACTTTAGAAACTCTGTTTTTTCAAAGTGTAACAGTGTTTCTGAGTTTGTAACTGACAAACAGTCAAGGGTGTGTGTGTACAGCAGTGAGCGAAAACCCAATTGGTTTGGTCTTTCTGTTGACCAGGGCACCAATGAGAGATAGCTACCCTTTGTGCCGCAGGCTTTTCTCGGCCCCGGCCGGCCGAGCGAGCTGGCTGAGCCCCGTTCCTGCCGCTGCTATCGCCGCACTGCCTGCGGCACCCCTGCTGAGCGATTCCCTGCTGAGCTGTCAGTGCACGCGGGCTTGCAATCTTACAACCCGGTTGGGCACAAAAACATAAGCCAGTCAAACTGAGACAAAGTTTTATTTAGAGAGAGGCCGTGTGCGTCCCCTAACAAGTGGGTCCACCACACGTGTGTTCTACCTGAGCCGGGGGGCTTCCACTTCCCCCGGAACACCCTCCTACCATCCTTTCCCAACCAATGGGAACTCTCCCATTACAAGAGTGACATGAGTAACCTGAGTCCTGAAATGGGCCCAGCTAAACAGCATGAGTCCAATTACCATATGAATGTGAATTGCTGGCTGGCAGTCATTAAATCCAAAGGTGCCTGTATCAATATTTTTGCTGTGGCTCCTAACACTTTGCACCCCAGGGTGTTGTCCTGGTGAGGGCTGTGGTCAGGGTGCAGGGCTGGACCAACTACCGCCATCCCTAGCTGAATTCCCGTCGCCCCAAGAAATCGAGGAAACGTAAGGGGGATGGAGAACGGTGAGAAGCTGGGGTGTCTACTGGAGAAGCGTGGAAATCCTAGGCCATCTTGATAGTCCAGCTGGAGCCCGACCTTCTGGCTGGCCACTCGACGTAGCATGATCCTGATCCTTTGGTTTTCGAATTATGTCTCATCAGCTGAACCTGTTCTCAAACAAAATCTTAAGACAGGTCTCTAGCCTTAGAAAACAATAGCTCAGGTGCCGGGAGAACTGCTCTGATCACAGCAGGCGTGGGCTGGGGGCCCAGGCGGATCATTCTAGACCATTCTGAGGTGTTTCAGAGCCAGGTAGCAACCCGAAACAGGAAGGAGATTGCCAAAGTGCAGTGCAATGATCCAACTCATTAAACAGAAGTGCCACCAGAACCCAGCCCCTGCTAAACACACGGGCACTGTTCTTTGCGGTATACTGTGGCATCGCGTCACCTAGAAACATTCCGTCTGGTGTGGGTATGGTTGAAGATGCGGAGGAAGCTGCAGTTCGATTCTGAAAACTCCCCACTAAACGGTCAAGTTAAAACCCCGGGTGTAAAGATTCAGCTTATTCTTGCAGATGAGTTGGACTCGTCAGGGAAACTTCACTCAAGGACGCTGGGGACCAGGGAGTTGGGCACAGTTGTTGGTGACAGTACCAATCCGCCCTTGGTTTGTATGCACATCTTTCAGGGCCTGGGAACCCTGAACACCTTCCCCCTCCACCTGCCTCCTTCCCACCTCACCTGCGCCTGCCTCTTCCTGAGGTTCCTGGGAATCTTCTCAGGGTCCAGGGACCAGCTCAGGGCCAGCTCTGCTCCCCGGGGGTCTCTTAGGGCAACACTGCCTGTGCGGGTCAAAGCAAAGGCTCTCCGCTCAAGCTCCACGGGACCCATGTGGGGGCCTCTGCAGTAGAGAAAGCTGGCAGAGCGGGCTTTCCCCTTCCCTCCTCACGCTGCTCCTTCCTGTCTCAGTGACTGAGGAGGGGTGGCCAGGGGCCATCTTTCAGATGACACGTAGGCTGGGCCCAATCTACACCAAAGCTGAGGGGCCCCGATCTGAACATACGCTGCAGGGGCAGAAAGGTGCCCTTCTTGATGTTGTGATGTAGCTTTGCAGCATGTAACTGAGGGAAACTGGGCAGTGGGCCACGCACCTCTTGGTATGACTTTTGCAACTTTCTGTCAATCTCCAAGTATGTCAAATAAAATAAAAGAGTTCTGGGATGGCTTTTCCACTGGGACCTGCTCCTCTCTTTGCCTTCCTCCCGGCCACCTCATCTCTGCAGCCTGGGGGCTGGCAGCCAAGCTGCAGGAGACCTCAACCTGGAAGGGACCCTGAGTCCGAGGAGCTGCCGGACTCGTGCCTCCCCACCCCATCTCCTCCTGCCATGTGCACTGACCATGAGGACAGGGTGCTCCTAATTTGCTGTGCTGCTTCTGGGGTTTTGCATTCAGCCTCCACAGACAAGCCGGACCTCTCACTGTGGATTCTTTAAACACAGATCACCTCGGTGGAAAAGTTCACAGATTTCAAGTTCTGGAGCATGTGCGTCCCAGGTTCTGTTGGGGGCCGCCACAGTCCCTGTGGCAACCACCAGAGGTGAGCAGCTGCGCTCCTTTGAGGCTGCCCTGGGGCGTGATGGCCGGCAGCTCTGGGGTCCTCCTGCACCAGTTTGTTTGGAGGTGCGGGAAATCTAGGTACTTTCCCTCAGCAGGAACGGTCTGTGTGGAGGGAGTAACATTATATAGGACAGCGGAAAGACCCAACAGGAATTCTTCGAGTATTTTCCCAAATACTCCTCCCCTGAAAATCACTTGTTTACAGTGGCCACAGTTTTTCGAAGATTTATGGCTGTGACACAAAATGTATGGATCCAGCTTTTCCCTCTGAGATATGCAAATCATCCATCTGAAATGGCAAAGCTGAATTAAAACATCGTCAGTAGCACCCCACTGAAGATACTGCATTTTTGACATGTTAGCAAAGCCCTTGTGGCCTCTGTTAGTGTCAGCATTATAAAAAATTTCAGATCTGCTCTTTAAAAAAGTCCAGTTGTTTAAACAATTGCAAAATGATATTTTATAATTACCCAACACTGACTACAGATTGCGTTTAAGTGTTTCCCAGGAATTTCAGAAACTTATTATTAACGAATTGAAAGCAAGAGGAAATAGCTAATCCTGGTCTTTGAAGTCGTTTGAGATTTAATTGACCATTAGGCCACCGACCATCTTGGCACATGACCATTTAATAATGAGGAACTCAACCTTACATTAAGAACAGGAGCCGCGTAATTCATCAAAAGCTACACACCACTTACACTGCTTTCCGTGGAGATTTCTTAGGGAAAGTGCAGAACACACGGTTTTAAGTAATTTATGAGCTTTTTAGTAGTGTTCCAGCTATTGAGTTCTGGCAATAATGAAAATGTTTGTGGACAAGAATGCTTGATTTTTTTGACTTGAGCCATGATTATACCTCGTCTCTTACTACAAAAATTTAGATTGCAATTAATGAAGTCAATGGGGAAAATTTTTTTAAAAATTGGTGATTCTGATAAACAAATATTTAAAGTGTTTAAACCAGTTTAAACAATACCGCCTAATAGCCGAACAATGACAATTTCTGAAAGTGTACAACTCCTCTGAAAAATCTCATTTGACCCATATGGATTCAATTATCAAAATACCAATTTAAAAATTTATTTTCAGACTCGACAGCACCCCTGTCAGATTAACCCTTTGACATGCTTATGACAAAGAAATATGGCCACTTTGTTTTCATATTTTGATTTGAAAATGGACCTAGCCCTGGTCGCCTGTGGGGCTTTGCACAGGAAGAACACTGAGTTGAATGCCTCCACCTTCCTGCATCTGAGGCCGGGGACCCTCAGCCGGAGGGCCCCCCCCCCCCCCCCCCCGTGAACTCGGTGGCCTTGAGCGCGTCACTCCGCCTCTGGACGTGGGGTCCCAGCCTTGCCAGTCTGCAGTGTCATGGAACATTCTGGTTTCCCAGCTTCAAACATATCTGGTGATCAAATTCTTTCCCTCCGCTCACCCCAATGTCAGATGGAGACACCACGCCCGGTTCAGACATCTATTCGCTCAGTTCTGTGTGCGGATGGGTTCTGGTGTGGGCATGACCTGCAGGAACGACCCGTGGCTGGGTGGGTGGACCTGCACTGGTTCTCGCGCGGCTCTGCTGGGGTTTGAGGCGTGCTCTGGATCAGCCATGGGGGGTGTGCATTTCTGCAGAGGTCCACCTCAGATAAGTCAAACAGAATAATGGCTTTACACCTCTTCCTCTGGCCCCTGCTTATCATTCTTCAGAAGGTCTTAATGCCTCCGCTTAAGGAGCTTCCGAGGTAACTCATGGCAGGTCTTTCACGAGCTCTCCTCGGCTTCCTGCTTGGAGTTTTAGGCATGGCCCTATCGCCCGCCAGCGGTTCAGGGGAAATCCTGTCATACAATTTAGCACCTGGATGGGGCGTTTAACACCTCTGCTGAGCGGGCTGTAGCTTCCATGGTCAACACTGGACAGACACAGGACGCCACCCATGAACTTGAACCAGACAGGCACCACTTCTGTTCTGACAGTGTGTGAGTTGTAAATACATCCCCACCTCTTCCATTCAAGTCCACCCTCCCAGGCCTGCAGCTGGGAAGCCTGGCTCTGCCCGACTCTGTGCTGGGGCAGAGACCCAGCAGCCACAGAGGTTAAGTGAGCAAATCCACATATTGGCTCCCACTGGTATTTTGGGTCACATTTTGCCTAACAGAATCAGGTCTTTCCCAGTTGCACTCTGTGATCTGTGCCTTCCGCACTACTATGATTGTCTAGAATATAAAGCCCACCTGTGCCCACCGGGTCACTATGACTGGTGGTAAGTCATTGGAAGTTGCCGTGTTTCAATGCATCTATGTAAATCCTGGTATTAAAGTACTTGCACATAAAATGTTGTTTAAAAGAAACGATGATTCCTAATTATGTTTTAACCACATCCTTTATTTATTCACTTGAATACATTTACTTCAAATAGTCCACAAGAGACAAGATCTCGACAGGAACCCACTTTACTCTGGCAATACCTTAATGTGATATAATTTTGGAGATGCTAAATATTCTTCTTTTTCTAAAATTTTATTTCCTATTTGAAATTTGACCAGAGAGTATTCCCTGATACTGTGCATAAGGAGCTGCAGGGATTTTCTTCACAATGTTTTAATGACAGAAATAATGGCTCTATGATGCCAAATTGAAAAGTAAATAAATGCTTCAAGAAAGTGTCTTGGGATGCACGACCATTTGATGTAGCCTTAGTAAGGACCAAGAGAATACATGCTACTGGATTTCAATCATTAAAATTGCAAAAGCAAACAATAACACTAAAACCCAGAATTGAGCCCTGGGTGCAGCATCTAGTCACAAACAAGAGTATTACGTACGTTTGAAACCTTTTCAATAGCCTCACATTTTTCCTATAATTTTTATTAATAAATTCTACCAAGTCTTTTACTCTTGACCAAAATAAAATATTCCAGCACGACCTCTCCACATTTGTTTTGTATTACTTTTGTTGCAAAAATGTTTAGTTGCTACACCTAATTTATGGCTTGTGACATCATTTTGAACACAAAGAAAGATGAACAATTTCTTAAAGGGAGCATGTCTTCTAAAATATTGGATTCTGAAAACAAGTTTGGAAGGAGTTGTCACAGCTATTAATCACTGAGGAGCAACCATGCTCCAGATAATTAGTGAGTCGGGGTACAGAGCAGACTTGGGTGGGCGTTCTAACCATGGGAATGTACTGCCGAGAGCAGATCAGGTGGCAAGTTGGAGAGCGGCCGAGGTGTGAGAAACGCGGCAGGAGGGGTAAAGGAGAGGACCAGGTACTCGTGAAGAGCCTGGGGGAGCCTGGAGACAGAGGGTGCTGTAGAGCCCGGCAGGCCTGGCCTGAGCGCACCTGGGGTGGAGGGAGCCGAGCTCCCTAAGAAAGAGGATGGCATGTGGTGCCAGGAGCTGTGGTCCTTGTGGGCCTCTGGCAAGCCCTTGGCTTTTCCCCTGAAAAGAGGTGGGATCCGTGCGGTTGTCTGGCAAATATTCTGTGCACAGGAACTGAAAGCTCAGCCTGCCTGTGGTACGCTGAGTTATGTTCCCCCCAAAACTCTCAACCCTAGTCCCCAGGACTCTCAGTGTGACTTTACTTGGAAATGGGGCCTTTGCAGAGGTCATCGGGTTGAGAGGGGTTCACCAGGGCAGGCCCCATCCTATTTGACTAGTGTCCTTATAGGAAGAGACGAAGACACGCAGGGACTTCCAGGGGAAATGGAGGCTGGGGCTGGAGTGCTGCTCCCCCTGGCCAAGACGGGAGCTCAGAGAAGCTGGAAGCCAAGGCTCGCCCCGCGGACTCCGCCACTTCAGACTTCCAGCCTCCAGAGTGCCAAGACATGTCTTTCATTGTGAGCCACCCAGTTTGTGGCATGCTAATCTTGGTAGCCTGGGAAGGGACATCTAAACGGAGTGAGAAGCAGGGATGGGTGATGGGTGGGCGGGGGGAGTGAGCGGCGGGATCATGGAAGTTCTGCGTGTGCTCCAGTGTCCTGAGCAAGCCCGAGGTTGTGTCCACAGACGTCCAGGACAGACCATGTGGTCTCACCAGAGAGGCCCTTGGCTACTTGGGTGCAGCCTGAATGTTGGAGGACTGCCCTCGGGTAGAGCCTGCAGTTGGAGCGGTGCAGGGTGTGTGCAGAGGTTGCCATGAGTTATTGCAGAATTAAATTTGGGAACAGAGGGAAGCAGGGCTTGAGGGAGGAGTGAAGCCACCCAAGATTGGGAGAAGCCACGAGCTGTGTGTCCAGCAAAGCCGCTTCCCCCACCCAGATCCCTGCCCAGCAGCTCACAGCCAATTTCTGTCCAATAGATCCGTATTTCACGCAGCCCCCACACTCCACTGCTTGGACAGGGAGGGCTCTGGGCTCGATGCTGTGGAAGAATGTACACTCTTAGGGCAGGAAAGAGCCATAGCCAGCCTCTAGCCAGAGCCCACCTGCCTACTGATGAGGAAATAACTTGGGTCAATCCCTGTGCATAACAAAGAGCTATCAAAGTGCCGGTGTCTGGCGTGACCAATGCGTCCTCTCTTTGTCTGAATGGAGATTGGTTATGACCTCAGGTCTCAATAGTGACACCGTCTATAAATGTAGGGCCAGCAACCCCTCCTCAGTGGGCTGTGAAAGGGAGGGGAGGGCGAAGGAGGAGAGGGGGAGATGCACGCCTCAGGCTTCAGGGGTTGGTGTTCATGTCAAATTCTACATTAAACACAGCGTGGGGAGATGATGCAACTATTTCAGCCTGCACATGCACCTTTGTCTGTCTCTCTCCTTCTCTCTTTACCCTTCTGTTTGTGCATACTCACAAGTGTGATTGTGACTTTCTGACACCCAGCAGGGAGCCTCCGGGAATCCAGGGAGAGACTGGGCCCCTGCACAGGCCCCATGCACACCACCACTTCTCCTAGAACTTGTAGGGCAGCAGGCCAGGTGTGGGCAGGTGTGCACTCCTCTGCTGACCATTAGGGGTAAACAGACCCTCCCCACTCGAAGCTGTCCCAGGTCACCTATAACTTAGGTGACTGAAATGTCGGTCAACACAAACCTGACGGAGGCAGCACTGAAATGCAGCTCCCTCAAGGTGTCCGTCAGGGTTTCTATTAGTGACTGTTTAGGACAATTTGCTCATAGAGCTCATTTCAGGAGTCAAGTAATATTAGAATAAAAGTAACCACGCCGTTATATCTATGTTCTAATGAGACCTAGTCCTTCACACTGGCCTACTTCTTGGGAAGAACAAACTGCCACACTTTTCTTACGTCTTTGAAGGATACGGCCAGGCAGAGGGGCCGGGCAGACCCACTGTGGGAGGTGGTGGGACCCTCCCTGAGGGTGGAGATTGGCAGGAAGGTGGCCTGCCAGATGCTTGGTGATCAACATGGACAACACATTTCACTGGCTGTCATGTGCTGAAAGGAAAATATTGGTCATAAACGGGGAAATCTGCACTGTTGGACACATCCAATGTACCATTTTATGTCTCCTGAAGCTATTTTGGAGTGATTCAGACATTTCCAGCATGGCTGGGCTTGTTATTGGCCTTCAGTACACTCATCCTTTGGGCAATTTATCAACTTTTAAAATGTTAATGGAACCTTCATACTTTCATTTCCCTGCTCAGGTGCTCAGAGCCCTAGACACTGTGAAGCAAAGATCCAGGAGGAGGTGGGGCCTCGTATCTGCCCCACTGGGGACAGCAAGACGCCTGCTGAACCCTGAGACTACTTCCACCTTGACCTTGCTTTGCACGATTCCCCTCCTCTGCTCCTTCTGCCTCCTGCCTGCTGCAGCTCCCCCAGGCCAGGCCACTCACCAGCCCCCTCCCTGTGGACAGAAGGCACGGCTCTGACCCTTCTCTTTCCAATGAGGGCATCCCCCATCATCCCACAGGACCCTGGCTAGCTGACGCCTCTGGGACCCTGCTGATCAGGCTGGGTCTGATACCCCGTGTCGCACTTGCCCTCTCCAGGAACAGGAGCTCAAGGGTAGAGACATGTCCCCAGCAGGATGGCAGAAGTCCTCCCATCAAAACTGGCCTGCAGAGGCAGACAGAAAGAGGGTCCAGGTAGGGCTGGATTGCCAGCTGCAGAGACGTGGGGACTTGTCAACTTGCTCCCTCCTGCAGCAGCAGACGATGAACCCCACAGAGGAACGAAACAGAAGCGGGGGGAAAGGTAGGGGTGAGGCAGAGGATGAAGAAGAGGCGGGGCAGTGGCCCGTCAGGTGCACATGGGGTCTACCCCCTGGCTGAGCCTGTGCCCAGGGCCAGCAAGTCTTCCTTTGGCTGCACTCACATCCCAGACACTAGAGGTCCAGCGCCATGGGAAACAGCTCCGTCTTTCTCCCTGTCCACAACCCGTCTTCCTCCCAGGCCAGGAACCCCTGCTGCTCTGGGTGCTAGCATGAGGCAGGGGCCTGTCCTGTCTCTCCAGTCCTGGTGTTCCCATGGGTCCCATGGCCACCTGGCTCTCCAGAGAAGGGGAAAAGTCCTTTGGGACATATGTTTATAGCTCAGCTGTTTGGCAGATGTCTGGGCCCTCTAGGTGTCCCTGGTGGATCCCCCGGGGTCCTGAAGTCGCTGGGACTGCTCTTCATCTACTCCTGGCTTTCCCCACAGCTCTCTCAGAAGAAGATCTTGTTCAGGCTCCAGGCCCCTGTCTCGATGACCATATGGTCAGAATGGCCCCCTACCCCAGTCCACAGAGGTCCAGTTCCTCCGGCTGCTGCTCTTTCTTGCACTGGGGCTGTGGCTGCTCCAGGCTGGTGCTCTCGTGCTTCTCCCAGGTTCAAATATGGACACCCAGACCCCACCCCAGGAGCTTAGGCTGCATGATGAATCCGGGGGCTCTTCACCACTGGGCCACATCCCCCCCTTTTTATTTTTCACTTTGAGACAGTCTTGCTGAGTTTCTGAGGCTGACCTTGAACATGCAATCCTTCTGCTTCAGCCTCCCGAGCCACTGGGACTACAGGCATGCACTGCACCCAGCCGAAGTCTCTGTTCTGGTAAGTAGAGTTGGTTCTCCATATTGGTGTGTTGCACATTTGTGGACTCCAACTCAGATTAAAAAATCTCAGAAAAAAGTTACATCTGTATTGAACAGAAACAGAGCTTTTTCAAATTCCCTGAACAATAAAGACTTTACTCAGCACTTACATTATATATTGTAAGTATAACCTAGAGATGATTTAAAGGACGCAGGGGGTTTGTGTAGGTAACTGGCAAACACCGTGCAGTTTAACGCAGTTTAACGGGAAACCCGAGCATCCCTGGATTTCTGTGTCTTCAGTGTGTCAGGGGACGGTTCCTGGAACTCACGTCCGTGAATTCTCAGCCTCTGCTGCTCTATGCTTCTCACGGCATCCACTGACCTGGGAGAACAAATTCCATGACACCCAAGAGACCAGCACCTCCCTTCCAGGAAAGCCACCTCGAGGACCCATCTCCTTGAATTCTCCTCTTAGTCATCCACTGGTGGGTGATGGGCCAAAGGTCCCAGAGGTGTCTTGGCCACTTTGGGCGAGTCCGTGGGTTTTACCACTAGTGAGGAGGACATTCCTGCCCCTGTCCTCAGATTTGAAGCCTCAGCTCTTTCCAAGGCAGGAGGGAGTTACAGTGGTTTCAGCTCAGGCCCTGTGGGTGCAGCAGTGGGGTCCAGGCATGCACACTGGGTCGCTCACGCAGCCCCAAGACCTTAGGGTCTATTCTTTTCAGACGCTTGCTTCTCCCTGTAAACGACAGGGTTATTACTGTGGTGTTTTATTTCCCTCCACCCATTTGTCGTCTCCTAGGAATTTTCTTCTACTTATATAGAGGTCCTGCATTTTCTTCACCTGCTCCCAGCAACAAGTGGCCATGAGCACAGGAGTGAATGGGTCCACACAGGAGTCCCCGCACCGCCTTCTCCTGGTGGGCTCAGGCCAGCGATTTCCCACGTGAAAGCTCATGCCCACCTTGAGCAACAACCCAACCACTTTCTTACCCACAAAGAAAACTGTGCCTCCGTCTCCACAAAGACATAATAGGAGAGGTGAGCTCCGCCAAAAGACCGAAAGACAGAGTCCTCAAAGAAAGGGGACTGAGCTTCTGCAGGATTGAACACAGCAAGAGGAAAAACAGGAGCTCTCTCAGGGACAAATCAATAGAACAGACGCTACAGGAAGAAAATGTCATGTGCGGTGAACGACGCAGAGCTCACACATTTGTAAGAGCTACCAGCCCAGTACGTGAACTAAACCAGCCTCCCCAGAAGACACGTTGCACCCTGATCCCAGCCAGTCTCCTCTCTCCCCAGAGAAACCACTAGCCTGACTCTTGTATTAATTGCGTCCTGTGTTTTAGAAATGTTTGCACTTAAGCTTGAGGTGTTTGAAGTTCCCATGTCACCCGTGGCCTCCCTTTCCTTACGGCCCATCTGTTGAGGAACGTGGAATTCGTCCTGTTAGGTTAGATTTCCCAGAGCAAAATCCTGCTGAGCCCTGCTGCACACGGCAGTTTTCCTGTGTCTTCTCTGTGCAGGATGCAGAGGTTTGATCAGGTATGGATCCAACTCCTCTGGCAAGATGACAGGTGGCACCACGCTCTGTCATCATGAGGCACACAGTGTCTTTTTTTTTGCGGCATTTTGACCGACACGTTCATGGGTGCTCAACGCCTAGATCCATGGGGCCATCTGGGGGTTAGAAAACACGTATAATTCCATTTTGTTTTGTTTTCAGTGGTATTGGGGACAGAACCCAGGGCCCCATGCACACTAGGCAAATGCCATACTACTAAGCTACATCCCCACCACTAGAAAATATTTACATTCCAATTCTACCACTGTTATGGTTCAGATCTGGAATTTCCCCAACACTGCAGCAATGTTCAGAGGTAAAATGATTGGCTTATGAAAGCTCTGACCCCATTGGTGGATTAATCCATTGGATGGACTAATAATTCCAATGGACTGCCAAGTGGTGACCACAGGCAGGTGGGGCATAGGGGGAGGAAGTACGTCACTGGGGGGTATGATCTTGGGACTGAATCTGTCCCTGGCCCCTCGCTGGCACACTTGTGCTCTCTCCTCCTCCCCACCCTGCCACCTCCCAGCTGCTGTGACATAAGAGCTTTCCTCTGCTGCTCCTTCTGCCATGGTATTTCCACCTTGGAGCCAGGCAACCATGGACTGAACCTCTGAAACCATGAGCCAAAATAAACCTCTCCTCCTTGGTGTTGTTCTTACAAGGCACTTGGTTAGAGCAGTGGAAGACTGACTACACCATCACTGTGTTTCCATGCATTAGTTGGGATAGATTTGTAGGGAGACTTGACCTCTTGTCAAGTGTTTTAGCATTCCATGGTCCAGCTGATGTCGGGTGAGCCGTCCTTGATTTTCTCTTTGTTTATTAGTATTCCAAGAGAGTGAACTCGTTGCCATCCTAAGAAACTGATGAGGTTTTTTAAAATTATCATTATGAACCCAAGTACTTCGCTATTCCCACCCCTACTGGAAGGAATCTTTTCCATGAGAGCCTGGATCTGTGCGTGGGAATTAGTGACTGGCCAGGACACCAGGACAAGCCTTTGCACCCTGAAGGATGGCCCCTGAATCCAGGACCCATGATCCCTACAGCAGACAGGAGGACAGAGCGCTTGGGGGGGTCAGAGGGCTCAGAGTTGTGGAAACATCAGCAACGAAGGCAGTGCCAAGTCAGGAAGGAGGGAAGAGAGTTCAGAACTTTTACTCTGGGCAAGGTTCTAAGCTGGTGGAATCCCTTCTCTTTGTTTATGTGGTGTGACAGCTCATTCCTGATGCAGCAGCGTTCAGAGGACAGGCCTTGAGAAGTGATTGAATCGTGAGAGCTCTGACCTCTTCCTATTAATCCATTAATTGATTAATAGTTTGATGACATCACTGGGAGGTGGGCCTGGTTGGAGAGAGTGTGTCACAGGGTCGTGTACTGGAGGGGTATATCTAGTTCTGGCTCCTTCTCTGTCTCCTTCTCCCCCGGCCTCTCTCTCTCTCTCTCTCTCTCTCTCTCTCTCTCTCTCTCTCTCTTTCTCTCTCTCCCCATGCTTCCCAGCTGCCACAGGCTTAGTGGATCTGCCCCACCATGCCCTGCCTCCCCTCAGGTCCATGTCAATGGAGTCAGCCAACCATGGACTGAAACCATGAGCCAAAATAAATCCTTCCTCCTCCAAGTCACTTTTTGTCCCTCTTTGGGAATTTTGTCACAGTTACCATTGTGATTCCCGTGCAAAGGGGAGGAGGGATGCTTGCCTTCTGATACTCAGCTCAACTGTTCCTCAGTCTACATGGCTGCTTCTTGCAAGCCACAGCTCCCTGTGGGCTGTAGAAGAACTCCCTCTACCAAAATGCCTGGGGCAAGGTAGACAGCAGCCGCCTGCGGTTCACGAACAACATTTATACCTGGGCTAATTTTTCAGGGAGATTTGAAGCCGTCACTTCCAGGAAGCCTCGTAGCCCAGCTGCGCTGGAAAGCCTCACATGGTGCAGAGGCTGGTGGCAGAGAAACAGTGAGGGTCCTCCGATGACCGTTTGTGGTCAGACAGAAGACACCGGATGGGATTTCCACCAAGGGGGCATCTCGAAGGGTGATGTGGAGGAGCTGCACTGGCACCTACCACCTGCAGGGTTGAGCAGCTGTTCTCTGGGGATCCCTGTGGTTGGTTTCTGGCTTGTGCCCTGCAGAGGCTAGAGAGCCGGTCATTCTCTGACAGTCACTGCAGCCCTAGACCAACCTCAGGCTGGCCAGCTGCTGCTTCTTCCAGCCCTACCTCATGGTGACCTCTCCCAGAGTCTGCGCAGCCCCAGAGGCTGAACGGCACCAGCCTGGAGTCTTGGGGCACAATGAAATCATAGTACACGTAGCCTACCATGAAACCATGAGCCCAAATAAATCCTCCCTGGGTCTTTTCCTGTCCCATTTCACTGTACGATTCCAAGGGCGGGACCTGGGCGAGCTTCCCTGCCCCCTCCTGTGCACGGGGCGTTACGCACAGAAACCGTCACTCTTTGCTTAGCAGATTGTAGGTGTTTTAGAAAGACAGTCAGTGTCAGTATTTCCTAACTGGCTAGCCGCATGGCTTCTGAGCCCACCCTATTGCTGCCCGCACCATGTGGCTTCAAGAGGATGTCCAGAATTCGGCCTGCAAAGCCGAGGCCCCGGCCCCGAATCCCCGCTCTGCTGTTCATGAGCTGCCAGCTTTTAGTCTTTAGGGTAAATGCTTTTCTGTGTCCGCCTCATGATCTAGAAAGCAGATATATTTAGACCAGTTCCTCACATACCTTCTTTTTTTATTATTATTCAATTTTATGTCCGTAAGGGAAGAGGATGAGTCTTGTCTCTGCTGGTCCCCAGGAGCCAGGATTCCTGCACACAGTGCGGGCTCAGCAATGCGTGCTGAACTGACAGCACTGTGTGTACGCCCACCGGGGAGTCCGCGCCTGCTGGCTGTGCCATGAGACCTGAGCGCTAGGCTCCGGGTGCACTGTGCACTCACTTGTGGGTCTTCCCGTCACATGGAAGGCTGCACTGCCCCACACATGGAGCATGAAGGCCCCAAGTCAGTCCAGCCAACCAGCTGTGAGTGCACATGATGCACATGACCCTAGCCGGAGCGCTGTACCATCCACACTGACTTCTGCTCTGATGGCAGAGGAAGGCCAACCCAGAGCCTCACAGGTCCCCTCTGGGAATGATTATGTGGGGCTCTGCCCCACCATCCTGAAAGCAGGTACATGATATTAGTCAGCTTTTCATTACCATAGCAAAACACCTGAGGCAAAATAACTTACAAAGAAACAGGCCTATTTAGCTCGCGGCTTTGGAGGATGGAACTAAACGGCACATTGAGGCTCTGCCGGGCCCTAACTGAGTCACACCTTGGCAGGAGCATCTGTGCATCTCTCTGCCGCGTGGTCTTTCTCCCTCTCCCTACAAAGCCACCGGATTCAATCAAGGGGATCCTAAGGACCATAACTAATGTCATCACTTCTCCAAGGTGCCACATCTGAAGCTCATGGTGGGTTTCCACCCTCATGATACTCTTGACGTAGACTTCAGGGATTGCATGCCTGGACGAGCTAGGGGGACAGACCCATCCCTGCCAGAGCATAAACTGTGGGGTAGACCTGCGTGCAGCCCTTACGACCTCGTGGCCTCAGTCTCTAGAGCATAGCAGAGCCTATTCCAACATACCTCTAAAAGTCAAGCATGGCACCCAGGCCCGGACACAGGACCCACCACCTGTAGGCGAGGAAATAGGAAACCGGCATTCTGACTTGCTCAGGGTGAGTTTCTGGTCCAGAATCCAGGCTCAGGGTTGAGCCAGTGCTCCCTGGGGCTCAGGTCCACTCACTCCTCGACTCTGCTCCCCTAGCATCCTGCCTGGCACGGCTGTTCCTGCCACCAAGATGGGTTCCTCATTCCCTGTCTTAAATGAATTCCAGCTGCTCACATGGCTGACCTCAGAGCTTCCCTGGGATTGCATTCTCATCCACGAAGTCCTGGTGCAGGGCTCTGCGCTCCCACAGCTATCCAAAGCCCCTCCCCAAATAGATACGTGACCACTCGTCCTCTTCTCTGCCCTCTCCACAATTGACACCGTGAGGTCGGGGATGTGCCTGGCTGTAAGGTTTGCACCTCCTCTTCACAGACATCCCAGGCCACCTGGAAAGATGAGCAGGACAAAGCTGGAGACTCAAACCTCACCCAGGGAACAGGGCCTCTGAGCGCGGCGTTCTTACCAGCACTGTGCTGTCAGCCTGCTCTGCTCAGGGCTGGGGGCAGATGGCCGCACTGCCCTGTGGGAGGCCTGCTTCCAGGGCTGATGTACCCAAAGCAGCAGATGTGAGCTTCGAGCAGGCCCCGTCCCTGGCCATGAAGGCTTCCTGCCTGTCACTGCTTCCCCCTCCTCTGGACATTCGAGGCTTATTTTTTGCAGGTTGTGATTTTGCAACTGATCAGACACCGTCTTAACCCACTGCATGCTCTCTTGTGATCCACACAGCATGGATCCTCCAAGATCCTCTACGTGCATCTGTCCTGTCTCCAGTGGGGCGCGGCTCTGCCAGGCCAGCACTGGGCACGGAACCTGTCTGAGCTGCAGTTAGGGTGCCTTGCACCCCAATCCTGACATGCATCTAAGTACTTCTCTCAAGAGAACATATCCAGTCCTCTCCACCTTCTTCAGATCATGAAATACACTTTGGGTGAGCTGGGGCCCAGCTCCAGGAAGGACCACAGGGTCCTGGCTCCGTGTACCAGTGCTCCAGAGCTGTGGGAGCAGAGTCCTCTTAGTTCAACACATATTAATAAGTCATCATACAAACTCGAAAGACACAGGGACAGCATTCAAAGAAAACAGTCTACCAACCAAAGACATGGAAATCATTGTCCCTTCCCTGCAGCTGTCAAAGAACATTAGAAGCAACCTCCTTGCTGATCCTCAGCAGAGGGGTTTGGTGCCCACTCTCTCCAAACCTCTCCACCCATGGCCCTTTTTGCTCCCCAAAACTTCTCTTCCCAACCTCAACTCCCTCCTCCAACAGTCCCAGCCCCTTAACCCCAGGACACTTCTCTTTTCTCATGTCCCTCTTTCTTGCCTTCTGCCATCCCTCCTTCCCTCTCAAGAACTGTCTAGGCCTTTCCGATTCACACCTGTTCTTTCTGCACTTCCTGGTCTTTCTCTGGGTTTTGCAAGAGAAAGTGGTTGGATCAGTGCCAGGAGCTCCAGACCTGCCCTGAACAGGTCGGGCCACAGTGTGGGGGAGCCACGGTCAGCGTTCCCTCCTATGCTCACTCCTGTAGCTTCCTGAGGGGCACCACTGCCCAGGGCAGACTCGACATCCCAGTGGTCCTTGCTGCACGTCAGCTCTCCTGGCGCAGGAGTGCAGGCCCTGACGCCCAGCCTGTAGCCCAGCTGCCTTCTCCAGCCCAGGCTCTGTCCTGCCCCAGGAGGGGAGGTGACTGCATTCCAGGCCCAGGCCGCCCCAGCCCCACCCCTAAGCCCCACCGTGAGCAGGGAAGATGTTCTGAAGGAGGAGGCACAGGGTCCCCTGGGAACATCCCCTCAGTCCCATAGGGAGGGGTCCCCCACAGTTCTGGAGCCAGGGCAAGAAGGACTGGCCTGGAGGGACAGGGTGGGGAGCAGGGCAGGGATGACTTACTGCTCCAGGTGAGGACAAGTGACAAGTCACTTTTAGAGATCTGACATACAGCACACCAGTCTTCAGAGGTAGGTGACATACGTGTTTTAAGGACATCAAGACAAGTTGAGCTTAAGGTGCTGGCCTGAGAGTATTGAAGCGAGGAGGTGAGCGCTGTCCCCAGGACCCCAGCACCTTTCCCCTGAGTGAGAGCACTGACTTCTGCCTCAGGGGACCGCTCTGTGGACCTCAGGAAAAGGTAGTGACAGTTTACTGCTAAATTGGGCGACAGCACTCGAAATGGCCTCGTCGCAGTCTGTGTGGTCCTGGGGGAGTTGACTCCACCCCAGTGCAGGGACCGTCTGTCACCTGGACCTGCCAGTGTCCACTCCTGTGCCAGCTGGGGAACGGACACACAGTGACTACGAGAGCTGGCTGGAGAGTGCTCCTGGGACGGGCTGCCGTGGACAGCTCTCCCTGCTCCTCTGCTCGGCCCGCGTGAAGGCGCTTCCTGTGTACAGTACCGGGCTGAGGGGGGGGGGGGGCACGGTGGAGCCAGAGATGTGGGTGCGATTGGAGCCAGGGGTCCAGTCTCCAGTAGGCCCGCCTCCAGCTCTGCTTGGGCCACTGGGCACCTCAGACCTGACAACAGGCTCCTCTTCTGGTTCCGTCAGTCTGCACTGGCTGACTGACATCTGGACAAGACGGAGGCCTGCTGCTCAGCTCCCAGCCCACAGCAGCCCAGCAGGCAAAGCCAGGTCGCAGAAGCCAGCTGGACACTGAGGGGCCACCTTCCGAAGGAAAGCAGCTGGCGCCCTCCAGGGGGCTGTAAGGCCATGCTTTTTGCTCATAATCTCTGTTTATCTCCGTAGTAAAATGGATTAATTTGTCTTCCAGGGAAATGAAAGTGCTTAATGGAGTAAGGCACACTCTAAGTGCTCCATAAATTTGGATAGGGGTGGGACAGAGGTGTCTGGGCAGGAGCAGACGCATCCTCCTCCACAGAGCTGTCCTCCCCTGCCCTCCGTCAGCAGCGCCTCTGCTCCGCAGCTGCTCGGCCCGGTCGGGCCTGCTTTGATGGTTCTGAGCCCCGCGGCTTTTCCTCCTCACTCAGCCACTGGAGTCTGGTCACCCAGTTTAGCCTTTGAGTATATAAGAGCTTTCATCACGGACGTTCAGCTCTTCTGCGCTCTAGCTTAGCAGTCAGGAGCCCAGGCTCCTGAGACCCTCTGCCGAGGTTCAAATCCCAGCCCCACCACAGCAGGTGAGCTGTGTGCCCTCAGGAAAGTTGCTCAAGCTTTCTGTGCCTCCATTTTCTCATTCCCCAAAGGGAGATGAACGCAATCCCTACCCAAAAGGCAGGATCCCGTCCATGAAGTTCTTGGTGTGTGAGGATCCTGTGAGTCGATTTTTTGAAGGATGCTCTCAGTGCCTAGCGTAGATAGATCTAGAAGGGCATGCAGGTATGGTCTTACTGGGGTGCCTGGGGGAAAAGCTGGAGGGATTTAGAGTCAGAAAAGCCTGAGCTCAGATCTTGGCAGCAATCCATCTACTGAGTGATGGACCAAAACTGCCCAGTCCACAAGCCCCGAGGTAGTCCCTGCCTCACCCTTGACAGATGCAGCTTGCCACTTGGGTAGAGCCCTGGCGATGTGCCTGCAAGGGGACTGGCGCACAGAGCAGGACAAGCCCCAGGACACTGTCCACACCGAGGAGGGCTGAGCCCCTTGTTCCTGAAGGATTAATCCACTGATGTGGGTTACCTGGCTGGTGACCCTAGGCAGGTAGGTTGTGGCTGGAGGAGGCAGGTCCCTGAGGGTGTGCTGTTGGGGTTGACATTGTGTCTTGGGTTGGGAGCGCGTCTTGGTTGCCATGTCATGAACCGCTTTCTTCCACACCCTTCTGCCATGAAGTTCTACTTGCCTCAGGTCCAGAGGAATGGAGTTGGTCCTCTAGGAACTGAGGCCTCTGAAACTGTGAGCTAAAATAAACTTTTCCTCCTCTATATTATTCCCATCAGGTCTTTTGGTCACAGCAATAAAAGAGCTGATTAGAATAGGGATTAACAACTCCAGGACAATAGCTAGCTGCAAAGATGGGTCTCAAGTCTAGGTTTCTAATGCCAGTCCTGGGTCTCTTCCAAAATCACATGCAACTTCTTTATGGATGCTGACCAAGAAAGATCCACCAACATGCCCTTCTCACAACTTCTATGGCACGGGCAGAGCTTCACCTTGAAGCAGGACACTGGGCAAAAAATACTCTAACGTTAATTCCATATGGAAGCACTTTACTCTTCAACCGAGGTATAAAGTACGATATTTTTAAGTGTGTGGTTTGAAAGAGGTACGATTTTACACACATCTGTGAATACTTTCATATATGCACTAAGACCAGTCACGCGGCTCCCACAAGGATCCCTGATGACCTTTCTCGTTAGGACGTCTTTTACTAGACGTGGTCTTACCTCCTCATGTACACGACGTGGAGTCACAGTGTGTGCTCTTTCACCTGACATTCTCTTAGACTCATTCTCACTTTGCCTGAGTAGCAATTTCTTCTTTTTCATTGATAATTTCATTATCTGCACATATCCTATCTTATTGACCACTCTACTCAGATGAATGTTTAGCTTGCTTCCAGTCTCTGCTACCAGAAACACAGCTGCCAGTAATGTTCCTGTCTGTGTCTTCTAAATGGATTAAAGGACATACCCTCCTATACTGGGATCTTTACTTATGCCTGCAGAAGATCGCACACGATGACAACTGTATGCGTAAAAACTTCATCAAATTGTTACTTACAATTGAAACCTGAAGAAATGATATTGGTTAATAGGGAAAAGATAGATCATTCAATACATGGTGTTAAGAATTAGTATTTATATGTGGAGAAAGGGCAGTTTTGATTTCCATTCATACCATTTACTAAAATAAAATCATTCAATAAATACATATGTACAAATAACAAACCATAATAAATTATAAGAAAACAAGCAATTGTTCTATCAGCCAAGGAAGGAATGCCTAAGCATAAAATATATTAAATAAACTATGAAGTTTTTCTTCATAGCAATTTAAAATTTCTGCAGGCAAAAATACATAATTAACAAAGTCATAATTCACTTAATAATTCATGAATATTTATAACAAATATATCACAAAACGGTAAAATCTTATAATAACCAAAGTTCACATAAGTCTGTGAGAAGAACATTATCAGCCCAAGAAGAGAGACAGCAACCTGTAGGGTCAGATTTATAAAAGAGAAAACCACATGTGACTAGTAAACATGAAATCTTTCAACCCTATTAGTAATCAAAAAAGAGCAGATGAAATCATGGGGCCATTGATCTTCACATATCACAAAGTGCAAATAGTGAACAATATTCATACTAAGATGGAGAAGGTGGCGTCTCTGGGGAGCAGCTCAGTGATATGCACAGAGACTTAAAGACATTCAGCACCTTTGGCCAGGATTTCTCTGTGAGGAACCCGTCCCTGAGGAGCAACATATAAACAAAGTCACATTTAACGCACTCATCAAAACAGCTTTTATCATTGCCAGAAAAATGATTTTAAAAAGGCTACTAACAATAAGAAAATAGGGGAATGACTGCTGGCTGTCTAATGGAATAAGACTGGCCCCTAGGTGATGCTGCACGCCAGGCAAGGCCCAGCAGCGCATCCGCACACCCTGCAGCAGCAGCTGAGGGGCATGCACAGGGCAGGACAGATCTTGCTGTCCATCACACTCGGGGCAGAAGTGGCTGTCTGCAGGATGCAGATGTTGAGGCAGATGGTCATTGCCTGGAGGGAGTCTGCCCGTGAACTGCAAACCTTAAACTCCAAGACTGGGGAGTTAAGTGTATTCAGGACCTTGGATAACTCCAGGGGGTGGTAAGATCGACAATGGCACAGAGGATGGTGGGCCAACTGCACTGACCCAGGGCCATCTCCTGCTTCCCAGGGAGGGACAGTGGCTGTGAGCTCATCAGTGAGTCAGGGAGGGGCACACGGGCCGGGGGGTGGGGGAGAAAGACATAAGATGTCAACCTACAGAAGGAAGCCCTTAGAGACTGTACATGCAAATACATACGTGTGCAGGTCACACACACACACACACACACACACACACACACACACACACACGGGACCAGGCACAGCAAGAGGCTGGACTCTTCTTTGGCACAGGAGAGAATATGAAGCAAAATGAAGAGTGGTTGGTTGCCTGTGATCCTATCTTTAACTTCCTGTTGTGCTGAGCTAGGGAAATGCTATAGGTACCCAGAAAAGAAAGAGAAAATGAAAAAGAATAATGTTACCTAACTCGCAGGGAGATTAAAGGGAAAGGAATAGTGGGAAACTAGGACAAGCGGGTTTCTTGCTGCTGCCCTTGGCTTTGACCAGGGTTTTCATGACCTTGTTATGTAACAGGAAGGTTTTAAGGTAACAAGCAGGATCTGTGGCAACCTCACAGATTCTCAAGGTTGTGCACAGTGGTGACCCCATCTGTGTGACAATTCCATGCATATCACCCTGGTGGACCCTCGTTGTGACACTGATGACATGGGAAGTCACTAAGTGTTGATGGATGTGATCTGCCACACTACGAAGACAGCTGTGCAGAGTCACTCAGGTGGCACTCCTGGTGCAGTGTTTGGGGGTGCCCCACGGATGGCATGGCTTCCTGTGGAGGACAGACCCAAGGCAGGAAGGTACCTCCTGGCCCCCGGTGCAGTGAAGGGGGCCCGCTGGCGACGCCCAGGGCATCCGAGCCCCTGGAGCTCAGGTTCTCATTGGTACCAGGACTTCCACAAAGGCAGAGAGGGAGCCTGGACCTCCTCATTTGGTTAGAGGGAGAGAAGGCCCTTAAATACCAAGGGGCAGAGACCCATAGTCAGCAAACAAGGGAAGACCCAGGTGCCCGGGGCGTGAAGCAGACGCTGGTAGATGCGGAGTCCTCAGCTGGGGCTTTTACAGAGGAACACTTAGTTCCAGAGTGGCGGGTCGGGGATATTCCACAAGGGTACAGTTCATCTCAGATTTGAAAGTCACTAAAGGAAGTTCACCACACTTCTAAATGAAACTAGAAAAGCCCAAGATTATCTCAGCAGACTCGGAAAGATGCTTGATAGGATTTTTATATTCATTCAGCTTAAAGCCATTAGCTTATGGAGATGGCACAGAGATTTTATCTTTTCTCTCCTTTTTCCAAATGGGTGTGTGTGGGGGGGGTCTGTGTTGCCCAGCTGGCCTTGGACTCCTGCCTCAGCTTCTACAGGTGTGCACCACCCAGCCCAGCATGGAGCCAAATGTCTTGGGCTGGAAAAAGAAAAAAATTGAACCTGCCAAAATCTCAGAGCAAACATTCTACCAAGTGGCATATTTAAAGCATTTGCTTTCCGAAGGCCTGAGGACAAGGTGCCACTGCACCTCCAATCTGTGGCTCAGCCAGGGCCTTCAGGAGTGAAACACCAAGGAGCCAGACTTTGTATGGGAAGCACAGAAGAACATTACTTGTTTATTTTCTGCAAGGAAATCCCCCCCTGACATTTTAAAATTATTAGATTTAGTGAAAGTGTTGAACAAATTTGGTGGAAATAAGATAAATTTAAAACTCAATTTCATTTCTGAACCCAAGCAACAAAGAAAATATAATTTTTATGCAGATACTATTTACAAGAGTAACAAAATATACAATGTGCTAGAAATAGATCTAACAAAATATGCTTAAGACTTGAATGGGTAAAATTTGAAACTACAGAGAAATGTAAAGTCCCCTATAAAGATAGGGGGATGGGCCTCGTTTGTGAGGAGGAGGACTCCATTATCTTGGAGATGCTCAGTCTTTCAACTTATGTAAATCCCAACAAGGTGGGTCCTTAAATCCTAACAAGCTGACTCCGAAATGAATAAGGAAAAGGGTGGCCAGTGTCCAAGACGCGCTTGAGGAGCAGGTGAAGGCTGTGGTCCCACAGCCAGGGAGACTGGCTTTAGAAACACAGCAGTTGAGACTGTGTCAATCTGGCCTAGGAATAAGCAAACGGCACAAGAGGAGGCATACAGAGGAGCAGAGCTGCCCGTGGATTCCAGGAGACTCGCGGGTCAGCTCAGACCAGAGAGGAGAGCCAGAGGCTCAGCTTGCACTTCAGAAGTAGGGGAAGAGTGACTCCAGCCACCCACCGCCCCAGGCCACACACGAACACATAAGCCAAACCCCAGAAAGGAAATATGGGTCAAACACTTGAGAATTTGGAGGTAGGAAAAAATTTGAACAAAATGAACAAAGCCTAAAATCCCAAAGATAGTGGACACAGGTGACTTGAGTAAACTTCGGAATGGCTGCTCATTACAGCATCAGGAGCACGATGAGGCAAGCAACCAGGGAACATATTCATATAAAGCTTTAGTACTTGGTATGTTGTAAACAATGCCTAGAAGTCAATGGAGAAATTTAGGAGTCAATGGTTTGGGTGGAATTTTCAACTTGTTCACTTAAGAAAGGAATTTTTAATTATGCATTAAAATTGAAGGTGGGCAGAATTAATAGTGGCAACTTCACTCCTCTGTCCAGAAGAGTGTGCATGAGAATACATATGTGTGACAAGGCGTAATTGTTAAAGGAAACTTTAGCTGTTAAAATGCATATAATTGTTAAATTTACTTTTTTATTTTTTTTTATTTTTTTTTATTGTTGGTTGTTCAAAACATTACATAGTTCTTGATATATCATACTTCACATTTTGATTCAAGCGGGTTATGAACTCCCATTTTACCCCGTATACAGCTTGCAGAATCACATCAGTTACACTTCATTGCTTTACATATTGATATACTCATGTCTGTTGTATTCTGCTGCCTTTCCTATCCTCTACTATCCCCCCTCCCCTCCCCTCCCCTCTTCTCTCTCTACCCCCACTACTGTAATTCATTCCTCCCCCTTGTACTGTTTTTCCCTTTCCCCTCACTTCCTCTTGTATGTAATTTTGTATAACCCTGAGGGTCTCCTTCCATTTCCATGCAATTTCCCTTCTCTCTCCCTTTCCCTCCCACCTCTCATCCTTGTTTAATGTTGGTCTTCTTCTCGTGCTCTTCTTCCCTAGTCTGTTCTTAGTTACTCTCCTTATATCAAAGAAGACATTTGGCATTTGTTTTTTAGGGCTTGGCTAGCTTCGCTTAGCATAATCTGCTCTAATGCCATCCATTTCCCACCAAATTCTATGATTTTGTCATTTTTTAATGCAGAGTAATACTCCATTGTGTATAAATGCCACATTTTTTTTATCCATTCGTCTAATGAAGGGCATCTAGGTTGGTTCCACAGTCTTGCTATTGTGAATTGTGCTGCTATGAACATCGATGTAGCAGTGTCCCTGTAGCATGCTCTTTTTAGGTCTTTAGGGAATAGACCGAGAAGGGGAATAGCTGGGTCAAATGGTGGTTCCATTCCCAGCTTTCCAAGAAATCTCCATACCGCTTTCCAAATTGGCTGCACCAATTTGCAGTCCCACCAACAATGTACAAGTGTACCCTTTTCCCCACAACCTCGCCAGCACTTATTGTTGTCTGACTTCATAATGGCTGCCAATCTTACTGGAGTGAGATGGTATCTTAGGGTGGTTTTGATTTGCATTTCTCTGACTGCTAGCGATGGTGAGCATTTTTTCATGTACTTATTGATTGATTGTATGTCCTCCTCTGAGAAGTGTCTATTCAAGTCCTTGGCCCATTTGTTGATTGGGTTATTTGTTATCTTATTGTCTAATTTTCTGAGTTCTTTATATATTCTGGATATTAGGGCTCTATCTGAAGTGTGAGGAGTAAAGATTTGTTCCCATGATGTAGGCTCCCTATTTACCTCTCTTATTGTTTCTTTTGCTGAGAAAAAACTTTTTAGTTTGAGTAAGTCCCATTTGTTGATTCTAGATGTTAACTCTTGTGCTATGGGTGTCCTATTGAGGAATTTGGAGCCCGACCCCACAGCATGTAGGTCGTAGCCAACTTTTTCTTCTATCAGATGCCGTGTCTCTGATTTGATTTCAAGCTCCTTGATCCATTTTGAGTTAACTTTTGTGCTTGGCGAGAGAAAGGGATTCAGATTCATTTTGTTGCATATGGATTTCCAGTTTTCCCAGCACCATTTGTTGAAGATGCTATCCTTCCTCCATTGCATGCTTTTAGCCCCTTTATCAAATATAAGAAAGTTGTAGTTTTGTGGGTTGGTTTCTGTGTCCTCTATTCTGTACCATTGGTCCACCCGCCTGTTTTGGTACCAGTACCATGCTGTTTTTGTTACTATTGCTCTGTAGTATAGTTTGAAATCTGGAATCGCTATACCACCTGATTCACACTTCCTGCTTAGTATTGTTTTTGCTATTCTGGGTCTTTTATTCTTCCATATGAATTTCATGATTGCTTTCTCTATTTCTACAAGAAATGCGGTTGGGATTTTGATTGGCATTGTATTAAACCTATAGAGAACTTTTGGTAATATCGCCATTTTGATGATGTTAGTTCTGCCTATCCATGAACAGGGTATATTTTTCCATCTTCTAAGGTCTTCTTCAATTTCTCTTTTTAGGGTTCTGTAGTTTTCATTGTATAAGTCTTTCACCTCTTTTGTTAGGTTGATTCCCAAGTATTTTATTTTTTGGGGGGATATTGTGAATGGAGTGGTTGTCCTCGTTTCCATTTCAGAGGATTTGTTGCTGATATACAGGAATGCCTTTGATTTATGCGTGTTGATTTTATATCCTGCCACTTTGCTGAATTCATTTATTAGCTCTAGTAGTTTCTTTGTAGACCCTTTTGTGTCTTCTAGGTATAGGATCATATTATCCGCAAATAGTGATAATTTAAGTTCTTCTTTTCCTATCTTAATGCCTTTAATTTCTTTCGTCTGTCTAATTGCTCTGGCCAGTGTTTCGAGAACTATGTTGAACAGAAGTGGTGAAAGAGGGCATCCCTGTCTTGTTCCAGATTTTAGAGGGAATGCCTTCAGTTTTTCTCCATTCAGAATGATGCTAGCCTGAGGCTTAGCATAGATTGCTTTTACAATGTTGAGGTATGTTCCTGTTATCCCTAGTTTTTATTTTTTTTAATGTGGTGCTAAGGATTGAACCCAGTGCCTCAAGCCTGCCAGGCGAGCGCACTACTACTTGAGCCACATTCCCAGCCCCAAATTTACTTTTAAAAAATACTTTTAGCATTAAAATTTAAAAAATAAATAACCATATATAACATATATTTCCACTAGCAGATATGAAAACTTATTATGCATTTATTAGAACTGAATGAACTACAGCTGCATACATTAATGTAGATGCTGCTCAAAAACACACTGTGGCGTAGAGATGGAAGGCAGTGATTTTTGGCAGGGGCTAGAGGTGAGAATCAGGACAAGTACTCCTGAGCACAAGGATTTGGGAAGGCTTTTTGGAGTGATGAAAACAATCAACTCATGATGTATGCATACATAAAAATAGCACATTAAATTGTATGTAAAAAAGAAAAAGAAGAAAACAGTTCCACATTTAGATAGTGGTGGTGCATTTCACAACATCATGAATACATTAAAAAATACTGAATTGCACATTTTTATGTTGTGTGGGGTATATCCCAGTGAAAAATACCAAGCATGTTAAGAAAAAAAGCAAGCTGCAGAACACAATAGTTATGTTAATGTTTCTATGATGCTTAAATAACAGTACAACATATCCATATTTGGTAAAATCCCAAAGCAGCCAATGAAAAATAAACAGAATTTAAGATAGTGATGAAGCTGTTCAGAGAACTTAAGATACTGGTAATGTTCTCTTTATTAAGCTTTTCAGTTGAAAATATTTTCCACTTTACCAGGACAGATATTGTTTTCTGGGTTCAAAGGAAATCTCTGCTTGGATGTAAACGTTCTAAACTGATGAACAGTTGAACAGGAGTTTGGGAATCCAGTGTTAGAGTACTGGGAGAGAACTAATTTCTACTATGTGGAAAATGACTTCAAAATAAGGAAAGGATTGTTTCCATTGCAATAAGAGCTCTCACTCACTCCCCAGACAGAAGGCCATTGAGAAGAGGTGTCCTCTACTCAAGCAACTATGGGAGGCTGGAACCCCACCCCAGGCTCCTTCTCCAACCACAGGTAGATTTCTCTCCAGCTCCAAAGATGATACACTTCCTCCTTGTAGTATTGTGAAACTAGGAATTAGGAGAAATAAATTCTAGATGACTATAATAGCATCAGAAACAGACTTCGGATTTTATAGTTTAATTCTCTTCCCTGCCAGAGTATACTTTTTCCTCTAAAAAAAAAAAACCCTTCAGCCATCTTGACTTTCCATATTCCCCCACCTGCAATGGTTTGAAAAGAATCACTCCTTTCCTAAAGCTGAGCACAGGGATATGTATTAAATACCCACCCTCTCTCCTGGGCGTTTACCTGTGATCTTCCAGATGACACAGTGAGGCAGGAGGGACTTGCAGAAGCAGGAGGTGCGTCCACAGCCTTCGGTCAGGCTCCTGCTGCCCTGCTTTCCAGACCATTCCAAGGCACCCTCTGGGATTCCCAGTCACCATTAGTAACAAGCCTCCCTGGACCCTGGGAGGTCAGTGCTTCCCTCCTTGAGTGGACAGGCTCCATCAGGTCCTCGACATGTGACTCCCAGGCAATGGGACAGGACACAGAGTGAAACAGCAACACTCACTGGCTGGGTGTGACAGGCCAGGCAGGAGGTCCCAAGGACCTTCACACATACATTTCTGTGCACTTTTCAACAACCATAACCCCCCCCCACCACACACACACACACACACACACACACACACACACACAACTCACACTGGAGAAGAAAATATTACAGAAATACCATCCAAAAAAGCCCAACAATTTTAACAAGAGTGCATAGAGCATCTACTATGTGGCATGTCCTTTAAACGAGTGAATCACAAACGTTTTGCCATTCCAGACAAGAGCTCAATGACTACGTCTGCACCTTCATATCCCCAGCAATATGCCATGGGAACCCTGGCAAAGGAATCCTGCCACAATGCAGAGTGATTCTAGAAGTCAGTCAAGGATCCAGGCACTTGGGCTCCGCCGTCTGGATGTTTTGATGGGTGCAGTCCGATTGCCCTGCTCAGGTGTGGCTTCCATCTGCACCCACTGTGGCCGAGGAAGAACCCTCTCCCCAACAGTTTGCAAACACCCCTCGGAGTCCAATTGCTTGTTGTGTGCCAGTCTGATAGGTGAACCATTGCGCCCGCTGCTGTGGTGGTTTGCATTTGTCTTATTACCAGAAAGCATAAGCCAGCTTCCACGTGTTCAAGGTCCTTCTACACCTTCTACACTTACTTTCGTGACTGGGAACTTTGTGTTCAAATTGCCAATATCTGTAATGCATTTTTGGTTTCTTTATTCTCTTGTAGATCTTAGGACATGAAACAAACAATTTGTCCTTCCACCACGATATTGGCAGTGCCATCTTTCCTCCTGGGCTCTTCATATTTTAATTTTTCTTTTACTGTTTTTTTCCTTACAAAATTAAATCCTATTCTAGAAAGTCAAATTTAAAATTTTCTTCTTCTTTTCCTAAGTTTTATGGTTTCATGTTTTAATATTTAATTCTTTGGTTCACCTGGGACTTTAGTAAAACAAGACAGGGATCTGACTTTGACGTGCCTTTGTGTATGTTTGCTGGTTGTGTCGACCTCATCTTTCTTGCCCCTTAACGCAAGGAAAGGCCAACTTCATAGCACACAACCTTGTCCTGTGTCGTTGGATTTATTTTTGTGCTTAAATTGACCTTTGGATGTGGCTCTTTGCAAGTGGGTTCTCCACCTCCCTTTCATTTGTGTGCTTCCTAAGGACACGGTTGGAGTCTGAGATTTCATTCCATTTTCCTCATAGGAGAATGAGCCTTGTACCCATAATGAGAAAATGGCTCAGGACGCCAGGCGATTGGGTCAGAGAATCAGGGACAGAAAGCAGCAAGGCTTTTCTTGTTCCTGTTGACCCCAAGCACCTGGAGCAATGTGGAGAGGCCACCCCTAGGAGGCAGGAGGGGGGTGTCTCAGGGACACCCTGGCTTGAGAACCCGCTTCTTTGTAGCACGAAATAAGCAAGGCTGCTTTGCCCCCAGGGGAACACACCTAGCCTGGGTTTCAGAGGTGAGCACAGCCCCTTGAACTGGCTCTATGAGGGGAGGCCAGGATTGTGCTCGGTTGATTTAACCAGAAGAGGAGTTGGGGCCCGAGACAGGGAAGACCATGCCTCCTGCAGACACAGGTCTGGGTTTGCACTTTGTTGCCCTTGGGACCAGACAGTGTATAGCACAAAGCAGGAGCTTGAGACACATGGATGAATTTGGCAGAATCCAACATGCCACTGGGTTGGTAGGACATCACCAGGAAGACGTCTTCAGCACCACTGGGCACTGGTGGATACCTCCCATCTGAGGACTCAGGCGATGCCGCAGTGGGAAGCAGCTCTGAGAACACAACCTTAAAATGAAATCACAGAATCACCAGAGCTTGGCTGAACTCATGTCCGTGGCATGCCATTTACCGACTGTATTTACTGTCTTCCTTTCCTGTGAAATGTTTGGTTGATAACTTGGAAAGCGAGGACAGGGGTTAAGCACCACAAATTGCTTCTAAATAGACAAGCCTCATCTGTGAAAGGGGCACTGGGTTGTTACATTTAAATGTATTCTTTATGCATAATTATGTTCGAAACTTTGATCCTACCTGGATGCATGCTAAAAGGGTTTTCCCCTCTTAAGAAATCAACAAGAGAAAGAAAAAAGAACCAGAGACAATCAGCAAGCTGTGCAACCCACATGAGAGACAGGTGGAAATGAAGGGTGCAGGCGAACAAGACCACTCACACCGTCAAGCCAACACCCAAGAGCTCCGGCACCCGGCGGCTTCTGGGAAGCCACTGCAAGGCATCTCCCAGCACAGGTGGAAACTGAGGCCTCTTTGAAGCTGGGGCACTGGAAACGGCCCCGAGACACTTGCACATCAACAATAAGGCTCACCTTCAATCAGCAGGTTAAAATAAAAGGTATTAAAGCAAGATTCACTTTAAAGTCGCCTTCATTCATGTTCTCCTTGTTCTTTTGTATTTTTTTCCTTGTCTCCCTTCCCAGTGCAAACATAATTTTCATGAGAAGATAAATCTGTTTAACTAAGGTGGAGTTCAATGCATATTTTCTTCTTCATCTTTACGACACCTTTTCCTGGAATTTTCGCAAACATAAAATCTGATGTTGTATTTGATATTCTGTGAAATTGTCCAGGCTCAAAGATGAAAATCATTCTCCCTGTCCCCTACCATTAATAAGAAGAGGCAAAAACAGCAAGATTGGGAATTAAAACAAAGCATTAGATAGTTAAGAAAAGTGCCAGTCAATAGTTATGATCATAGATGACCACTGTTGGTTTTTAAATTATGTGATAATATTTTAACAAAAGGTACGAGTAAAAAAGAAATTTGTCAAACATGAAAGGAAAATAGTATGTTATTAGATAAAAAGCTAAAGAAGCAAAGACCTATGTTCTTGATTTCTAAAGTTAAAACTTGACAAATACTCAACACATCTTAGGAATTCAAGTTTTGCTGATTTTTTTACATTTCAAGTTGTGGATGACACAGATAATTATCTGTATGTAATTTCTTTTGACATTCATGATTTGAGGGATTAGAGCAACCACTGGAAATTGCATTGGAGATTTTGTGTAAAGAGATTTTAAAAATAGGTACAAATTTACCTAAATAAAATCAGAAAAATATCCAGTGTTAGAGAATCAATGTATCTCATCTTTTGTGTATGTTTTTTTTTTTTGCTAACTGTGAGTAATATGGATTTTTAAATCTCACTTTTGCTACCTAAAAAGGTGTTCTGTATGAGATATATTTCAAGATTTTTAAAATATATAATTCTCTTCTCTTTTAGCAGGATGCTGTTAGGCTGGCATCTAAAATTTTAATAAAGAAGCAGCAAACATTAGAATGCAGGCCAACGTTTACCTTCCAG
This sequence comes from Urocitellus parryii, assembly GCF_045843805.1. Lineage (NCBI taxonomy): Eukaryota > Metazoa > Chordata > Mammalia > Rodentia > Sciuridae > Urocitellus > Urocitellus parryii. The sequence goes on from NC_135532.1 coordinate 3,123,654, forward strand.
TCATAATTCTTAGAATGTGTTTATCTGAACCGAAATCTGCATTCAGCAGAGTCAGCGGAAATTGCAATAAGAGGCATCTGCCTGAATTTCACAAGTTGCTGCTTTATTTACTTTCTGGTGAACCTCACTAATGCATATCCCCTTAAGTTACCTTAGTTAATACCATTTGTTTTAAATGTTCCAAACAAGGCAAAAGCTGTAATGTGTATGTGCATAGCTAATTATCTTTTTATCATTGTGGAGATGTGTGATCTCACAGGCACCATGGTAAATCACCCATGCAGGAATCCAGAGACTTCAGCTCAATGACCAAGTGTTTTATGATCATATTTCATAATACCTGCATTATGGAAAAATGATTTTTTTATCCTAAACTGCTAAGATTCAGCTGTCCTCTCATGAGCACACCAATAAACTACTTGCACTAATTACTACTATTATTGATGTTTTATCTATCAGGGTTTTTTTTTTTTTCCATTGATAGATAAAGGTACCACGATTGGCAACAAATAAACCAGGTCTTTGGACCCCTCACTATCTGAACAACAGCTCTGGTTAGACATATTCATTACTTGAATATCTCCATCATTTGCATTGCCCAAACTGAGCAAAGCAATTTAAGAAAAAAATGTAGTCGGTACATTTGGCATTAACAATTATCTTGTGCATGTGAGTTCAAATAATTTTACTCAAAGTGACAGTCACATTGGGCATTTATTAATTGCCATTTGTAATCTGTAGTTTTGAAAATATGCTTTTGTTATTTGTCATTTTTAAGATACATTTTCTTTCCCATCCATACTTTTTCAAATTCTGTTTTTCAACATCTTTCAAGATGACTTGAGCTTATTCTAAAAAGGATCTGAGACTTAAAGGTGAATGTAGGGGCAACAAAATAACAATTTAGCTTTCAAGACAAACAAATAAACCTTGATTGTAACTCTTCCTTGATCTAGTAAACACACCAAAAACAGAAGCAAAAACAAACAAAAAACCCACACTTCATTTAGATTCTTGGTTTTTAGTTTATTGGCTAGTTTTCTAAAACTTTAAATTGACATTATATACATTTTCCATTCAACTATTCTTGATCAGTGGATATGAAAATTAGAATATAAAATGTTTTAGAAAATGTAATAGCTTGATAGTTATTTGTTCATTAAAAAAGTACACATTTATAATGTATCTACTCCTCACCTGTCATCTGATAACTGCTCTTAGTCATTCATTATCAATATTTGTTTTATCTCAAATTGTTTCCATCAACTTCCTCCCCAAATTCGCATTAGCTAGTGAGCAGGCTTTCATAAGAGTCACCATCACCAGAGCTGTGACAACTCACTTGAATCTGCCTGGGAAGAGACATTGCCAGTGGGTGGCAGCATGCACAAGAGCGGGTCACATTTCCTGTTATCTTAAGGTTGAATTTCGAAACAACTCTAGAATCCAGACTCCCAAGCAAACCTAGAAGCAGCCTGCAGACAACTGCAGGAAAGCTGAGGATTTCTGAGGGGGAGAGGAAACCCTGGGCAGAACGCAGAACCCAGGGCACCTGGTGGGAAGCAGGCGGCTCTGCCCCACAGTCACCTCTCCTCCCCAGCAGTGTAAAACCAGGGTGAGAGCCTGCTCCTAGAATCAACAGTGGGGTCAACGCACACAGGCAGATCGTCCCCCTCCTGCAACATTTGTACTCTGCACAAGGTCACTCCCAGCTATCTCCACTGCGCATCCCCCCCGCCTTCTCCGGGAAAATATAGCTGTGTCATTTCAGAGACATTTTTAATGTCATCTGCTCATGATGTGCAGACTGAGAAGCAGACAATTTTGTTCTGCTCTGGCAGAAAAATAAAACAAAACAAAAACGTTCTAACCCAGCAGCTAGAACAGCAATAATACACAGAGCATCAATTTAGTCACACAAAATTTGAGTGTATATTACAGGAGCCAATGATTGCATGAAAGGTGCAGTGTCTAAGGAGGAAGGGTGGCATCATTTTCCCTGTGCTCAGTAATGTGATACAGTTATTATTATGTAATCTGGGGAAAGTTCTGGAGCTCGAACCCAGGCCTCTCTTGTGCTAGGCAAGCACTTTACTGATGAGCCACGCCCCCAGCCTCAATGTGTCATGTTTTACTTCAGTCATAGAAAATCTTGTTAGAAAAGTTGTTGTTTTTAATATAGAAGTACATTCTCCAATTCAAACATAACAAAATCCAGAGGGGTTGATAAGACAAAGTTCCTAACTGCATCTACTTTTTTCAAAAATATTTTTTTTTTAGCTGTAGATGGGCACAATATCTTTACTTTTATTTATTTATTTTTATATGGTCTGAAGATTGAACCTAGCGCTTCATTCGTGTGAGGCAAGTGATCTACCACTGAGCTAAAACCCCAGCCCAAACAGCATCCACTTTTTAATTGAGTGCTTATCTTTGACATAATTATATTTAAAATGAAAATGCTGTGAATATTTAATTAGCTGAGAGTTATTTTTCTAAATAGTATCAATTCAATTCATACACTTTTCAGAAAAATTCTTGTTTTAAGTTATAGTAGTTTGCTCTACCATATTTGTACATTAAATAACCATTTTAGAAAATCCTTTCCAAAGTATTTAGGAAAGAAATCAGCTAGTCAATATTTCAAATGAGCAGAATAAATACTACAGTAGAAAGCCTTTACAATTTCCAAAGAACTGATAGAATCTATTGACAAATCCTGATTCTTTAAATGTTTGCAATACCATTCATAGATACTAAATGATCCAAACAGCAGTTACATTCTTGCATGTAAATCATTCTATTATGCTCACAGACTTAGCATGTTACAAAATTCTTGTGCAATTTCAGTTGAAATGTATTAGCAAAGAGATTTGCACAGAAAAACAAGCTGGGAAAGTGTTATAATGAACCTTAGATGAGCAAACGTCTGTGCAAGGTTCATTCATTAGAGAAACAGAAATTTATTAGATGAGCTCTGAACCACAATATTAACCATATCTAAAGAGGAAGAAACGTTGTCATTCTAAAGATTAAATATATCCTCTGACATAAACCTGTGAAATTAAAATATGTACCTCCAAAGATACACTTTTAAATTAGAACTATTCTCAATGATTATGTAGCATTCCATTTAACAATCTGCTTAGTCAGTTTTTAGATTGAGTACACCTAGACACACAATAGTGTCAAACATCTACAGGGTAAAGATTTAAAGAGAAACAAAACCTCAGAACCAGTGAATCATCATCTAATTTCTCCTTCTATACATGCCTCTCTTACATGAAACAGATAATTAATGATGCTCATTATTACTATCAGTATGGTGTTTGTATTATGGATTCGTAGCACATTTTAAATTTTTATAAAATTGACTTCTTCGTGACAAATTATTCCATGAAGGACCTTTACTTTTAATAATAAAAGTATCGTTATTGCATAAGAGCCTATGTCTAAAACAAAACCCTCCTTGATTAAAGATGTGGCCATTTTGTTAGCCATGGAAAGAAAGCAAGCTTTCAGCAAAAGGTCCTGAACTTTGAGAAAACCTGCATCCAGGCTGTTTGCTGGCATCAGGTCAGGCAAGCAGCACCCAGTCCTCTGTGCAGAGCTCTGAGGCAGGTGCTATTAGCTGACTGCTGCTGAAGGGTATGGGAGAACAGTTGGAAAATCACAAGGTGCAGAACAAGGTTCCAGTAAATAAACAGCTTATTTAGCAATGCAAAGGGCGAAAGAAAAATAGCTCCTTGGGTGAAGAAGACTGGGATATTTTCAATGACAATTTTTTACTGATGCTTCCATGGACTGACTGGTAATGAAAACTGAATTGGACCTCCTAACTTGAACTTGGAGGTTCTAGGACTTCTGGATTACAAGTGGCTTGCAGTCTGCTGTAGACTCGTCCTCTTCATGATATGATAAAGTCTCTGACATGGCTGGAATTCTGCACCCTTCCCTCTTTTGCCCATCTTGGCAAGAGACAGCTCAAGGGGAAAGCGCTACTGGCCAACTTCAAGTTTCTGACACATTAACCCAAATACTGGCATTTAATGCCAACACAGCCCTAAGGAAAACAGGTTGACACATGCCGACATCTGAGGGGTGAGCAAGTTGATGCTCAATGTGTAGCTGAAAACCTACTTTGTACTGAGTCAGAAATCAAAAGTAAAACAACTGCATAATACATTTTCTCAGAATAAATTATCACATGATGTTTATAAGGGGAGACCCATCATCATCATCTGCTACCCGAGGTCACAGAATGTAACAGGCAGACTTATTGGCATCTCTCATAAAATTAGGCCACATTTTCTTCAAGCTCCAAGATAAGAATCCCTTTGTATTTCTTCTCTGAGTAGACATACTGCTAGGCAATACATGTCAACAGAAAAACAGAAAGAATTTAAAAACAGAAACCTAAAGTATAATGTCTATAAAGACTAAGGCGCGTGCGCACGCGCACACACACACACAGGTACACACTTAAAATGTCATTCATACCATGGTTAAATTTAACTCTTTCAGGCAAATTTTATGATATTTGCCATACTGATTATTCTTCCCAAATGTATGCTACTCGTCAATAATCCTTACTATATTCATGTTAAAAGCAGAACGTTATGACTTCTCTCAGGGTCTCTTAGCACATAAAGTTAACCAATCTTTATGTCACCTCTTATACAAATGTTAAAATATATATCACCCTTTCAAAAATCTCAATCTTAAATTGTTTTCCTTAGATTTTAAAATATCATTATATTTAAAACAAAGACGTTGCTAATTATAGGGGACGTTCAAAGACAAAATTCTGGGATTTTAACATTAAAAACCCCAAGATTATGAGATAGACTATTGTCACAAATTATTTCATGAAGACAAAATTTTCTTTCTGGAGCCTGCTCTGCTCTTAATTCAAGGAACCGCCTTCCAGAGTGGCTCTGTCACTTCAGAGATGCAATTGTCTGGGTGCTTTTTGTCATCGACTTTCAAAGTCACTAAAGCCACGCAGATACAAACATTTGTAGCAGTTCAAGGGCATCTTTCGCCAAGCAGCTGCTGCCTGCGCCAGGCTCGCAGGTACCGCGACGCCCCCTCCCCGGCGAGTGCGGGGGGCGCCGCCGCAGGGACCGGCTCGGAGCTGCGGGGTCCTCAGGCCCGCCCTCTCCCGACACTATGGAAACCGCATTTTCCTACGCAGGCACGTCCTCCTCCTTTCTCCTATTACATCCCCAGCAGCCGACTTCCACTTCCCGAGAACCTGACAAGTGAATGGCGCTGATGACGCCCCGGAAAGAGCCCACGGCCGCGGGGTGCGGGGGAAGGGCGCCCCCGGCGCGTGGGCCCCAGCGACGCGCGGCGGAGTTCCGGGCGCCACGCCCGCGGCAGACCGCCCCCCTCGGGGAGGCGCGGAGCCGCGATCGATCGGGAGCTCGCCGAGACTGGGATGCTCGTAAACAAGCCGGGCCGCGCGCCCGCCAACCCCGCGGGCCGGCACCGGGCACCGCCCAGCGCAGAGCGGCGCGGGCGGGTTCGCGCGCACCCCGAGCTCGGCGCGGGATCGCCCACCGAAACGGGGGAGAGGGCCGCGGAGGGCGGCCAAGCTCATCCCCCTTTACGGCCCAGAGGCCGCGGGAGGCGCGAGCTGGGCCACGAGGGCCAGGCCAGGGGTGCCGCAGCCAGCCCGGCCCCGGCCCCGGCTCTGCCCAGGCCCCGCCCCTGTCGGCCGCCGCGGCCCCCGACCTCCGCGGCCCCCGCCTCTGTCTGCAGTTCCCCTCCCCGTACCCCTCCCCGACGGAAGCTCCGAGCCCAATTAATTGAGTCAAAGGCGCGAGGGAAGGGCCCTCCCCGCCGCGGCCCGCCCCCGCCCCTCCTCCGCGCCCCTTTTCCCGCCCTGGGTGGCATCTCCTCCGCGGCAACCACAACGAGCCTCTGATTAATGAGGCCCGGCCCGGCCCCGTCCTCCGCGGGAGGGGGAGGGGACGGCGGGAAACGCGGCCCCGGGAGAAAGGGGGGCGGGGCGGGGCGGGGGCGCTCGGCCCGCCCCCCCGAGTCCCACGCCCATTGGTCGTGTGCGCCGTCCGTCTGGGGGCGCGGCACCAATGCGGGGCGGCTGGGCGGGGCGGGCGCGCCGTGTGTGCCTGCGTAACGCCGAGTCACATGTTGTTTTGCTCTTCTTAGTTCAGTCACTCGGTGCGCGATGTGTTACTCACTGTGCGGCGGGGACCGCGACGAGCTCGGGTCGCGGTTGGCAGCAGCAATAGCAGCCCCGGCGGCGGCGCGGACCCCGAGTGCCCGGGCGCACCCCGGCTTCCTGGAGCGCGGCGCAGCGACTGCAAAGGTGCGGCCGCGCGCGCCTTAGGCTCGGCCCCGCGACTCGGGGATCCCGACTCTCAGCCCAGCCAGCGAGTCCCCAGGCGCCGCCCGAGAGCCCAGGAGGCAGCGGCCGCGGGCAGCCGGGCCGGGGGGCGGCCACCGCCCGCACCAGGCATCCTCCGGAGCCTCGGAGGGCGCTGCGCCACCGGAACTTGCGGGCCTCCACGGACCTTCTCCTCTCCTGGGTCGGTGGGACGCGTGTTCCGGCGGGCGGCGGGGCGAACGGGTGGCAGGGAGCCGCCCCCGCCCGCGCCCCTCCGCCCTCATCCAGACCCTCCACGCCGGGCTGGGCTGCGCGGCCTGAAGAGCCGGCGATGGCGAGTCCGCCGCTGCATGGATCCCCCGGGCCGGCGGGCGGCGACGGCCCCAACCTCAACAACAACAACAACAACAACAACCACAGCGTGCGCAAGTGCGGCTACCTGCGCAAGCAGAAGCACGGCCACAAGCGTTTCTTCGTGCTGCGCGGGCCCGGCGCAGCTGGCGACGAGGCGACAGCGACTGCGGGCGGGGGGTCGGCGCCGCAGCCTCCGCGGCTCGAGTACTACGAGAGCGAGAAGAAGTGGCGGAGCAAGGCAGGCGCCCCGAAGCGAGTGATCGCGCTCGACTGCTGCCTGAACATCAACAAGCGCGCGGACGCCAAGCACAAGTTCCTGATCGCCCTCTACACCAAGGACGAGTATTTTGCTGTGGCGGCCGAGAACGAGCAGGAGCAGGAGGGCTGGTACCGCGCGCTCACGGACCTGGTCAGCGAGGGCCGCGCGAGCGCCGGGGACCCGGCCCCCGCCGCCTCGGCCCCCGCGGCGTCCTGCAGCGCCTCCCTGCCCGGCGCCCTGGGCGGCTCGGCCGGCGCCGCGGCCGATGACAGCTATGGGCTCGTGGCGCCCGCCACGAGCGCCTACCGCGAGGTGTGGCAGGTGAACCTGAAGCCCAAGGGCCTGGGCCAGAGCAAGAACCTGACGGGCGTGTACCGCCTGTGCCTGTCGGCGCGCACCATAGGCTTCGTGAAGCTCAATTGCGAGCAGCCGTCGGTGACGCTGCAGCTCATGAACATCCGCCGCTGCGGCCATTCGGACAGCTTCTTCTTTATAGAGGTTGGCCGCTCGGCCGTCACGGGCCCCGGAGAGCTGTGGATGCAGGCCGACGACTCGGTGGTGGCGCAGAATATCCACGAGACCATTCTGGAGGCCATGAAGGCGCTCAAGGAGCTCTTCGAGTTCCGGCCGCGCAGCAAGAGCCAGTCGTCCGGGTCGTCCGCCACGCACCCTATCAGCGTCCCCGGCGCGCGCCGCCACCATCACCTGGTCAACTTACCCCCTAGTCAGACAGGCCTGGTGCGCCGCTCGCGCACCGACAGCCTGGCCGCCACTCCGCCGGCCACCAAGTGTAGCTCTTGCCGGGTTCGCACTGCCAGTGAGGGCGACGGCGGCGCTGCAGCCGGGACTGTGGCGGCGGCCGGCAGGCCTGTGTCCGTAGCCGGGAGCCCCCTGAGCCCTGGGCCCGTGCGCGCGCCCCTGAGCCGCTCGCACACCCTGAGTGGCGGCTGCGGTGGCCGCGGGAGCAAAGTGACACTGGCACCGGCAGGGGGCGCCCTGCAACACAGCCGCTCCATGTCCATGCCCGTGGCGCACTCGCCCCCTGCTGCCACCAGTCCTGGCAGCCTGTCGTCCAGCAGCGGGCACGGCTCAGGCTCCTACCCGCTGCCTCCGGGCCCGCACCCGCACCTGCCTCATCCTTTGCACCACCCCCCAGGTCAGCGGCCCTCCAGCGGCAGTGCCTCTGCCTCAGGCTCTCCCAGTGACCCTGGCTTCATGTCTCTGGACGAATACGGCTCTAGCCCTGGTGACCTGAGAGCCTTCTGCAGCCACAGGAGCAACACACCGGAGTCCATCGCGGAGACACCCCCGGCCAGGGATGGCAGCGGGGGCGAGTTGTATGGGTACATGACTATGGACAGGCCTCTGAGCCACTGTGGCCGACCGTATCGCAGAGTCTCCGGTGATGGGGTCCAGGACTTGGACAGAGGACTGAGAAAGAGGACTTACTCCTTGACCACACCTGCTCGGCAGCGGCCAGTGCCCCAGCCCTCCTCTGCCTCTCTGGATGAGTACACCCTGATGCGGGCCACCTTCTCTGGAAGCTCAGGCCGCCTCTGCCCATCTTTCCCTACATCCTCTCCCAAAATGGCTTACCACCCCTATCCAGAGGACTATGGGGACATAGAGATTGGATCCCATAGGAGTTCCAGCAGCAATCTGGGGGCTGATGACGGCTACATGCCCATGACCCCTGGTGCGGCTCTCATGGGCAGTGGCAGCGGCAGCTGCAAGAGCGATGACTACATGCCCATGAGCCCCACCAGCGTGTCTGCCCCAAAGCAAATCCTGCAGCCAAGAGCTGCGCCTGCAGCAGACTTGCCCCCCACCGGAGCAGCAGCGCCTCAGCCCGCCCCTGTGGCCAACAGGACCTTCCCAGTGAGCGGGAGCGGCTACAAGGCCAGCTCCCCCGCGGAAAGCTCACCCGAGGATAGCGGGTACATGCGCATGTGGTGTGGCTCCAAGCTGTCCATGGAGAATGCCGACCCAAAGCTGCTTCCCAATGGGGACTACCTCAACATGTCCCCCAGCGAAGCGGGCACCGCGGGCACGCCTCCTGATTTCTTCTCAGCAGCCTTGCATGGCAGTGGGGAGGTGCTCAAAGGGGTCCCTGGCTACTGCTACAGTTCCTTGCCCCGCTCCTACAAGGCCCCTTATGCCTGCAGCGGGGACAGTGACCAGTACGTGCTCATGAGCTCCCCTGTGGGACGGATCCTGGAAGAGGAGAGGCTGGAGCCCCAGGCCACCCCAGTAACCTCCCAGTCAGCCAGCACCTTTGGGGTTGGCGGGAGTGGCCACCCCCAGCCTCCCCATCCAGCAGTGCCTTCACCCATGAGGCCAAGTGGCAGCAATTTCCTGAGCCAGCGCTGCCGGGCGGTGCGGCCCACACGCCTGTCCCTGGAGGGGCTGCAAACCCTGCCCAGTATGCACGAGTACCCCCTGCCGCCAGAGCCCAAGAGCCCTGGAGAATACATCAACATTGACTTTGGCGAGGCGGGTGCCCGCCTCTCACCACCTGCGCCTCCACTGCTGGCATCCGCAGCCTCCTCCTCCTCGCTGCTGTCCGCCAGTAGCCCAGCTTCATCCCTGGGCTCGGGCACCCCGGGCACCAGCAGCGACAGCCGGCAGCGCTCCCCGCTGTCCGATTACATGAACCTGGACTTCAGCTCTCCCAAGTCCCCCAAGCCGGGCACCCGAAGCGCGGACCCAGTGGGCTCCCTGGATGCCCTGCTCTCGCCTGAGGCTGCTTCCCCCTACCCACCACTGCCTCCACGTCCTTCTGCCTCGCCCACCTCCCTGCAGCAGCAGCCCCCTGCACAGCCTCCTCCAGGGGAGCCCTACCATCTGCCTCCAGCATTGGGCACTGCCACCTCCCAAGGCCCCAGTGCTGCCTCCTCTACATCCTCTGAGACCGGGGACAATGGTGACTACACCGAGATGGCCTTTGGTGTGGCTGCCACCCCGCCTCAACCCATCGCGGCCCACCCAAAACCGGAAGGAGCCCGAGTGACCAGCCCCACCTCGGGCTTGAAGAGGCTGAGTCTCATGGACCAGCTGTCAGGGGTGGAGGCCTTCCTGCAGGCCAGTCAGCCCCCCGACCCTCACCGAGGCGCCAAGGTCATCCGCGCAGACCCGCAGGGGGGCCGCCGCCGCCACAGCTCCGAGACCTTCTCCTCGACCACCACGGTCACCCCGGTGTCGCCGTCCTTCGCCCATAACCCCAAGCGCCACAGCTCAGCCTCTGTGGAAAACGTCTCTCTCAGGAAAAGTGTCGAGGGCAGTGGTGGGGGCATCCTCGGTGGGGGCCTCGGAGCAGGTGAGGAGCCACCCACGTCCCCAGGACAGTCACAGCCATCATTCCCTGTGCCTCCGACCCCGCAGGTGCGGCCGTGGGCCCCGGGCCAGCCTGGGGGCTTGGTGGGCTGTCCTGGGGCCAGTGGTTCTCCTATGCGAAGAGAGACCTCGGCGGGTTTCCAGAATGGCCTCAACTACATCGCCATTGACGTGAGAGATGATCCAGGGCTGTCCCCCCAGATGCAGCATCCGCAGCCAGGAGACAAGAGCTGGGGCCGGACCCGTAGCCTCGGGGGTCTCCTCAGTGCCGTGGGGGGCAGTGGCACCAGCGGGGTGTGTGGGGGCCCGGGCCCTGGTGCCCTGCCTTCGGCCAACACCTACGCCAGCATCGACTTCTTGTCCCGTCACTTGAAGGAGGCCACCATCGTGAAAGGTGAGGCCCTTTAACCTTGACCTGGGGTGGAGGGCGGAGCAGTGGTGCATCTCTGGGCTCTGCTCTTCTTCCCTGTGGGCCCCTTGATCTGAATGCCAGCTACTGGCTCAGACTCCTGGCTCTTGGCTGCCTGTGGCCCTCCTTCTCCAAAGAGCTTGTCAAGTTCTGTCAGCCTTGGGGATGAGGGTGACGCCTTCCTGTGGGAGGGAGACTTTAGCCTCAGGCCGTCCCATTTCCTGTGCCCCTGGCCTTCTCTTGGCATGAGGATGTACTCCACTTCTCAGTCCAGCAGTGCCCACATCTAAATCTAGTGGGGGCTTCTGGGCGGGGCCTGAAGGCACCGCCTTCCATCCTGTGCCTGTAGCTGGGCCCCAGCTGAATCTCACAGAGGCAGAGGCGTCTTCACAAAGTGGGCATCGGTTGGGGTGGCTGCCGGAGGGAATGGTGGCACCATCTCGAGCTCATACCTGAACTCTCAGAGCTCGAGGCCTATGGCTCCAGAGGGGTGAAATGGCAGCCCGGCTCTCACCTGAGCTCGCCTGGCGTCACCAGGAGAGTTTGCTGCACCCCGCGGTGTGGCAGGGAAACCCGGGTGTCTGTCTCTGATGAGTCCCCACCCTGCTGCACTGCAGCTGCACTAGGCTCCCTGGGAGGTTTGTGCCACTCAGACCAGGAAGGGAAAGCAGGGCTGGGTGGAGTCCAGGGACCCGCGGTACCCTGGTGATGCCAGTGTGCAGCCAGGATGCCCAGGCAGCGGTGGACGGAACAAGTGAAGGCAGGAGCAGCTTTTCAAGAACAACTGGACGAGAGGGTGCCATTCCCTTCCTTGTGGTCCCAGAAGCTGACCTTCCCAGACTGTGGATGGTGGGTGAGGAGGAGGCAGAGGGGCTGGGATGTTCAATTCGTGTTTCAAATTTGTAGCGGTTTTTTCTGTGGGGTTGCTGCAGGATAGACCCTAGGAACCACCAGACACATACTTTGTAGCCTCTCCTGTGATTGGGAGGCTGGTAGATGCTGGCCTAAGGTCCATACTCTGCAAGGGCTCTGAAGGGCTGTGGAGGTGGCCTGGGATTCCATATGCCTTTTGTTCTTAAGTAAACAGACCACTTTAATGCTGTCTGAATCCAGTCTGTGTTTATGGTATGCTTGGGACTGTTGGTTCATGCAATTTAAAGTTATAGCTGTAGGGTGAAAACCCTGTTATTCTAGTGCAGTAGAGGAAGGGCTATTTCCTTTTTTATTAAAACTGTACGATAGAAGATGAAAAGTCATGGCGAATTGTCAGGAGTGTGGTGCTTCAGCATCTAATTAAATCACTTGGAAGCTGTCAGAATGCATCTCATAAATGGAGACTCTCAGCTGAAGGTCACTTTGCTGGAGTCACACGTTAAACGCTACAAAATTGCCAGTGTGACGGGGTTGAAGGCTTAGTTGCCTTCCAAGACATAGACCGTGTAAACACAGCGGCGTGAGTGTAATTGAGTGGGGGAAATGTGCGCGCGCAGGTTTACTTGGTATGCCCACTTGGGTGTGTGCCAACGTGAGCATGAAAGAGCCACCTTGCGCCCAAGTCTGATCCTATCAGAAAACAGCCTGAGAACTGAGCGGCTTTCCTGCTCTTGGTGGAGGATGGGATTGAGGGGCCCTGGAACAGGTCCTCCTCTCTGGCAGCAGGAGGCCGGGGCTGTGGGCAGGGCCTGCAGGCCTGAGAGGACTCAAGGCCTTTCTGATAGTGTCGAAACATTCAGAGGCAGGGTTCAGGGGAGATAGTGCCCCTTGCAGACTCCAGAGATGTGAGTTTAATATTTGGAGTCCTGATGTGGCTGGTCTTAGGGTTTCCCAGCAGTATAAAACTCCTTTCAGCTTATAGGATTCACGATCTGAAATCCAAGCAGCGGTTTGTGTGTGCCAGGGTTGCTGAGCAGAGAGGAGGTCGGTTTGATTTCTGTTTTTCCAAAGTCTGTGGGTATCATGGTATTCTGGCAAACCACCTTCTGAGAAGGAAAAGGGCTATTTTAAAGAAAAATAGGTAACTGTAGTTTGTCCGTTGTACCCAAACCACATGTTGAAAAAGACTTGTGTGCCAAATCAGGCTTCTGGATCAAGAGCACAGCAGAGCGGGAGGGGCCAGTGAGCCATCTTGGTCCGGTGGCTCCTTCCCTAGGTCTGAGCAGAAAGGCAGCCCCAGGACCTCGTCCACTCACCCACTCGAAGGCCGTACCCGCTGGCGGGGGTGGTGCTCTAGATTAGAAGTTCAGGAAGGTCAGTGCCCTGTGAGACGTAGTGTATAGAAGCCAGGCTTGCAGACAGTTTCTCTGAGGAGGAGTAGGAAAGGCACTTCCTGGCTGCGGGCTGCTCTTCCCTGGCTCTTGGAAGCAGCTGTGTGGACATGCCCAGCACTCAGGTGAAGACCTCCGAAGTTACTTGAGGCCAGATTAATGGGGGGTTTCTTGGACACTGCTGCAGTATTTGCATAAGTGGCAACAGACTTCAAGTTCTAATAACGTTTGATAGTTGTTTACAGCGGGACTGGAAATCCGGGAGGGGTCTCAGCACAAGAGCCAATTCAGAAGCTAATGCATCTTAAGTGTAGATATATTCGTGGTCCAGGGCAAACACTCTTAGGCTTCTTATTTAGTGGCCAGGGAATGTTGCTTCTGTGTTTTGTATGTGAGTATGTATAGAAAAATCCAACCAATCTGTTAGTTTTGTTGTTTGGGAACTGGAAACATACCATTTAATTTACTTTCTTTAGAAATGCTGTTAAAAATTAACTTTATATATTTTTGCATTAGTTTTCCTCCCTGGAGGGATACTTATTCTAAAATTGGCTTCTGTGTAGGTATAAAACAGGTAAGAGTTACCACGGGAAGCATCTGTATTTAAATTGTTTGATGAAAGGGACTATCCATTCATTTCTTAGAACAAAAAGAAACAGAAAAATCACGATTTATGTCTGAAAGTAATTGCCTTGGAAGTCTGGAGGTCAACCATTAGCCTATTTTGGGAAGCTGATGGGACTCCTTGCCACCCCAGGCCCCGGTCCCAGCTGGGTGAGGGCTGGTAAGGTACCGCACAGGCTGGGCTCCACTTGTGGGAAGAGGGAGTGAGGTGCTCATGAAAACACACACAGGCTTTCGTGAATGAAAGTCACATGACCTGTTCCATTTCCTTTATTGAAAGAGAAACCTTTATAAAAATAGTGCTTCACAGAAGGAAGCACCGTGCGTGCGTGGAATCAGGAAGCCAGGTTTCTGGTTGCTGCTTGTCGTGAGTCACTGGGTGACTCTGGGCAGCCACCTAATCCCTGCTTCTCACTTTCTGTCTGTGAAATGGGTGGTTCTCCCCCTTTCCTTGCTGTGTCCCAGGGCTGCTCCGACAGAAATGAGACTCGAAACAGCAATGTGTTTTCAGCACTTTGGAAGGAAAGTGGTAATAAATCCAGGAATTCTGATGGTAGTTGGAACTTTGAAACCGTGGGTATATGCAGGAAAGACACTTTGGTAAATGGGTACCCTGAGTTCAAACAACACGCCCCCAGGCCTGCAGATGCAGGCAGGATGGCTGGAGCACTGCTTGCCTTCTGCTTGGTTGGTTCCCCTCTTCGTTTAGGATTCTTCAAGGGCTGGGGTGTAGCTCAGTGGTACAGCAAAGGCTTTGCAGGCAGGGCTGGGGCTCCATCCCAAGCAGCAAACAAACAGGCAGAAAGATTTGTTCTATAGAAAAGTGCCCAAAGTTGAAGAGTCGTGTTTTAAATGAAAGGGTACAATAATGGTTTAGGAAATGGCATCCGATTGCTGGCCTATGTGAACAGACCTTTGAATTCCCTTTGGGGATTTGTTCATATATTAAGAAATATTGACAACATGAGGATATATAAAAGAGATACCTTTTAAAAAAAAAATTAGCTGTTAATACAGGCGACACAAGGACACAAGAACCCCTAAGCTTTCAGCTGTTAGTTCATTGTTGGGTCCAAGAGCTCGCTCAGTTGATTTAATCCTGGTGGTCACTCTCACAGCTGTACTTTGTAGCGGTCTGGTTGTCTGTTAGAGTAAGAAAATGTTTGAGTCTTTTGTGTACCCCCCTGCCCGCCCCCTCCAAGAGGAGTTTTACCAGCTTATTTTCTTTAGCAGTGTCGGTATCAAAATGAAGGTCTTTTTCTGAAGAGAACTTGCAAAAGTTCTAGGGCCAGTGTGGGCATAATGGGTTTTCTGTTAAGATTCCCACTAATGCACTTTCTTTAGAAGTCCAGTTCCAGGAGCTAGGTAACTTTTGGTATCAGATTTGGCAAGTGGAAAGGTTTTCTGTTTTCTGTTTTGTTTTGTTTTGGGGATAGCACAGAATCAAGTGTTCCCGTTTCACCTTAGAAACTTAAGGGAAAATGTAACTTTACCCTTTTATCTGCGTTGCCAAGTAGAGTGGTGAAAACAGACCAGGGACGCAGGTCCAGGCCCGGTCCGAGCCTTTCCTCCCTCAGGGGACTGTGGTGGTAGACTCTCTGCCATGGCTCCGTGTGGATAGGAGCAAAACACAGGTTTCTATACAAGATGGGCAGCACCCTCTAATGTTGGCGCGTCAGTAAACAAAACAAAGTTTTCTGACTCTCCAAAGTTGTCTTTTAGAACATGTTGTTTATCAGGTCATGAGTTTTGAGAACAATGTTATGCACATCTAAGCAGGACACTCTGTTAATTTTATTTCATTTGAACGTGATCTTCAAGACTGCGGTTCTTGGAACCAGTTAGAGTAGATAAATTATTGGCAGGCTTCCATGGTGTATTTTTTTTTGGGGGGGGAGAGAACTGGTGAAGCCCTCATTCAAGGCAGAGGAAGTGCTGGGGGCTGAGATTGCTACTGAGTAGCCAGTGTCTTTCAAGATTCCCATACTGAAATCCTATGCATAGGAGAAAGTTTGAATAGAGAGAACTGGGGAGTATCTAGTTTGCTCCCTCGGTGCAAATAATGCTGACATAGAATTGGGTTAAAACTCACAGACTGCATGCTTGCAAATGGTAAAACGGTCAATTTAGCAGCTCTGATTTCTTTTTTGTTGGACTAAGAAAATATTAAGTTTGCATAAAATCATGTTTACTTGTCCAAAATGAATGGGTAAATGTGTCTTTAAGCTTTCTTCTGTTTTCTTATGCCATATGTATGTGCTGTTTATTCATACGAACAATATTTATAAAATATTCTTGCTTATTGCGCTTTTACTAAAATTTGGAGTATTTGGCCAAATTCTCAGATCCACAGCATACTTTAAAATTAACAATCCCATGCATTGTGCCATACTGGCTTTTTAATATTTAAAGAGTATCAGTGTTTATTCTCCAGAAATAAATATTTGGGGCAGTACATGAGTGTGTGTGCACACACGCAGTTTCATAATATTGAATCTTCGTGCCAGAAGCATGAATTTTTTTTTCATAATCGAAACTCAAATACTGATGATTTTCAGATCATGTTAAATTTTATATGGGAATGTAAGCATGATCATGGACCTACTATTACTTTAGTTTTCATATGGAATTCATACAAACACTTGAGTGAATTATTATGGTGTAGTATCAAGTTTTTTTTCAAGGCATAAAAGTAGATATAATGATAAAGTGTGACCTGTGATTTTGTTAACTTAAAATCGTGTGTTTAGGTGAAGAAGGACCGTGTGCTTGCACACGACATTAGTGTTCATGAACGTGATGAGTTCCTTCCTCTGCATTCTGTGGGCTTCAAGCCCTCTTTTGCCTGCAAAGTGTAAATAGAGCTAACGGTCTCAGAATGTGGCAGACAGATAATGATTTTCAAAGAATGCCATTGAAGTTGGCTGTGATGAGACTGAACCACTGTTCTGATAAGTATTGGAAGATAATTAATTGCAGGGGGCAAAAGGAAATTTTGCACCGATTTGGGTGAAATCGGACAGGTATTTTTTCACTCTCATAATACACCTTCATGCAGGGCTCCAGAGACCTTATGACAGGCAGCGAGGCAGCTCTATCCGCTTTGGGAGGAATAAAGACCCTGCAGCTCAGAGAGGCCAAGCAAGCTGCCCAGGGTCACTGCAGGGAGGAGTGGCTGGGTCAGCCTCCTGCTGCCCTCCCCTCCCAGGCTCTGTGCCCTGGAGAGGGCAGCTGTGAGGCCAGCGTCCTGATTTGCTAGTTGCCCACTTTCCTTCTCAGTGGGGACAGTGGAGGAAGAAGGCTGGTAGGAAGCCCTCTATTTTCTTTAGACCAGTTTTACACCTGCCATTGAAGAGCTTAGGTTTTTGCCAGTGACGCTGAGAGCTGACAGTCCACTCGTCGGTGGGTCCCAGTTCTGGGATCCAGCCTTCCTGGCCCTTGCTTGGATACTAGGGGAAACTCCTGTCCTGCGGCTGTTTTGAGATAAGCCTTAGTGAAGCGAGTTGGCTGTTGTATTTGGAAAAACACCGTCCTCCCAGAAATCAACACTTTCAACTCCGTGCGCTGGCATCAGGGAGAATCCAAGGGCAGTGTGAGGGTGACCAGTCAGGAGCCACTGACATAATGTCACTTATTTTAAGGTTGTGAAAACCGGGGCCCTGCGAGGTGCCTCTGGCCTCGGATTCAAGGTCGTGGATTTAATTAGCGTAGGGTTGTTTGTAAACAGCGGAGGAAGGAGTGGGCGAGGGAAGGGTGGCGGGCCTCCTCGGTAGGTACCCTGGGTGCTGAGTGACTTGCCTGCTCCCGTGGGACCAACTTAGGATGTGAGGAGGCGACACCGGCTGTCGAAGTGCTTTGCGCAGAGACAGAAAGAAAGGGCAGGGCAGCCAGGAAGGGTGGTCGGGGCCTGAGGGAGGGCCACTGGGCGGGCTGTGTTGTCCTTCTTATTTTTTTTTTAATTCTAAGGAAAGAAATCATCTAATAGGACTTCTAGATGAAGAGAAATGGTTTTCCTACAAACTCAATTTGACGAAGCTACTATTTCTCTAGTGATGGGACTGCAGTGCCCTTTTCAAAAAAGGTCTTAAGCCGACACCCACCCACACATTCACAGGCTGCACCGGCCCGTGCTCCAGGCTCAGCACCCTGCCCCAGTCGCTGTCGGTCCCTTGGCCTCCTAGCAGATGGCAGCCCAGGGCCATGCGCCCTCCACCACTGTGAGCCACCCAGCGCGACCGCCCAGAGGGAGCCCCTCGCGGTGGGAGGCTGCCCCAGTTCCAACAGAACCAGGATGACAGGGTGAGGGAGCCTCTGTCCAGGTCAGGAGGACAAGTTCAGAGTCCCCTGTCTGTGGTGAAGGGTTTATTGACACTTGCCAAGTTGCTTTTAAAAAGGAAGGGAAGAGAGGTTCTGCTGTCCTGTGGAGGGAGTCTTCCTTCCTCCGCGGGCTCAGGGGTCTTTCCTGATCAAGGTGCGACTCCTCCATTGAGCTTCTGTGTGCCCGGGAGGACCTGGGAACCGAGCACTCTCTTGGGTTGCCCAGGTGTGAGGCCACTAAGGCAGGCACTGGCTGGTCCCCACGTATGAGCTCCCAGGTATGTGGGAGCCACCAGTGGACCACAGCCCCCACCCCCAGCAGTTCTGTGACTTCACAAGTCCCTAAGCATGGATAACGGGGAAGTTGGGGAGCAGGGAGACAAGTCTTGGAAATAGGCCAAGATGTCCTTACTAAATTTAAAAACTATGCAGATAGTACTTGGAAACTCTGAGCAATAAGCAGGATTAACCACGGCATGGATTAGAGGGTTGAGCAGCTTGCTTTTGTGTGAAGAGGTCAGAAATGGAGGTACTAGGACCCTGGTGTCCTGCGGACACTGCCAAGTTCCTGAGCTTTCCAGACAATAGACAGAAATTCCTGGAAGAGGAGAGCCCTGAGCATGTTTTTGAGTTGCTTCCGTTCTTTTCTGACATGATAGAAGGCTTTCAGCTTTTACTGTCCTTCCTCATCAGAGTGACCTAAAATAACAGGTGACACGTGCAGCTGGGGCAGAGAGTCCCCTGAGCCCCCTGCCCCTTCTAGCTGGAGAGGCCCAGCGAGGTTGGGGAACTCTGGGAGGAACCCAGCCCCACTGTCTGGGGACAGCCAGCCGTATTCAGCTCAGGTCGGAGAGAGCGCCTCAGCAAATGCCTTCTTTGCAAAACTGCAGAATCTTTCTTTTAGAGTATTGTGAGACCAGGAGTTTAAACTTACTTTAACAACAATCAGTTCCAGAAAACTAATTTAGCTGGTTAAAAAAAAAAAAAAAAAAAAAAAAAGTTAAAATTTTAGTAGTGAATGGAGACAGAGTACCAGATGCGGAAGTCGCACAGGCATTACAACACAAATGCTCCTGCGTTGGCAAACACTCTCAGGCCTTGTTTTTGACAGGCTTTTGAAAGTGAGAACTTCCTTTGGAAGGCTGGGCAGCTTCTGCGCGTGATGCCATCCCGGCCTATAGGGTCATCTTGGAACCTTCCAGATGCCATCGAGCTCACTCGCCCTGTTCAGTCTTCCTTCACGCAGTTATTTTCAGTTTAATCGTCGACCCTGCTGGTCATCACGGGGCCTGAGTCACCAATGAAGTAGCCGCTGCTTTAAATCCCCTTTTCCCGGCCCAGGGCACCCACGGGGTTCTTAGAGTGAGGTCAGCGCAGTGTCTCTCAGATCCTGACTCCATCGGTCCAGCTGACGGGATCGGAACCTGGGGGGCTCTTGGCTGCTCACTGAAGTCGGCGTGCAGGGGCGTGTGGCCATCTTGTGTGTTGGGGTCCGGTGCACCAGCCGGACCCGCCTGCTCTGGAGAGAGAAGGGGAAGAACAGGGTCTCTGCCTCTGGGCCCCAGGGTCCACTAGGACAGCAACCACCGGAGCTGCTTTGGGGCAGCTGCTCTGACCCATCAGTAGGTGCCCACCCTGCGGGGCGCTTGGCAGGGGACCACGGATGACCTGGCCCTGCTGGAAGACTCTGCTGGAGTGCCTGTCATCGCCCTCCGTCCCCAGTTCCTCAGCACGGTTCCCCTCTGGGAGGCCAGAGAACCGGGGTTGACAGTGCTGCCGCCCTGCTTCCTGGGGCTCGCCCGGCTCCTGCGGCCCAGAGCCTTCACGCAGGCTCCTCAGAGTCCCGCCTGCACGGTGCCGGGTTCCAGAGCTGCTCCTCCTGGTCTGTCCTGCTCTCAGTGGGGCCAGGAACGCCCCGGCAGCTCTCTGCTCCTGCTCGCCTTCCCCCGTGTGTCCACGTGTGCCCTTTGGGCTTTGGTGCAGTTTTTCTCTCGAGTTCCCCGTAACCGTCACATAGCCATCGGGTTGTCCTTGAGAGTCGCCCCCTTTCAGTCCCCTCCCTGATGACTTCCTGGAGAGCCCTTTTCTCTCCAGGACACCCCCCCACCCCCCCACCCCGCTACACAGAGGCCTCCCTTCACGGCCCCGACTTTGCAGGCAAGCCCCCTCCTCCCTGGCCCTCCCAGCTCCAGCCCTGCCCCCCGGACGCCTCCCGCTCTGAAGGGAGCCCCTTCCTCACAGCTGGGCCTTACACAGAGGGACGTCGGGTGGCTGTGCCCTGCTCAGGCTAACGGGGGTGTGCTCCTGTGAGTTACCTGTCACACTAACCTCTGGCCGCCCTTCAGGATTCTTTCCATAACAAACCAGAAAACCCAACCTTGGCAGCTCCACCCTGAGGCTGCCGGGAGCTGCAGAGTGGCCAGAGAGGCAGAAGGCCCCTTGGTCTGCCAATCTGACCAGTTGTTCAGTATGAGCATTCTCTTGACCCCAAAGGTGACGGCTGTTGCATGTGGACCACTCTAAACGTATTTCCTCCATTTGAATAATACAAAGAAAGAGGCTGACAAGAAACGGTTGTTTTCAAGCTAAGATGAAAGTCCTCAGTGGACCGTCTTCCTCCAAAACCTAGGAACAAACCAAGTTGAGGTGTGTTCAGGACAGGACGTGGTGTAGGTGGTACAAAAGCTTTGGAGTATACGGCAGGAAAGGAGCATGGCAGGAAGGTGGCTTCTGAGCCTAGTGACCCAGAGGTGGCAAAGAGCAGGCCCAGTGATTCCCAGGGAGAAGACACACAGGTGAACGGGGGTAGCAGTGCAAAGGCCCTGGGGCAGGATATTGCCTGGTGTGTTCCAGCGTCAGAGCTCCTGGCCACAACTCAGGAGAGAAGAGTAGGTGAGAGTGAGAACGTCAAGGAAGAGCACTATGCTGGTGGCTGGCCCTCCCTAGACTGACCTTCTGGTGGCCTTCTGGTGGCCTCGGATCGCCTTTGTACTCAGTGAGCTATATGTGCATATCTGAGTTTCTTTATCAGAAACTTGTAATATTTGGAAAGACTTAAAAGTCTTCTAGTGGCACAGAGACCCTGAAATGTCACTGAGGTCAGGGACACCAGTGGGAAACTTTTGTAACCTAAACAACAGAATAAAGGCACAAGTGTTGAACGGTGGTGCCTTGTCATAGAAGCCTGCATTCGCACAGCGCCTCACAGCGCCTTGTGGTCTGCAGAGCATTGGAAAGCCCCTGGAGGGTTCTCAGCAGGGCGCCCACCTTGGGGGTTGCGGGGCTCCCATGTGGCAGGGTCCTCTCTGGCTGCGGAGTCTGTGGTGGCCGGCCCTGGTGCTGTGTACCTTCTAGAGAAGATGGCGTTTCGCTAGAATAAGAAGTGCTCTCCCTGTGCCCGTGCACAGCCGCCTGCCTGCTCCTCACGCCTTAGAGGCTGGGCACCAGGCACCTGCCGCTGTACCCAGAGCTGCCTCCGCGCAGGCTCATGAAAAGATACTTGAGTGCTTCATCTAATCCAGAAGCTCAAATGATAGAAAGCAGGACGTTGATGGATGACTTACAATTCCGTGTTTCACAGAGACTCGGACTCAGCAGGAACGTGCCTGTGGAGTCAGTTCAGAGCCAAGGTGTGAGTGGCTCAGAGCGCCACGATGCCCTTCAGCTGCTGTGCACAGGACGCACACTGAACAAGTGGCCCCGGCCAGCAGAGCGTGGCTGTCACAGCCTGCATACCTCGAGAGCTCACAGTGTTTAGAATTAAGGCTCAATGTGACAGCTGTTCTGAAATATATTTTTTAAAAAGGTATTATACATAGAAAAACATGCATTTGGACGACATGGGAAAGCAGACCTTGGTGGTAGCTCTCCTTCCAGGTGGAGGTCATGCAGTGCCTCTCACTCTCCAAGGAAAGTGGAGGCAGGGGCAGTGGCTTGGGGTGACTTGGTAGAGACTGGGCGGCCGCCCTGGAGCATCCCGCGGGGTGGGACGGACCCCCGGGGTGGAGTGTCCCCGAGTGCCCTCCCCCGGGGGCGGGGATCCCTGAGGTGAGCGGAGTGTGCCGGCCCCTGTCTGTCACTCTGAGAGGTGTCGGGCGAGGTCCCTCTCCTTAGGTCTGTCCTCGTCTGCCTTAAAGGACCCCTGCCCAGCCCCGCCTGGAGAAACCGGTGTGCGGCCTGGGGACACCACCCACAGTTGACCGTGCTCAGTGAGAGGCGTGTCTGTGCCCTTCTGGGAGGCTCCTCTTTCCAAGCCTGAGCCTGGCACCGCCTCGTGTGTCGGTCTTGTTCTCTTGCGATGCTTTTTCCTGCTGAAGAGGGCCGGGCCGGAGGCAGCAGGACTGCTATCGGTCACGTCTGCCTGTGTCCCCGTTGTCCCAGCGTGCTGTCTGAACAGGAGCCAGGCTGCACAGTCCCCAGCCACCTTCCAGCTTGCCTGCTTATCCAGGGTCCCCAGGAGCCTTTGGAAAACACACGGCCAGCTGTCTGACCCGGCTCCTGGGTCCCCGGTGTGGAAGGTGCCCCCAGCCCAGCATCTGAAAATGTCTGTCAGCCCAGACCGAAGAAGCCGTCCTTCATGGGCGCTCCCTCTGGGCTGCAGGTCTTGGGTCGTCCTCGAGACGGGAGGCATTTGGCTCCAGGGTGCGTGCGGTGGCCTGGGGGGGCCTGGGCACTCCCTGTTGGAGGCCACCGGCTGGTGAAGTGGCAGGAGAGCCAGCCTCGCGGAGTGGGACGTCCACAGATGGGGCTGGGGAAGAGGAAGGGCAGGCGCTGGTGTCCCCGTGTCCCTACCTCAGGGAGTCCTGGCCGTCACCTGCTCTGTCTCGTCTTTTTGATGAATGGATTTGTATCATGGCAGGTTAACACTTTCTTCCCTCGTTACTGAAATTTCGATGACCAGTGCTTCCTTTGGACGTGACCGTCACCTGTGGAGGGGATTTAGGCATCTGCTGGTGTTTTGGTCACTTTGTATAAGCCAGAGTGACGGGGAGAGCCGCCCCAGCAGAGCCCAGCCTGTTGGTGGGGCCTGAGTCGGTGCAGCACGTGTTACAGGAGGGAGCTGTGGTCCCTGGGACAGCTGCCCTCACAGTGGACGCGTGCAGCCCCTTCCTGGGGTTTGGTCCTGTCCTGATATGCGGGCAGCCGAGCGGCCTTGCTCACCCAGCACTGGGTTCTCCATTCTGCGCGTCCAGCTAAAGCAAGTTGGTTCGTCTGCCCAGCGGCCTGTTTGCTGCGAGAAGTCGTGGTGTTGGTGATGTCGTTCATGGATGCCTTTCAGGGAGGACAGGGCTGGGAGGGCAGGTGTGGGAGGCCCAGCCAGGGAGTCTCTGTGGCTCAGAACTCAGCATGCACCACACGCATGCTCCATTGAAGGTGCACGGGGAAGGGCACAGATGCGGCCACAGCGAGTCGTGCTGTGGCGGGTGCTTCCCCAGGTTGGAAGAGCTACGTGCCCGGGCCTTGTTCACAGCCATGGTAGACTGCAGACATCAGGTCTCATGCTGTGGTTTCCCGGGACCCTGCGGGGGGTGAGAGGAGAGAGAAGGGCCCCATTTCACGTGAGGCAGAGACCCTGAGCCAGGAGGCATGAGGTGGCCGGCGAGGTGGCCAGCCTCAGGTCAACCTCTGGCATGGGCACTGGTCCCTCCAGAGCCCCCAAGGAGCAGGGGCCTGTGTTGCCCTGGCTGCCTGGAGGCACTTCCGCAACCTGGGCTTGGAGCAGGGGCTCGCACGAGGTCCAGGCAGGGTCTGGGCTTGGCCCCGGCTGTCCCGTAGCCTTAGAGCCGCGGGTGAGGGCATTCAGCAGGCCCTGCTCTCCCAGAGGCGCTGAGCTGAGATGTGGGAGGCGTCTTCTTCAGGGACCTGAAGGAAAGAAAGGTTCAGCTGAAGTGATACATAAAACAGGCCATTTGGGTATGGGTATATTTTGAAGAAATTATACCCATTTCCTTAATTTGACAGGACAAACATAAAGTACAGATTTATGACTTTAGATGTAAATGTTTTTACAGTATACATAAAATCCATATTTTTTACATTAGTATCAGTCATATGTACAAAAATGGGTTGAATGTTAAATCTGAGAAAAGAATTGCATTGTCACAGTGTGTTTGCAATTTTAATGCAGATTATATCTCCTGTCCCAGATGTCCTTATTAGGGCAGAAGACCAGGGCTTATGTCCACCTTTTCAAATGGCCTGATTTGGCCCGTTTTGGGGTTCCCCTGTCACAGTGTTGGGAACCAGGAGGTCTGCATCATGGCACAGGTGGGAGCTGTGGAGTCCTGTCTGTGGCAGGCAGGTCGGTGGACAGTGTCCCCACAGCGCAGGGGCTTATTCACCCACATTTTCCTTCTAAGTGATTGGTTTCCCCAATTTAAAAGGAAGTTAAAGTGACCGTTTTTCTCAGAATCCCTGCCTTGTTATCACACACAGCCGTGCTGTTGACACACACGCTGGTGTGGCTGGCCTGTTCTGCTTTTAGTAAAATAGGGAGATACTGAATTATCAGGCGTGTTTTTTCTAGGAATTTCTCCTACAACTGAAAACTTTATTTTCCCTCATAATTCTGTATTTAACAGAAAAAGGTCTAAACCGGGGCTGGGTTGGGCCCAAGAGAGGTCTGAACGCGCCCGAGGTCTCTCCCTTGGTCGTGTGGCTCGGGGACACAAAATGCAGCTCCAAGAGGTGCCTGGCTTGGTTTGCCAGTCAGCAGGAGAGCAGGGCCCTGGTGGCAGGGGTCGCCTTGACCCAGCAGAGTGGACTGGACTCTGAACACTGAAGAGTGACCTTGAACTCAGCCAGGTCCAAACCCAGGTTCTCATGAGAAGTCAAGTGGAGGCCGTAGTGAGTCAGGGTGCCCAGCACGCCCTCTCATCTCCTTCGCTGGGACAAGTCTGCCTCGTTCCCAGCTGACGCATCCTGCATCCGCTGCTCCCCTGGTTCTTCTCCTGTGATTGTGACGGTGGCCCTGAGCTCCCTGGTGCTGACCCCTGTTTTTCAAGGACACTTCCTACTTGTCTTACTGGGTCCCCGTGGTGGGCGTGCCCTTCCTCCCCGCCCTCCCTCCCTGTCTTGAGGCAGACTGGAGGCCTGACCTTTAACCTTTGCCCTCTGACTGCTCTTCTGAGTGGAAGAAAAAGGGTGAAATCATAGCTGGCCCATGTGACTGCCCCACATAGGAAGGCCATTTGTCACAAAGGACCGCAGAGAAAACACAGGAACAATAGCTGGGATGCCTGGCGTGTCCTGTGGGGCCACTTTCTGTGCCACAGGTACTGGTTACTGCTGTGTCTGGTTTCACCCAGTGACTCCTGAGTGCGCTTCTGTGCAGGGCTCAGAGCCGTGCCTGAGGCACACAGGGGCCTGGGGTGGCAGATTCTAGCCCTGTGACTATGAGTAAGTGTCCTTTTCTTAGTCGGCACTGACTTTAGGAGCAGGATGCTGGGTGGCACTCTGTGACCACGTGGGCAGCCCGTGATTTCGACTCTGCTGGTTTTTGTTTTGCTCCTGGGCCAATGAGTTCAAAGAAAGCGTCCCTTCTCAGGGCGCGTGCAGGGCAGCGTGGCCGGGCCGGAACCAGTGCTTTGCTTCTGGTGGGGCTAGCAGACATAAATAAATAAACTTATGCTGGGATCTCATCCTTAGGAAGCATAAATATTTAAAGACCAAAGATATCATATGAGTAGTGTTAGAAAATATTTTCTTTTCTCCTATTTTGAATGAACCAGACTAATAACTTACTATTAAAACAAACAAGAAGGGGAGGATGCACTTGTGTGCCAGGTCTGATCCACAGGAGTCTCCCGCCTCCCCCTCTGCCCTCCTCCCTGCCGCAGGGGAGTGGCACCAAGGAGTTGAGGGTGGTCAGAAGAGGCTGGCACTGGGCTTCCCTGGGCCTCCCCCAGGCTGGACTCTGGCTGGTGCCTGGGGCTGCAGAGACCTCCTACACCTGCCGCTCACCTGGGCTCAATCACACACACCCCGGGGCCTGTGCCCTCCTGGTCACACTGGGTCAAGGTCCTTGCTAGCAAGCACAGGGGACAGGCACATTTTGCTCTTTCGATAATGGAAGGGACAGGGGTGTCTTGGTATGAGTGGAGACGGCCCGTTTCTGCCTCGGTCCTTCTTTCTGTGATCATGGGAAGCTGGTGGTCAGTTTCCCACAGGACTCCTTTCCCCCGCGTCCTTCCTTCATGTTCTGAGGTCTCCCTGGCAGCTGCATCCTTCTGCTGTGCCGCTCAGGTGCACCTCAGTGCCACTCCCAGGACAGTGGGCCAGCTCAGCTGTCCTGCACGTGGAGTGAGGCCACGTATGCTTCTCCACGCACCTCCTTCTGTCGAACCCACACGGACCATAAGCGCAGGTCGGGGGTCTTTTCGGGAGCCCCAGAGACCACCCCACTCTTGAGTCACTCCTGAATTCTCTGCTCTCTCTTTCAGAATGAAGCGCCCTCCGGCTGCACCGCCCGGAGGTCGACAGCGGAGATTTCAGCCTATTTCCCACCGAAGCTGGAAGCTGCATGCGACGTCTGTCGGATCTGGGCCATTGCACGTGGAGACCTCTGAACTGGACAGGAACCAACCAGGCCCAAGCGCCTGCCTGTCTCGCTTGTCCCGGCCGGGGCCTGCATCATTGTGCAGTGTGTGTTGTATTTTGTTTTATTTTATGACTTAAATTAGCCGAAGAAGTTATTCTGGAGCAAATTGGATGTTTTTATTGGCCTTCTTAAATCGTAGCCGGTGTCTTCATTTCTTCTTACTTTTATTTTGGCAAAGCAGATCTATCCCTCAGCATGCTAGGAGATGCTACCATACCCACCGAAGTGGTAAAATCTGGTATTTACTGGCTTACACTCAGCTCTACCACAGTCCTACCTCAGTCCAAGGTAACGCCGGATCACGTGGTCGGGGTGCAGAGGCTTCCTGCACGTCCACCCCAGGGCTCGAGCGTGGCCTTGGCCTCGCCGACCTGCCCGAGTGGACACAGGTTCCAGTCCAGGTACCTGCGATGTTGACTGGTGCACGGAGCCCAGCGTGGGACTGACAGTTCTCCATGGAAGTGAAATCTGGGATCGGACTTCGAAGATGGATTCGTAAATAATTCTTATTAAGTGTAACTGAAGCAACCTACTTTTGAAAATCATCAGTTGTATTGGGTGGTGGGGTGGGAGGGAGGGGTCCTGGGCGGGTGACTCTCTCTTTTTACCTTTAACAGGCTTGTCTATCCTTCTCTGTGTAGCTGTTCGTGTAGGTACTTCAAGTTGCAAAAGCCTTTTCTCCCCTGCAGGAGCTCAGATGCCCTGCTGCCCTGAATCCTGAGCTTACGTTCTCTTAACCAAAACCTCGTGTAGGCACGCTGGTGGTTCAGGCTGCTGGGGCCTGCAGGCTTCATGTCTGAAAGGTGTTAACTACTGCTCTCGCGCTGGCCAACAAGGCGGCCCTGAAGAGAGAGAGAGAGAGAGAGAGACTGACAGAGAGAGGCATCGTAGCTAAGCTCCTGTGCTGAGTGGAAGGAGAAGACCAGTCTCTCACAGTGCACGTCACTTGTCAAAGAAATCCTTGACAGACCCCTGGTTTCACGTTTTCAGTGTTCTGGAAATTTCAGTGTTGTGGCAATTATCGGTGATCACAGATGTCACCCAGCATGGCTGAGCGTGCCCCTGGCTGCCCCCTCAACACGCTCTGGAGGCTCGGCCTCCCCCAGTGCCTGTGCCCCTGGTGGTCCTGCAGAGGCTACACCCGTTCTTGGAGATGTGAGTTGTTGGTCTGTTTGGGTTTTTTTTGTTGTTGTTTTATTTCTGTTTGGAGAAAATATATATATAAATATAAATATATAGAGATCTATATCACTATAGAATAATGCATTAATCAAATGAGGCTTTTTAGAGGAAGACCAAAAAATTCAATGTCTTAAAAATATATTTAACGGCAATGCAAACGTCTTCCTGCTTCCGTGCTGAACTCAGAACAGAGGATTGTATTGCAAGACAAAGCTGAATGTAAAGTGATCCCCTGAGCATTCTCCAGGTCTTTCTTTTCTGAAATCACACGTCACCATAACGCAGAGGCCACGCGGTGCTGGTCTGACCGTCAGCTCCCGAGCGTCCTCTGCACACGTCGGTAAGATGTATAAAATGCCCTCGAGTTCTCTCTGGTGGGGACTAGGAGCCCCCCGTGGTTTGCTGAGACTCCCCCAGCACAGTAGGATGAGGGGGAACTGCTGGACGCAGCGCTGGAGGAGTCGTGGCTCGGACAGGGCGTCCATGTCCCTGCTGCCACTTAGAAGGAGAAGAATACAAAGTCGATGATGTACTAAATTTTCCTCTATCCTGTACATTTCAAAAAGAAAAAAAAAGGCATATGCAATATTTACATTTTTAATTTAGTTTACAGAATGGAACCAAAATGTGTAAATGTTATGTTTGCTAAAACTTCACAATGTACATTGGGTCTTTGTACATTTTGCCTGACTTACCTTAAATTTAAAATATTTTTTTGCTATATGAACTTTAACAGTTATTAAACAGTGTTTTCTTTGGGTACGTATTGTTTCTGGATATCAAGATGTTAAATATATTTCTCGTGTTGTGTTAGGACGAGAGACTCAACCTACCCTGCTCCGTCTTCCGCTGTACGCTCTGTACAGAGGGTCGACGGGTCGCTGCTGGAGACGAGAGAAAACTGGACTAGAGTAGCGCATTGTATTTAGTCTGTATTGACCATGGATGCCCTCCTTAATAGCCATATGCAATAAAATAAAATACATTATTTATGAAATGAATGATGCTCAGAGGATATTTTTCCTGCACGGATTCTGAATGCCACAGAAAGCCAATCTGCTCCTGGGGTTTTAGAGTCAATGAATAAATATTAGGCTCCTAAATAGACTTCCTTGGATACTTTCTAATTTTAAAACTTTTATTCTACAAACCAGAAAATGTTCCTTAAATCACAAAACTTTATCAAAAATTAATGTTCGAAGGAAAAAACCTTTTTATTTACAAGACCCAGTTCAGCGGGCTGCGTGTTCTTCTAAACGCTTTATGGATATGAGCTCCTTCATGGCCCATAACAGCCTCGGAGGGAGGAGTTGCCACTCCAGGTTTATGGATGAGGAGACTGCAGCACAGAGAGGTTAAGTGACTTTTCTCAGACACACAGCTCATGAGTGGCAGGAGTCAATCCCACCTTCTCTCCACTGTGCGCTCTCCCTGACACACAGACACAAGAAGAGACACCAGCACACTCCTCCAGAGTACCAGGCAGTGTGATCCTCAGACCCAGCGGGTGCAACTTGGCAGGCAGAAAACACAAAAGTGAAGGCAGCTGACTCTTGTCAAACACAGTCCAGCCTCCTGGTCAGAAATCACTTTGCCCTAAAATCATGGTCACGTGACGTGTGTGCTTCTCCCTTAAACACAAAAACAGAGCCTTCTGGAAGGTGGGCAGGATTGTGCCCACTGGTGTGGGGGAGCTTGTGGATGGGTCACTCTAGCCCGTGTGCCTGCCCTGCCTCAGTGGAGTGTTCCTGGGGCAGGCGGTGTGCGCTGCAGGGGCCTCACGTGAGTCCGTCCCTGTCCTGGTGCTGAGTGAAGCCAGCCTGCCAGGTGGGCGGCGGGGGAGCCCAGCTCAGGTACTTGTGCAGGTGGAGTTCCCTCCAGAGTCCAGAGGTCTGGAAGGACTCGGGTCACTCTGGAGTTCCACAGGAGAGCCCAGGAGGTGCCGGACAGAGCTCCCTCGGGGCTGATTTTGGAGGAGCTCGATCCTGACGTCCGCGGGGCAGATACACAGCCGGTTCTGTGGCTGTCCGCCTGCAGGTGTCCGAGCCGGACCTCACCAGGATAGCGGCTGGTCCCTCACCCAGGCCACCGGCCGGCTGGCCCATCAGGGACGTGTGCCTGCACCCACGGAGGGTGCTCCGCATCCCTCATGGCAGCCTTTGGGTCCCACCAGTGGGCGCGCAGAGGGGGGCGGTGATGCCCTGGGGAACTGCCGCGGCCCTTCCCTGAGGTCGCCCGTGAGGGCGGCTGTGCCCCTTCCTTGAGTGTACAATGAGTGGACATCGGGGAGGGACCCCAGTGTGACGGGACTGCTGAGGCCGGTCACAGCTGCAGACCCAGAGCGGCCGGGTCCTCTCCCGCTGCCTCTCCTGCGCTCAGCTCCTCCCTCCGTAGCCGCTGGGTGGCCTCCCTCTGCGAGTCATGAGGCCACCTTCATCTCAGGAGTGTCCTGCTTTCCCTGGGTCCAGTTCTCACAGCAGCTGGGGGCTTGGTGGTGTTGGTCAGCGTCGCCGGCGGCTGTGGAGACCCCTGGCTGGGCTCGGGGCTGGGCTTCTCCACTGGGTCAAGGGCTGGGCCCAAATCTAGTCTCTGAGAAGTTCCAGATGCTGATGCTGCTGGTCTGGGGCCACCCTTTGCCAACCACGGAAAGCGAGGGGTTTCTCCTCTCCCGTCAACGCCGTCCAGGCTGGACACCTGGCAGCCGGCCCTTTTCCTCTCCTCAGCCGTCCCCGGGCCTGGGCTTTCCTGTTGGAGTCCCCGGTGTTGTAGAGGGTAGTGGCTGCTCTGAAGGGCAGGTCCTGCCCTGATCCTACCCAGTCAGGACGGCACCCCCTTGGGGACCTCTGGGGAGAGATGGGAAGACCCCGGGACCCCAGCAGCTTCCTGTGGCCGCCTCCGGCCCAGGCGTCCTCTCGGGAGGGGACGGGAGGAAGGGCTGGTGCTGAGCTGAGGAGAGGCTCTGGGGCTGGCAGAGTCGGCTTCCCGAGAAGAGAAGGGTGTGGAGGGGGGTGTCCAAAAGGGACCAAGGAGCAGGCACATGGCTGCCAGCTCCCCCGGAAGAGGGGACACCCCTGCTCGGGGGATCTCACCTCCAAGTGCGTCCCCCGCCCACGGCGAGCAGGCCCCGGAGCCCAGGTGGGTCTGTGACGGGGGATTTGTCACAGAGCGCCAGCCAGCGGGAGGCTGGAGGAGCCTCATGGGCCATGGCCGGCCACCGGCCCGTGTGCACGGCTGCTCCTGGGGGACCCTGACCTAAGCCCAGCCCAGACCTTCCAGGGGGTTTGCTCTGGTGGTTGAGTCCTGAGCAACCCGGGAGCGTGCCAGGAAGGTGAGTTTGGAGGGCTGGAGCTTGGGCCTTGGAGGTGGGGAGTGGAAGCCACGGAGGGACTGATGGGAAATCCGTCAGGTGACCTCAAGACAGGACTGGGCCAGAGAACGGCACAGGGCAGAGAGAAGACGTGTCCGGCTTCCAGGAGGAATCATTTTGCAACAAGGAGGGTGCTGAAATGCCGGCTTGGATGGCTTCAGGGGCTTCCGTGGGGCCTGGGAGCGGCCTTCTCTGGGCACTGGGAGTGTCAGACAGGCCCTGGGCTCGGCCACTGTCCCCCGGGCCTTGGCACCTCACCCTGGGTGGAGGCAGGCTGGGGCCCTCTGCTCACGTGGGCGGCTCTGCTGGACCCAGGCAGGGCACAGCCGACAGCTGACCAAGCCCAGTCCAGCCCTGCTTGGTTCCCTGGGGTGAGGGGACCCAAGCACTGGAGCTCAGAGGCAGACAGTCACGGCGGTGTCACCCGTGTCCCCCACAGCACCTGTCCACAGAGGGGAGCACGCACTGACCCCAAAAGCCGAACCTCAACCACGTTCATTCACCCAGTGACGTCGTTGCCCCCAAGATCCCTGAGAGAAGCCCGTGCGGGTGCTGGACGCTGGAGGCACTTTGGTCACAACACTCAACCCCGCTCGGCCCTCGCGCTTCTCACTTGAAAGCAGGGGACCTGTGTCCTCGTTCCCTCTCCCCCGCCCTCCCCCACTCACGGTTGCCGTGGAGACCTGTTTGCTGTCAGGGGGACAGAAAGCCCTGTTGGCCCTGCGCAGACCCCGGATGGCCCCGAGTCCTCCTCCGCTCCTATCCATCCAGTCCCGCCGCTGGTCCTGCCGGCGAGCTGACTTCCAGTCACAGGTTCACTAAAAACAAATCCTCAGGCTGTTCTGGGTCTCCCTGGGATGTGTTGTTCCCTGCCAGGGGATGGCCGGCTCCTCGGGCCACAGACTCCCAGTCCCCTGCCTTCTCACATGGGGCCTCGCTGCTAGAAACACCTGGTCCCAGGGGGCCTTCTCCTGCGCAGAGCCTGCGAGTCCCGCCTTCGCCCCAGCGGCCCCCTCTCTGTCCAGCATCTTGCCACCCTCCTGGCGCCCTGAGCCCCGGCCCTGGGTGTGGCTCTTCCCTGCTGCCCAGGAAGTGGGGGCAGCTGACCTGGGTGAATTGGGCTCCCTGCTTTGGAGCCAGCCGACCTTTCCTGGTGGCTGTGTCCTGGCCTCTGCGGGTCCCCGCGGGACAGCTGGCAGTCCCCCTGTCTGATCTCTTCCTTGCTGAAGCTCTCATGACTCTGTACCTGTCAGTGCCCTGTCCGTTTGGTCCTGGGTCTGTGACCTCGAGGGCCGCCGAATGCTGAGTTTGCTTTAACTCCATTTCGAGCTCTTAGGTTACTGAGTCAGGGAGTTTTCATGAACGGGTTCTACGTTCAAGTCACCTCTGCAGAGTTCATCTTGTCTGTCCACAGGTGCCCCATGCCATCTGTCCCTTACCTGCCCTCCCCGACTCTCACTGAACTGTCACCAAATTCAAGTCTCTTCATGATTGTGCTTTGCATGAAAGTCCTTCTGTGAGTCTGCCCTGCCCCAGAGCGTACCACCCCTTCTCCACCCAGAGACAGAGAGACAGCAGTGCCTGGACCCGTGGGGATGGGACTAGCGAGCGGCGGCTCCACTCATCACAGGTTGTGGGGCAGGGTCTGGCTCAGGGCCAGGCAGAGGGAGGCCCTCAGTAGCAGAATCATGGCAAACACCTACGTCCTCTTGAAACGCCCACTTGGAAGTGAGACGTGTCACCCCCAGTTTTTGCTGGCCAAGGCTGGTCCCAGGCAGGTGGGAAGGTCCTTCCAGTCAGGAGAGGCCACAGGAAACGCTGGTGGGTGGCCGCAGGGTGCGGCGCCTACATAACCACCAGGCTCACCTTCCCAGTCTCTGTGTCTCCTGTGTCCCCTGCTCTCAGCGCGGAGGTCCCCACTGCAAGGTGGCAGGCGACCTGCACCACCACGGCTCCAGGCAGCTGTGCGGTGGCCCTTGCCCTCACGCCGGGCCACGTGCCGCTGGGCTGAGCAGGAGTGCACAACTGGCAGAGCTCTCCCAGGGGAGGTGGCAGACCCCTCCCACTGTGTGCTGGGAGACTGGTGCAGCATGTGACACATAGTGGGCCCCCAGCAAATGTCCTTGTCTAGTCGGATAAGTGCATGGGTCTTGTGTGTGACCAGAGCCCCCGAGTCTGAGGCCTGTGGTCACTTTGAACAATGGCAGTTACGCCAGCCTGATGTTGACCCTGTAATGTGATGATGGGCTTAGTGGTAAGGGTTCACCATCACACAGGGGCTTCAAGTCTCCGAATTGAAGTAAGTGGCCAAATATCGAATCCTACTAATCCACCAGCACTTACCAAATGGGAATTGCATTGAACTACCTATATCTGAAAGGTCAAAAAATGACGACTTAAACCTGGTGAGTAATCTCTACATAATGCGGGCCTCCTAAACTGCATCCTAAACTCCACGGGTTTGTATTGGGAGTCTGAGCCCCTAGTTCCACTGTCACTCAACTTTGCCACCATAAGTGCACATCTTTCTGTCTTCAAAGTCCAGTATGGCTCTTGCTGCTCCAGCCATTACGTTTACCTTAACAAAAAGATGAATGGGGAAAGCATCAAAACCAAACCAAACCAGTGCTGAGTCATGTTTCATAAACGAGCCCTCTGAGTGAGTCCTGTAGGCTGGACTGTAACCTGTGAAAACGTCCAGAGGAGCTGGAAGCCAGCTTTGAACTTGAAGCACTGTGCCCCCAAGTGCCGAGAAGGCAGGGAGATGGCGGTGGGTGGAACACAGCGGCTCTGCATGACGGTTCCCCATCTGACTTCAGAAACAGCTGCTGCTTCTGCAGAGACTTGACCATTGATCTCATTTTTGAACCTACGTGTCCTTTGTTGAAATGCCTCTCGAGGTGTAAGGCCAGGTGCCTGGCAGCTCCGAGCAGAGCGGAACCAGGGCTGGACCCACAGCTTCCGTGGCCCCCGCGGTGCTGACGGAGACGGGCTGGAGGTTCTCCCTCTAAGATGGTTTGACCTTGTGCCGTGGGACACCTCCACACCCCCAGGTCACACCTGAACCTCACAGCTGGTGGGACGCGCTCAGCTCTGTCCCCACACTCAGCTGCCAGGTGGGGACGTGGGGGCAGGAAACCTGAGGCCTTGAGGGAAACTCTCTCAGCAAGGGAAAGGGCCAGCACCCAGCACCCAGCTCCCAGCACCCAGCACCCAGCACCCAGCTCCCAGCTCCCAGCACTCAGCACTCAGTACCCAGCTGGGAAGGTGGTCCCCAGGTTGTGGGAGGGCAAGGTGGGTGCACCTGGTCTGAGAGGCTTCAACAGGGTGGACAGTATGCTTCCCCCACCTCCAGGCTCTGGAGAAGCAGTGGGAGGAGCCCAGGTGCCTGCACCCAGGTAACTCCCGTTTAGTGATCAATATAAGATGCAGACAAACGAAGACAAAGCGGGCAGAGGGAGCACTGTTTTATAGAGATAAGGCGGCCAGCCAAGGCTTCTCTGGGAGAGAATGCTGGGCCAGGACCCTGAGAGGCCCACAGTGTGGGTACGTGAGGAAGATCTCCGTTGAAGGCCTCTGGACCAGAAAGTGCAAAGGCCCTGGGGCAGGAGCATGCTTGAGAAATTGAAAGCCAGAGGAAGAGGCCCATGACCCATTTTCTGCTCTGCCGTTCTACTTTTTACAGTTCTCTATTTAGAACTTCCATGTTTAAACGAGAGCCAATTATAGAATGATCTATCACAGTTTTGCCATTTGGGTGGATCATGGAGAAACCTCAACTTCCCAGTGCACAGGTGGGCTGGAGAAGAGGAGGGAGAGGCTTACCCTCCCGGGGTGTGGTCTGCTCTGACCAAGCACAGGACTCGGTGGACTGGACACTGGGTGGGCAGTGTCCTCCTAGTGGGGGCCTGTGGGGCACCCGCGGTGCTGGGAGAGCTGCAGGTGCAGGGCTGGCCTTCTCCGGGGAGCGCCCTGGGCTCTGCTGGTCCAGCAAAGGGCTCCTTCCCAGAGTGACCCAGGGGGCTGCCGAGACGGCCCTGAGCTGCGCGGTCTCCACCCCCGTGGCCACACAGAGGTGTGGGGTCCA
Organism: Urocitellus parryii; assembly: GCF_045843805.1. NCBI lineage: Eukaryota > Metazoa > Chordata > Mammalia > Rodentia > Sciuridae > Urocitellus > Urocitellus parryii. The sequence continues at coordinate 3,158,804 of NC_135532.1, forward strand.
GGAGGGCAGGCTGCTGACCCGCTGTCCTCAGGCCAGGCGCGTGGCTCCTGCTGCAGGGGGACTGCGTGGGACTGGAATGAGCTGGGCCACGCCAGTTGCCCTGGGTGCCGATGGGCCCGCGTGGGTTCTGCTGCCGGTTCTACTGCCATCTTGCCATCCCCTGCCACATCTCCAAAAAGATCCCTGCTGCCCAAAGAAAGGGAAAACCCAAAGGCACGTCCCTGGCTTCCCACGCGCCGCATGATGGGCCTTGGCTGCATTCCTGGGAGAGGTGGTCACCCGTTCACCAGCGAGGAGGCCCCTGTCTGCCGTGAGCACCGAGCAGGGAGCCCTCCTGTTCCAGGGACGGCTGGGAGGGTGCTGCAGGCGGGTGAGCAGCTTCCTGCAGGCTGCCAGGAGGTGAGAGGACTGGCTGGCTGCCCCTGCTCAGCCTCGCACACCTGGACACCACGGGAGGCCTGCCGTCAGGAGGGGCACCCAGTGCCCTCCCCCAGAAGCCTAAAGCCTTGACCTCGGGGGACAGGAACCTCCTGCCAAGAGCTCCCAGCTGTCCATTGGCTGCCACTGGTGGAGACCCCTCCAGCCCTGAGTGGGCTGCCCCAGGGTTGATCCACAGCAGGACCGCTGGGCCCCCGGCCTGGCACTGCTGCTGCCCCACAGGGCTCCAGCCCCACGGCTTCCTCCTTGACCCTTGGAGGGCTCTCAGGAGCCTGGCGGGAGATGCTGCGAGCTGCGAGGAGCCTGGGTGAAGTCTGCCCCTCCCTCCGCCCCGTCCACAGGCCGTGCCTCCTGCCCCGTCTGTCTGTCTGCCTGAAACAAGGACCAGAGGTCAGGTGGCGGGCAAGTTCCCCTGCTCCACACAACCCCCGAGGGCAGCGGCCACGGCAGGCCAGGCTGTTCACAGCAAGGCTGAGGCAGGTCGGGTGGCTGGGGGCTGTGTGTCCCCTCTTATCACTTTCCCCTGCGGTTGTCAGAAGTGAGTTCTCCTTTCAGGGATCCAGAACCCCCGCCGTGCTGTGTGAAGCTGAAGCCGGGCTCCCTGTGCAGTCCAGTCTGCCCCGAGATAGATAGTGCCCCTGGCCTCCAGGGCCTCCCGCCTCCTGACAGTGCTCTGCTTGGAACCTCCTCCTGCCACCCGGGAAGGCTCTCTGAAGACAGCAGGAAGCAGACGCAGAGTGCTTTTGAGTGCTTCTACCTCCTTTGGCAGAGGAGGGAGAGCGCTCAGCTCAGGAGAGCGGCCACTCCCTTCTCCTGACCCTCCCTGCACACACATGCCCAGGACTCAGAGATATGTTGCTCCCTGGCCACTAGAAGTTTCCCTCCATCACCTGGAGGCACCCAGGTGTGGCAGGGGTGAACATCTGCTCCTGGGGGCAGGGGCATGGCAGAGCAGCCTGTGGGGCGGCGTGCTCCCGGCAACCTGTGGCTGTTTATCTGGTGACTCAGACAGGATGCAGGGGCCAGATGGTTAGCATATTGCAAAGGCTGACGGGTGCTTCCATTTGATTGTTTAAAAATAGGTTCACACCGGAAAGGGGTTTTCACACGTCCTCTTTCATTCTGTAGTTCCAGCATTTCATTAAGCAGCTTTCTAAACTATTGTCTCAGGGAAGGAAAAAAAAATTTAATTAGGTTTCCTCTGCATTTGAAGTCAAGCACGTAGGTGAGAATTTTAACTATTGATCTGCACCAAAGTGCACATGTAAACAGGTATTGCATATGTATTCAAATAGTTTTCTGTGTCATTTTCTAGAAAAGAAAACTTCTAATTCTTATTTGCAAACTACTCTCTTGTATCCGGTCAATGCAAGCAGCTGACTGGAGCCATCTACATAAAAGTCAAAGCTGGGGACAGCAAAGGAGGACAGCTTGGCCCTCTCCATCTCGGGTGCATGGAGAGGGCCTGGAGGGCCTGACAAGGGAACCTGGCGCCCAGGATCAAGGCCCGGGGTGTCAGGCGTGTAGTGAGCTTCCGAGCTTCACGTGCCCCACGTCCAGCAGGCGTAGCAGTGAGGTCCCTAGATGCCCACGGGGTCCGTGCAGAAGTGCATGGGGTCGGTTCTAAGGCCTCTTCAAGGAGCAGGTGCCTCGCTGCACCGCCCAGGTGTTGGAGCTGCTGGGTCCCTGGGTGCAGTCCGTGGTGGCCTGGTTTTGCCTGGGTGCTGTGGCATATGCCGGGGACCACTTTGGACAGTCCATCACTGGAGGGTGGTGAGGCTCATTGTCTACTTTCTTCAGATTTTTCTTTGGAAAACCCCAGCGAGGTGTCGTTGAGTGGCACATAGCAGTGCTTTCCAATGTCAGCACGCACATGAATCTCCCTGTGGTCGTGTTGAAGTGCAGGTTCTGACCCCAGGGGTCCAGGACAGGCGAGAGCCTGCACTTGTCAAGCGCCCAGAGGAGGCCAGGGGTGGAGGTCAGGGACCAGGGCAGGGGGTGGGAGGCAGCGAGAAGGGAGCCACACCCGGGAAGAGGAGCCGGCGCTTGAAGTGGGAGTCGTGCCCCTTCTTCATCCTTCCCGAGACTGCGTGGCAGACACGAGGTAGGACCAAGGAAGAGAGAAAGTGTGGGCAGACGTGGCTCTGGGGGACCGAGCCCTGCTCTGAGTACCTCTCCTCTGAGGCTGCAGTGCCGAGGCCCAGTCTCTTCTGGGGCCTCCACAGGACATGCAGCCCCGACCCTCTGATGAAGGAATCATCCTGGAACACGAGGAGGAGGCTCCAGAGAATGCCTGCCTCCTCCCTGGCACCCCCAAGTCACCCACGTGTCACAGAGGTCCAGGCAAGCTGTGCCTCTGTCTGGGAGGAGCACCAGAAGTCAGGGGAGAGTCCTGGCCTTGCTTCTTCCCTTTCCTGCCCCTCCTTTCACTCCGGGCCCCTCTGAGCCGTCCTTCCCCTTTCTGCATGTCACCTGGAGGCTCCTTAGCAGGTGGCACTAAGTCAGACTCCTCCCACCCAGTGTCACTCCGCTTGGCAGACGATTTCCGTGCCTGGTGGGGAACCCTGAGATGGGCAGACGTGAGGCATCCATCACCGCCTGTTGGGTTGCCTGACACGAGGGTCTCTCCTAGTCCCCAGCAGGCAGCAGCCCACTGGCTTGGCCTTCAAGTGGACCCGGGCCTAACCCGGCCACTTGCCTCCACCACACACCTGTACATTGATACCTTAATTTACCTTTCAGTGCTTTGGAGCCCTGGGAACAGTTGAAAATGGAAGAGGCGAGCATAGTTATCTAGTCACTCTTGGGTGACTCACATCTTTCTCTGTTCATTTGAATTAAAAATACAGATCTGAAGGTGTGTGCAAACACGGAAATTTCAAATACAAGTAACATATGAGTGGATGCAGTCAGTGCCCAGGGTAGGAGCCTCTGCCTGAGTCGTTTTCGCCCCCGTTATGATGTGAGTGCGGGGAATCTGAACCGGCACCCAGCCCCTGCATCTCGGTCATCGCGTGTCCTGCTCCTCTGCTGTGGCTCCCGGGGGCAGTGCCTGGCCTGTGCGCTTCTCTGTCTCCGCCGGCTTCTGCGAACAGTGCTCTTGGAGGTCCGTGGCCTTTCTCAGCCTCGCACGTGGTGTGCTGGGGGTGGCACCTCCGCTGGTTTCTGGCAAGGGACTGTCACCAGGGCCATGGTGAAGGCAGAGCCCTAAGGAGAGGACCTGGAAACCATGGAGGAGCTGTCCTGGGGGAATCAGGGCCGAAGTCAACCAGAGCTGACGGTGATTCAACAGCATTCGGGGGTGGACTCCTGAGGCCAAGGAGGTGGGAAGTGCATGGAGTCGGCCCCTGTGTTATAGGACATCTGTGTCATCTCAGACCTCAGCAGCCACAGTGCTGGGGGAGGGGCGGAGGGGACCCTACTGGGCGACCTCATGCCACCATGTCTTCATTCTTTCATCACCTACAAAAACCCAGTGGACAGAGCAAAAGAAAGGCGGGGAGAATAGGACTCCGAGAAAGTCCTCCTGTGGGGGGTGAGCCCGCGTTTCACCTCTGGGCCTCGTTCGCTCCCACGTGGTCATCTCTCAAGGTGTCCAGACGCACTGGGTCCACTGGGACGAAGATCCTCACCCACCTCCCACCTTACATCAGGCACGAGCTGCCCTAGAATCCGTTGATTCTATGATAAGTGACAAGCCTTAAGTGACCACCTAAGAAACCCCGGAGGTGCGTCGCCGAATGCGCTGAGTGACCTTCTGCCTGACAGAGGACCGCACCAGCCAGCGGTCCAGCCCGCGGCCCAGCCAACAGGACTCACTGGGAGTTGAAAGTGCTCCCTCTCCAGTGTCAAACCGCACAGCTCCCTGCTTGGCCCCCAGGTGCCTCTTCTGGTCCTACACAGGGGCCTGCATCCAGGAGTGGGGTTCACCAAGCAGCACCCGGTCTCCCTGCTCCTCACCCCTGCCTTCCCTCCACACCAGGGTCTGGCTCTGCTGCAAGCGCCCTGCTGGACCTGCCGCGGGGCTCGGGCCTCATTCCTGTCTGGAGAGGCGTGTGAGGAGGCTGGTGACTGGCCACGTCGCGGGGCCTAAGAAGAGCAGGGACCCCCTGGAGATGGAGCCACGGATCGTGTTGTGGAGAGTCCAGGGCAGCTTTAGGGAGGAGAAACTCCCAGCTGCAACCTGGACGGCAAAGGGCTTGTTTCAGGGACAGAAGCAAGAAATAAGACTTCCACCCCTTCCTGTCCCCAGCCGGGGGTGGCTGTGCTGACAACCTCCTGGAAACAAACTAGGAGCTCCTGTCCCCCTCTGCAGTGGCCTGCCGTCCACCTTCCTACTTAATAAAACCCCACAGCGGGAGGCGGAGCACAGAGGGAGAGCGTGGGCCCGGCCACACCAGGGTCCTGGGTTCCGTGCCCAGGGGTAAGATGAGGCTCTGGGGACCACATCGCAGGGCTCGCTGGGGGCCAGATCTTGAAGCAAACCCTTCACATCACACTGTCCCTCGCCACGACTGTCATTTAAGACACAAGGAAACCGAGAGCCCACAGATACCCCTGCCAGCCCTGGAGACAAGGGGTGGAGTCGGGGCTCCGGGTCTGGTCTCAGCCTCCCCTCCTGGCCTCCAGGATGCCCTCTCTCCTCCTCTGCCCTCTCAGCGGGCCTGGCCTGTGCCTGTCTCTTTCATGTCCTCTTTGGCTTTTGCCTTTACCTCTGCTCAAATTCGCAATTTTCCTGCAGGACATCGGCCTCTGTGGGCCAAACTGCATCTCAAGCTCAGCCTGGATCAAAGGTGGATGGCGGAGTCTTCCTGAAATCCAGTCCCAGATGGAGCTTGGAGCGGGTGCCTGTTTGGCAGCTGCCTGGACTTCTGGCCGTTGTTTCCTCTTGAAAGCCTCCCCGAGCCCACCCCTCCCGTGCCCACCTCTCCCTCGCCATTCCCTGGGTGGAGTCTCACTCATGGCTCAGTCCCCTCCCTGGGGTCACGCCCCTGCTAGTCTGGCCTCCTGTCTCTGGGTTCCTTCTGCTAAACCCACCTCCAGGTATCACCAGAATACTCATTGGGTGCTCCCTGGGACCAGCTGCAGGACTTGGGAAGACTCCCTGGACCCTGATTCTAACTCAGCACAGCCCCAGCTGCACCCCAGTGTCCAGCCCTTGCAGCTGGGCTCCCTGCAAGTCCTCCGTGGGCCCTGGGAGGTGGTGGTGGTACCCAGCGCGGGTCAGTGGAGGTGGCTCCTGTGCTCCTGAAGTTCCCACCCCTGCAGCCTCTTTCTTGGTTCTCCCTCCCTGCAGGCTCCTCCTCTGTCCCCTCCCTGCCTGCTAGGACACTTGACTTGCCCAGAGCACTTCCTTTTCTGGTGGCATCTGTGGCAGAATCGGGATGCCTCTTCCTCCCTGTACTGAGGGGCATGTCCTCCGAGGACGTCTGAGTGCACCTTGACTGGAGGGTAACAAGAAGTCACGGTGACGAGAGGAAGGAAGCTTCGCAGTGGGGACCTGCCTGTTTTAAATGTGAGAACACTGCACGGCAGTGCACTGCGGAGGTTCAGTGCGGTTGCTAAGGAGCAGATGGCCCAGGGCTCCTGTCCAGAGGTATGTGGCTTCCCAGTGAAGGTTCTGGGGCCAAGGACACTGGATCTCTCAAAGATGCAAGGCTTTGGGTCTTCAACACCATGTCTTTGTGGAGTTGTGGGTCGGTGTGATGAGGCAGTTTGCAGGGAGCTGACTCTGAAGTTTGATAAATGGCATTTGTGGGCACTATTGGGTAATCTTGCTACACTATGTTCTTGAAAGAAAAGGTCACATGTAACTCAGGCAAGGATATCATAAGTGCATCCCCCCTTCCCCCCGCCTTCTCTCTTTTCTTTCCTTTGGATTCCACGAACCTATTCCCAAGAGAAACCATAGCTGTATCTGCAGAAGTCCTAGCCACTCGGTATTGGGGTTACCAGAAGCCCTCTACTTGAGTGCCTAGAATTGTGTTAAATACCCCCCAAGAAGCACATGCAGAGGTCACCAGAAACAGTCACAGCTTGCGTTGGGGCCACAGAGCCCAGCTTTCCAGCGGCCGAGCTGCCTCATGGGTAGAACCTGGCCCCAGACACACCTAGTTCTTCAGCAGCAAATGCACAGGCTCCTTCACCCTGAAGCTGGTGTTTCGATTTTCCTACTATTTACAGGTTCCAGACTTGACTTAGGTGTCACAAGGCAGATGCACCGCCAGCCAGCCAACAGGAGAGACAGGGCCTGTCCTGTCCCACAGCTGGCTCTGAGGGCCTTCAGCAAGCCGAGGGCCATCGCCCCAGGGCTCTTCTCCTGCCCACACACCTCTGTGGCGCTGTCCCTTCCTGTCCCTGCTGTGCACTGCTTGACTTGGGGCTGCTTGGGGCATGCTCAGATGGCAGCTCCTCCCACAGACCTCTCCAACCACCGCCTCGGCACTCCCTGGACTTGTTTCTGATCTTGTTTGTGGGTATTTTTCACTTTTTAAAGTGCCGTGTGTTTGACTGACTTGTCTTGATTATTGTCCCTTTATGACCAGAATGTGACCTGTATGGTAGGGGTGACCTTGTTTGCTGTTTAGGCATACAGTAGACACCTAATAAATGCTTAATCTCGGATTTAGAAGAGGCCTCGGATGCACCTGAATCCGGTGTCCTCTGCAGCACAGAAGGCCTGGGTGATGTGCTGGCGGACACCCCATCTTCCCTGGCCCCTTGAGTTATTCTGGTGATGCGGGCTCCCAACCTCAGGGAGCGGCCCCTCTGCTAGGGAACTCAGTGAGTTCAACTCAACAGCGGCCTCACCCAGACCTGCAGACCTGCACTAAGCAGGCCCAGGCCCACCCCACCTGTGCTCAGGGCCCTTCCTACTACTCCTCTGGCTGCTTGGTGGCCACAGGCAGGGGGTGCAGGGGCTCAGGACCAGGGCCTCGCAGTCTTCCTGGGAAGTCTTCTGGGGGGGGCCTACTCTGGTTAAGAGGGAGTCCCAGCACCTGAGTCCCAGGACCAGCCTGTGGCAACTGACACTGGGGAAGGACGCACAGAAAGAAGGAGAGAGGGCAGAGGCCACTGCCCTTGGGGAGCCCTGGGCTCCTCCAGCAGCTCCTCCAGCAGTGGGGCAGGCCCTGCCTCTGGACGTGCCGTCACCGGGCCCAGCAAGTCTCCTCCTTCATGAACTAGCAGAGTGGGGGTTTTCTGGCGTCCCCAGGAACACAGGACTACAGGCAGGAGGGTGCTTCAGACGGACTCCAAGGAACAAACCGAGAATGGCGGAAAGCTTACCTGGGGCACAGAGGTCACCCTCCCCAGACTGTCATTACAGCGGGTCTTGGCTGTTATCAACTCCTTTGGGGTGTATAGTAGATGCTGAGGAAGGAGATGTAGGGGGTCATCTCATTTTACTTCCAACAAACCACCTGAATGTACTCACACTGGAGAATGGAAGATTTAGAATTTTCAGCTCTTTGATACATAATGTGGATTTGCCTTCCCTGCAGAACCAAGCTCCTTACATTCTGCATTTTATAGTTTAACGCACTTTACACTAAGTTTTATAGGGAACAAAGTGTTCCCGATAATCACAAAGAATCATGTTGATTTAAAATAATCCAAGGAGCTCATGGATATGGCCCAAGTTATAATTCAAAATTGATAGGAGTCTCTTGGCCTCCAGGGCCCCACATCTGAGAAAGCCTTTGTGACTTCTCCTTATCTTGGGTCGCAGGTTCATGAACTCTCAGGGTCCTAACTGGAAGTTGTTCCTGGGATATTGGTTACATCCTCAACCCCACTGCTATTAATCTTCAGCTATTAAAAACTAGATGCTGGGGCTAGGGATGTGGCTCAAGCGGTAGCGTGCTCGCCTGGCATGCATGGGGTCCGGGTTCGATCCTCAGCACCACATACCAACAAAGATGTTGTGTGCGCCAAAAACTGAAAAAAAAAAAATTCTCTTTCTCTCTCTTTAAACAGTCTTTAAAATAAAATATTAAAGAAAAAAAAAACTAGATGCTAAGTTTAAATTGCGACATGGAATCAGACCTTGGAGTGGCTGCTGAGCAAGTGCCAGTGCTCAGGTCTTTTGTGGTCTTCAAATTGCCACAATTCCCCAAAAACATGTGCTACCAAGCAGGTCAACGGATTCCCAGCACTGTTGGGAAAAGGGAAAAGCAAGAGCTGGGCTGGCCAGTGGGGGGGCTGGGGCTGGAGCACCTCCCCAGTCCACAGGAGGATGGCAGGAAAGGCCGAGAGGGTCTGGAGCAGGCCGGGAGTTCTAATCGGTGAACCATGCACACGGCTGGCTGGGGGGAAGCAGCAGAGAGCAATCCGCCTTGGCAGAGCTGAGCCAGCCTGCAGGCATTCCTGATCTGAGGAAAACACTTTAATTAATATGTAAAACAGCAGTGGGAAGAAAAGCAAGGTTAATTTCCAAACCACATCAGTCAGGGGCATGCAGGTTGGGAAGCCTTGGGAATGCACAGAGGTCTGTCTGGAGGCCCAGTCTGCCTTTGTGTGTGAGCAGCTTCCTAGGGGCTCAAAGGCCCTTTCATCCGCCCCCAGGGCCGCATTCCTCCCTGTGCATCACAACATTGCCTTGACTGGCAGCCAGCCTTCCCCTTGCCTGCAAGCGCCTCCATTTTTGTTTGGGGCCTGCCTGCAAGTGTCAGGAGAGGGGGAGGGCCGCCTCTCCTCCCTTCTCCTGTCTGTTCCCGCTGCCGGCGCACTTTGGTGTTGGTGGCCTGGGTCCTCTTTTGTTGCTCAGGAGACCGTCCTGTACTTGACTGTTATAAGACTGTGGCTCACTTTCTGGGTGGGGGGCTAGATCCTGGCCTGAGCCTGTTAGGGGCCGCCTGGCCCAGGGACCCTGCCTGGGCGCCTTTGTTCAAAGGTCCTGCAAGAAGTTCATTTCCCACCTTTTGCCTATTGCTTATGCAGGCGGGCGGCTGAATCCAGCCACTGGGATGCAGGCAGGGTCCTGGGGCCAGTCTTCAGTAACAAGCAGAGTGCATCCAACTGCTCATGGTGCCCAGGCCAGCCCCTGCTGAGAGAGGACCTCCAAGGTCAGATGTGAAAGAATCAGGGCTCAGGAGCCTCCTCCTGTGCTGGAACAATGGCTGTGCACACTCTGTGCACACCTGCAGCTTCCTGCGGTGACCGGGCTGCATGTGCACAGGCAGGTGCTGGCCTCCCTCCTTAGAAATGGCTCCGGAGCAGCAGGTCCCAGAGGAAAGCTCCTTGCGGGGGGCCTTGCTCAGCAGCCAGCAGCTTGGGAATCAGACGGTGTCCCTCCGCCTCTTGCTGTCCCGAGGAACACTCACTCCTATTAGCTGACTCGCCCTGAGACACTCGAGGGCTTCCAAAGGGGGAGGGACGTCTTCCTGGGTCACAGACTCCTTGGAGGACTAGTCCCTGGGGAGCTGCAGACATAGCTAATCCCTCAGCGTGCCGAGGATGTGCGGGGCCTGGTTTGATACCCAGCCCTGCACAAAGCATAGGAAAACAAACAAAAATCCCAGAAACTTCTTCCCAGGAAGAAAAGGATGTTGTGAATATCTGCAAGACTCTCCACACACCTCCAGAGTTTCCCTTCAAGCCAGTTAAGATCCCTCCACTCCGGGATCTGTCCCTCTGTTGCATTTCCTCTGCCACAGCCTCGGCAAGGAGCCCCATCCCCTGACGTCGCCAGTCTGTCTTGGAGAGTTGCTGTAAGTGCCCAGTCTCTGTCTTCCGTCCCTCTGCCCCCAACTCCCCACTGGTCAGAGGTCTCTCTATCCCCGCAACGTACCCAAGGGCCTTTAGAAGAAAGTACAGATTCCTGTGAGACTTTGAGGGCACATTCCTGGGTTCTTCCCTGGCTTGGGTCTTGAAATGAAAACCTCTGCTGCGTCTCCTCCCTCGCCGGCCTTCCCCTTCCTCCCCGTGTGTCCTGCTGGCTCTCCTGCGGATGGCCCTGAATGCCCAGGCTGTCCTCTGGAGCGGGCCTTGCATTGCCAGTCCAGGTGTGTGCCTGCAGGGGTGGAGCTCCTGCCTGCACCTCCCAGCTTCCTCCAAGGCCCAGCATTGTTGCCGCTGTCCCAGAGAGTCCCCTGCGCTCCCTTTAGAGATCCTTGGGTCAGAGTCCCTGTCCTCACCTCTAAGCCTCCCAGAGCAGTGGCAGCTCTTGCTCCACCTGAGACCCCCTGACCCAGGCCCTGGGCCCCATGTCATCGATGACATGACCAGGAGTCCATCAATTCCTCTCCTGGCCCCTCCCTGACCTTCATTGGGGGGACATGGTCAACGGTGACCTCCTGGCAGCCCTCCACTTGCACCCTTCCAGAGGTGAGGTAGTAACTTCAGAAAGAGATTTTCCAACATCCATACCCATTTTCCAAAATACGACTGGTTCTACGCAGGTCGCACACTCACCCCTGGGCTAGTCCTCACGTACTTAGGATAACCTGACTCTCCAGCCTGAGCCACCTGAGGACCTTCAAAATGAGCAGGTGACAGTTTGTGACTGACAGCTCTCCTGCCCACCCCAATCCAGAACCGTGTCTAAAAGAAGGAAGCTGGGACAAGTAAGATGGTGTGGGCATCGTTCTCTGCCTAGTGACACGTCCATCTCCATGTCGAGCTTCAGAATGAGCGGGACCAAGTACCTGATCGCTCTGAAACTCCTTTTATTTACACAGATAATTTGTTCAAAGATACCTACATTTCAGGATCATTGTCAGGGTTAGAAACATCTGCCATAGCAGCCAGCACCTCACTTGCACATGAGATGCACGAAAGAAAGGAGAGCTAGATAGTAGGGGGAATGGCTTCATCCCTGCTCCCGTCTCTCCAAGTAAGAGTGATTCCGGAGGGTCTGGCCCCAGAGGGGGTGGAGCCTGACTGAGGATACCCGCTCTGTCCCCCATTCATCTCCAATTCTTGCCCTTGTCCAGTGGCCATGACCCCTGCCTCCAGTCACATGAACACTGAGGTTCTCCCCTAGAAAATGAGGCGGAGTTAATTTAAGAAGTACCCATCAAATGCCGTCCGATGCCCGGCCATAGGCATGCCTCCTTCTGCTGCCCGGCTGGCTCTCGTCTGTAGGGCTCTGACTCTGTTCCTCGCAGAGACTTCTTCAACTTTGGTTACTTACGGGTCTCCAAGGGGCACTGTGAGATCCAGATTTCCCTCCTGTCTTGGCTGATGATTTCAGCTCCGCAGATGGGCCTTGCAGGTCCCTCCTGAGTGCCGATGGAGAGGACCCCTGCACAGGAGTGCATACAAGGTGCTTGGTACCAGTGGAGTTGGGGGCGGACACCTTTTTTTAAATTTTTAATATTTATTTTTCAGTTCTCGGCAGATACAACATCTTTGTTGGTATGCGGTGCTGAGGATTGAACCCGGGCCGCACGCATGCCAGGCGAGCGCGCTACCGCCTGAGCCACGTCCCCAGTGTGTGTGGGGGGGCACGACACCTTGACTACTGTCCTTTGCAGCTTTGTTCTGAGGTTCCCAACTATGCGGCAACCTGGAGGGTGACGGCAATGACAAGCGTGGTCCGTGGGCCCTGGTGTGCCGGGAGATTCTCAAAAGGCCCATGACTAGGAGCTGACTGTGCAGCTGGGAGGCTGAGGCTCCGTGTGATAAACGGCTCCTCTAAGACGGCAGGGCAGCAGGTGTGTGGGGGGCAGAGCGGGAGGCCAGGTCCTGTGGACGTCCCACTTGTGACCGGCAACCTTATGTCCTGGGACCTGGTTGGGCTTCTCCGCGAAGAGCTGGGGTGCGTGCAGGTGCGGCGGCTGCTGTTCCCAGTTGCTTCACAGGTGAATTCTCTCTCCCTCCACTGTGCAGCGAGATTTTAGCAGTCAATGAAGACGCATCGCCTGACCGTTGCCATGGGTGATTTTCTCAAATCGCTGCTCTGGGCGCACAGCCATGGCACCAATTCACCACTGCGGAGGTGCCTTTGTGAGTGCGAAGGCGACCTCAGGCAATCCACGCCCCCACCACCCTGATTCAGGAACCAAGTTAACAGTGGAGTTTGCATGAGGGGACATGGGTCTTGCTCTCTTTCTTGGGAGTGCAACCAGGAGCTCGGCCGAGAGCAGGGCTGCTGTCCCTGTCCTCCCTGCTCTGCCTGCAGCCCACAGGAGCTGTGCCTGGGGTGGGCAGTCACTTCTCAGCCATGGAAGATTCCTGCACACCTGCAAGCAAGCCCCATGGCCTGCCTATAACACACCAGGCTTCACCCCCCAAGGTGTCCGACCCTTTAAGGGGAAGCTGTCCTGCTGCTTCTTGTGCCAGAGAATTTGGGGTGCAGCCTACATGTTAGTGGTTCATAAAAGTTTAAAATTCCAGAGGCTCTACTGATTTTTTTTTAAATCAGTTGTTGATAGACCTTTATTATTTATTTCTATTTATTCCTATGTGGTGCTGAGAATCAAACCCAGTGCCTCATACATGCCAGGCAAGTGCGCTACCGCTGAGCCCCAGCCCAGCCCCCTACTGATTTTATACCTTGCCTGCTGATCTGCTATTGTCTTGCTTGTTGTGCTCAACCCAGTGAGTAAACCCAGTGGATGGGTGCGTGGAGGCTCTGGACCTAAGTAAACCAGACATTTGAGAACAAGGATGATGGTAAATATGTTGTCTAGTTTTTACTGGGGCCATCTAGAGCATCCTCAAAGTTCGGGACTAACTGGAAAGCATTTCCAGCCTATGGGGAACATAAATCCCCTGTGTTCAGGTAGGTGAAGCTGCTGTGGAAACCTGTTTCCTTCCTGAGAAGACGCTCTCCTGGGACCCGGGAGGGATGAGGAGCCAGCGCAAGCCGGCGGAGAACAGGGAGCCTTTTAGACCCCACAGGGAAGGGAGCGGGCGTGAGACAGGGGCAGGGGCTATTGGGGGGTACCCCCTATCTAGCTTGCTTGCTTTTCTTCTTTGTTTTTCTGGGTGGGTATTTCCATCACCATGGCCTGGGCATTGAACTGGAGGAAGCCTGGAGGGGACAGAGGACACCCGGCCATCTGGTTGTACCTATTAATGAAAGTTCCTGTAAATCACTGCTCACTCCGCTCTGATATGAATAAAGTATTATCCCTGCAGGCAGGAGGGTGTGAAGTATTTTAGAATCTTCATTAATCTGCAAGCTTGCTGCTCAAGGCTGTGGCCACAGATCTTTGCTGAGAGGAGACAGCTCCTCTGGATTTCTGTTTTCTCAGATCAAGAAAATGTTCTTTTTTTAGTAAGACAAATTTCTCTGATAGACATCTGACTTCGCCTTTTGTAGGTTTCACAAAATGACTTGGGCATCTTCAGGCTCAGGTTTGTCCAAATCTTCACCTGTGTCTTCAGGGGACCACTCTCCACCTTCTGTGTTTTATAAATAAGTCCTGGTCAAACAACTCCCAATGATAATGACCAACGTGGGGCCCAGCTGCACCCACATGCCCTGTCCCACTTGGCCATGTTCACAGCCCTGGCCTCTTAAATGCAGGAATTGGTGTGAATAGGTGCAGCCAGAGCCCAGGCCATGGTGAGAGGCAGGCCCTGGAAGAATCCTCCGTTAAACGCTGAGGTCCAACCCAGCTGCCGTGCTGACCTGTCTGGCAGGTACTCAGGATGTGCAGTAAGGTGACTTTTCTTTTAAACTGTCTCATCAGCTGCGCAGGTTCTTCCATGGGGTCGTGTGCTCAGTGCCGAAGCCCTCAGCTGTACGTGGGGCTAAGAAGACTGCACAGTGGGAAATCGATCCCTTCTCTCCCAGAGACACAGATTACCTGTCTCGGGAAGAGAGGCTGTAGTCACACCTGGATCGATGGCATCTCCGTCGGAGAGATCTTCAGTTCAATAAAACCCAGCTGAATTCACAGGCAAATCATTTAGGTGGTGGTTTTAACAACAATTTAGTAATTTGGGGAGTAAAGAAGAAACCCACAGACTTCTTCAGGAAAAGACTTCAGACATCTTTCATGTAGGCAGAGTCTTGTTGAGACTATTCTCCTGGTGTTTGTGTAACTGTGGTTCTGTTTGTAGTTTCAAAAATAAAAGCTTTCAATTTGGCTCCGCTTGGGGCTCTGCAAATGAGCGCAGTTTGTTCTGGTTTTTATTTGAGGCTGTTTGGTATGCGTCCCGGGCCTTGATGCCATGTTTGTGAACAGGGCCCACTTTCATCCGAGCATGTAAATAACAGGAAAAGCTGGACTGGCAGGGAGCCGGAGCGATTCCCCAGCACGTCTGCACGCCGGGCCACCAGTCCACGGGGGACCTGGAGGTGAGAGCCGAGGTTCTGGTCTGGACTTTCAGGGGGATTCTGATCCAAGGCAGGGAGGTGGCAGTGAGCTGGGAAGGGCAGACCACAGCGTGGCAGCTCTGCCTCCACCCTTGCACGCCTGCCAGAGAGGGCCGAGACCTGCTGCGACCCCTGCTCCACCTAGAGAGCCTCTATCAAAGACTGGGCGGCCTCTGAAAGAAGGGGGGGTCAGCAGGGGCCCAGGGCTCCCCAGGGCCCCCTGGTGCAGCAGGTATGTTGCCCCTGTGCAATGCACTTGGAAGTCCCCTGGCCACCGAGCTGGAGGGCGGTCCCATGCTTCTAGCCTGTGTTCTAGCCTGTGGCTCCATAACTGCAGGTAACTGGGAGCCTGTGAACTGTGAAGCTCAGCATTTCCATAGCCCAAACATTGGTGAAAGCCACAGCAGTATAATTATAAGAATCCCTTGTAAGTATAAATATTTTAATGTGGTGACGCCAGACAGCAATGCCTTTTATCTGCATATAGCTGTATGATAGGCCAAGCAAGGTTTTCGTCGAATATAATCATCACATCTCCTAAACCTGTTATTTTTTGGAAGCAGTTCCCCTATCCTTGCTGGGATAATGGCTTTCTCTGGATTGAAAACAAGACTGGAGCCCTGATCTTGCTTTTCTGTTCAGCAGAGGTGGGCTGACTTGGGAGCGGAGAGGTGACCCTTCACCCCTAGCCCAAGGACCCGGGTGAGAAACACTGTGGCTCAGCCAGTAGGTTAATCCCGAGTTGGATCAGCGACTCCCTTACCAACTAGGCAGAAAATAAAACTTATATAAATCTTCATTTTTCCTTTGCTGCGGATCAGGTCAATTAAGCAGGCAACTAGAACGTGCCGCCAATGCAGGATTCGAATGCAACACATAAACCACCTATTGACGCAGCTGGAGCTGTGAGTTTCCCAATGTGATGAGACTCCTGGAGTGCAGTTGCTACAGATTTTGTTTCTTTGGGGGTGGGGATAGGGGCTGGTTTGCATTTTGACTGAGGAATACTGTTCTCCTCCTTTAAATTTTTTGTTTTTATGTGTGGTTTCTACTCCAAAGTTTTCTTATTGGTCTCACTCCTCTCCAGAACTTGTAGCCCATGCTCCTGAGCTACGTCTTAATACATCGCCGCAGTGACCCTCTAAATGAACAGAATGATCCTTTGAACCATGGAGCAGGTGAACAACCTTTGGAAATACACACATACTGGTGCAAGGCATCCAGGAAGGACAAACGGATGACAGCCATGTAAAAAGCCACCGGTCCAACCGAGGTACACCTGCCCAAGCTCGGCTGCCGGCCAGGACATGCCTACACATTTTCCTAAGTGACTCTTACATAAAATGCTGAGGCTGGGTGCATCTGGAAGTAACCATTGCTCTGATATTTAAAGATATTTAAAGAGCCTTGTGCTTTTATTTTTCCTTCCTGGAATGGAGAACCAAGAGACTGAGGTTTACATATTGGAAAAGAGAAACCAAATCAAACAGTGGCTTATTCTTTAAAGTAAACAGAGCAAAGGCTATCAGTGGCAGATGTAACCAAGAGCTGGCCCTGGCAGACAAAGGGGAGATTATGGAGGCGAAAATCTCTTCCACTAAAATAATTATCTTTAATTACTGATCCAGGAACTGCATTTATGGTTTTCATTCGCACAGTGGGAGGGGTAGATGACACTGACAAACACCGACCGAAAACAGAGTGGGCTGTTGGTGGTCTGGCAGTGCACACAGCTGCCTGTTGGGCCTTCTTCTCCCCGAGGGACCCCTTCTCTTCAGAAAGCCCTGCCCACCTCAGTCCTTCCCCGCATCCTCCCCTGGGTCTTCTGAAAACACAGAATGGCCTTATCCCTGCGGAGCCCCGGCTTGGTGCCTTCTCTGTAGCTGACCATGGGGGCATGAAGGTGGGCTCCACCCAGGGTTCAATTTTGAAAAACTAAATGACAAAACGCAGAGAAATGCTTCCTCGCAGACTGAGGGGTGCCTGGTGTCCGACTCCTCTTCTTCCCCGGCCCCCTGTGATCTGAGTCACAGTGGTGTTGGGTGGACAGAGGGGTGTGGAAATGGGTCCACGTGGTTGCCCTTGGTCTCAGGAGCTTACTTGGGTATTTAGAGTAAGGTCTTGACTGTCTCCAGCAGAGTATAAGTAGACCCTTCCGTCCACTAGGGCAGGTGGACAGGACCTTTGGTCAGACTGCCCAGGCCCAGGCCTGGTGCCACTCGCCAAGCGCCTCCAAAGTCAGCATTTCAGACAGCAGCAGACGTCTGAGCACGGAGCGGCCCTTCCTTCAATGCCGGTGGCTTTCTCAATGCTAACTGGTGGTCCTTCTGTGCCTTTCAAGGGTGGGGTTCTTTGAGAGAGGAGAGGCTGCTGTAAACATGGTGACAATGTCTCCATGGCTGCAAGTGTCCCCGTGAAATCACCGGGCCCCTGGAAATCCCGAGACTGGCTGCTCATCAGGGGTCTTTACACTGAATCCAGCAAGGAGCTGAGGACCCTTTCTTTACACAGGTAGAGTCAATTCTCCCGTCTGCCCTAAAAACTAATTTTTGCTTTGCATGCCATCAGCAGTTCTTGTAAATATTACACAAAGTACTATTTCTCTTCTTCTACAAAAGCAGTTCTCTCTCTCTCTCTCTCTCTCTCTCTCTCTCTCTCTCTCTCTCTCCTTTTTTTTTTTTAAAAAATATAAAATTCTATGGAGAACTGTTAAGTATTCAGTCCCTGCTGTGTGTGAAAGACCAGCTATGAATTCTAAATATGAATCTGAGCCTGAATGTAGCTCTCAGCACGGTGTCTGGCCCTGGTGATTGACACCATGCTCATCCATCTCTGTTCCAGCGGTGATGATGTGAGGATCAATCACAGCAGCTGGGACAAGTGATGGTTATTAATGTGTAGGGGTCTGGCTGCCCATGCCACATGTATGAGCCCATGTACCATGCCAGTGTGTTCCCTTTTACACGTGTGCCCTGGCTCGCCTATCCAGTCCTTTTGGGTATGCTGTCTAATTTCTTTGCGAAATAAGTGGTTTCCTCATCCCAAGGAAACAATTGTCTGGCAAAAGTGTACCTGAAGTATTTAGGTTGTTGATTCAAAAGAATTCTCTCTGCAAAGCACCATGTGAGGTCAGGTTCAGGGTGCCCTGGGACTCCTTCCTGAGCCTGGGAAGCTGTAGGTAAAGAATTCTGCCCTCTGTGCCACAGCTCACCGTCACCTGGAGTCCAGTCCCAGGGACTTAGAGGCTGCCCTGCCACATCTGCAGGAGAACAGCACTGCCGCACTGTCCCCAGGGCGTCTTTACTGTCTTGTTTCCAAAGTTCTGCTGTCTTAGGCTCCTTTCCCCATTAATCAGCCAGAGTCCCTTATCAGCCTGTCCTGCCCCTGTTCACTGAACTTGCCCTGTTGCAAAAGAATTCCAAGAATTCCTTTCAAAAGAGAACAGCAGATTTCACGTAGAGCCTAGAGGTAGTACCCAGGCCGCAGGCCAGAGACTCCATGAGTGTGAGTGGATGTCTGAGTTAGAGTCTGGGTGCCCACTGGCCCCACAGAAGACATGTGCTTCTCTGTAGCTGTCATTGAACCATTTTGTCTAATAGGTTCTGTACTTTTTTTTCTTTTGGTGCTAGAAATTGAACCCAAGGGTTCAGTACCACTGAGCTTCTCCTTATTTCTTTTTATTTGTTCCTTTTATTTGCTTTAGCTTCTTTTTATTTGTTATTTTGAGGCAGGATATCACCAAGTTATGTAGGCTGGCCTCCAATTTGGGCTCCTCCCACCTCAGCCTCCTGGGATTACAGCATGGCCACCGTTCCCAGGCCATAGGGGTGATTTTTTTTTCCCCTTTGGTACTGGAGATTTAACCCAAGGTGCTTAACCACTGAGCATCATCCCCAGCCCTTTTTATGTTTGTGTGTGTGTGTGTGTGTGTGTGTGTTTAAGAGACAGAGTCACACTATGGTGCTTACAGCCTCCTTGCTGAGGCTGGCTTCAAACCTGCCATCCTCTTGCCTCAGTCTCCCGAGCAGCTGGGATTACAGGTGTGTGCCACCATGCCTGCCTAGGTATATCTTAGGTAATATGATACTATGGCTTCGAAGGAAAATAAATTTGGCCTCTAAGATAAAATAGATTTTCTTTCATGGTAAAAGCAAGCAAAACTAAAACAAAATCTCAAAATATTACCAAATTGTGCCTCTACGTCCCCAGCAGTGTCCATTTCTCCAGACCTGCTCTCAGTTTAGCTACTCCGTGACCTAATTGGAAGTAAGGCTGTTTCGTGACTTCCTCCAGGAGGTTCCCAGAGATAAGGATGGAGGCTGGCCTCCTCCTTGGCCCTCTTGGGTCCCCGCAGCTAGTCAGCACATCCCTGGGAGCCAGGAGGGCCTCTCTCTGGGACTTGTGGCCCTGATCCGCGTGCTGGCTGCCACTGTCTTGCAGGGCCCGCGGGCCCCGTGCTCCTTGCAGCTGCAGGAAGGAGCTCTCTGACATTGCCGTGAGCCTGTTATGTGAGCCTGTGAGCTCAGTGTTTTGTGCTCATTATCTCAGAAGCCTGCGTTCACCTGGGACATCCCCCTTTGGCAGACTCAGGTTTCCACGGGTGCAATCATTGCCCAGTCACAGATGGTGGGTGGGGAGTGGGCGTGGGTTGGGTCCAATGGAGCCTGCCTTGCAGGACTGTCTTCTGACCTTGGTTCTGTGACACAATCCTTGCATCGTCCCCTTGTTCCCGTGGTGACAGAACTGACGGGCTCCTGACACCTCTGCTGTGCATTCCCCAGATCTTGGGGCTCAGGTAAAGAGGCCCAGACCTGCCCACCATTCACCCTCCGCCCATTCATTCACTTGTGAGCTCACTCACCCCCCAAGTCATTCAGTTCCTTGAAGGCACCAGGTAAGAATTCCCAGTTTCACAGACATCCTGGAGTGAGCCACCTCTGCCCTAGAAATCACGATAATGATCATCACAGTTGGTTTTATTATTATTTGCAACAGCAATGTTATGGGTTGAATTTCATCCCCTCCAAATTCTGGTGTTGAAGTGACTAATCTCCAGTAGCTCAGAAGGCGCTGTCTTGGGATGGGAGATTCACAAAGGTGATGGACGTAAAATGGGGTCACCGGGTGGGCTCTAATCCAATATGACTGGTGTTCTTCAAGAAAGGGGCAATTAGGGGGGCTGGGATTGTGGCTCAAGTGGTAGCGCACTCGCCTGGCATGTGTGCGGCCCGGGTTCGATCCTCAGCACCACATACAAACAAAGATGTGGTGTCCACCAAAAACTAAAAAATAAATATTAAAAAAAAAGAGAAAGGGGCAATTAGGGGCTGGGATTGTGGCTCAGTTGGTAGAGCACATGTGTGAGACCCTGGGTTTGATTCTCAGCACCACATATAGGTAAATAAATAAAGGTCAATCAACAACTCAAAAAAAATTTTAAAAAAAGAAGAAAGAGGCAATTTGGACAAAGATGCATGCAAGGAGGGCAGCTGAGGTGGAGACGCAGGGACAAGAGCACCATCCCTAGACGAGGAGCAGGGCCCAGGCCGACCTTGCCTCATCTCAGAAGGAGCCAGCGCTGCTTGGACATCTGGAGCCTGGAGATACTGGTTCAAGTTACCAGCCTGTGGTGTTCTTTATGGTAGCCTGGCAGCAGAATAAAAACAGCCATGACTTTGAAATCTATACCACTTATTCCATGCCTTGAATGTACTCCAGATGACGTGCAAAACGTTTCAATGCAGGCACAGCTAAAACTCCAACCTCAGTGTTACCAGGGAGACCAGAGATGGGGCAGCCTGCCGGGCTGCACAGCTGGTGGGGAGAATCCAGGATCCACGGCCCCTTCCACTCCAGAGCAGGTTTCCTGAAGTCCCCCAGCTCGGGACAGGAGCTGCTGTGAACCACCGCCAGCATCTCACATGTCAACAACATTGCCAGGACAACAGGATTTCTTCAAGTTGGTATGACATCTGGCAGACAGTAAGTTAAGTAGGGCTTCTGTGTTCCCAGTCACCGCGTAGCAGAGAAATCTGTGAGGATGAAGAAGGTGATCTCATTAGTAAGCTGTTACCTGGGAGCAGAAGTGCCACCACCGCCCTGCTTCTGGCAGAGGAGGGTACTGATCTTGGCGTAGCCAGCCTGTGGAGGGCTCTCCGTGAACAGGTCTCTGTTCCAACCCACAGCCGAGTGCTGCCCCAGCCAGCCTGGCTCCTCCATGTTGGTCGGGGGTGTTGGCAGGAGAGTCGTATGTGGCAGGTCTCTGGGGGCGTCTGTGGAGATGGGCATGGGCTCCTCTCTGTGCCAGCCCCTCCCTGAGTCAGCTGAAGATGCTTTCCTCTCAGCAGCCTTGGACGACATGGACTGGGGGTTTGGAAAGCGATATAATAATGACCAGTTCTGGGCTTAATGAACCCACGTCAGCCATCTTCCTGACAAGTAGCTCCACCCGGGTGGTCTTCGAGGGTTTCTCTCATCTTATTGTTCAACATTTACTGCCTTTACTGACTCTGATCTTTCTTTCATACAAAGATTTCAGGGAAATCAGGGCAGATGTTAGTGTCTCTGCAGTGAATGAATAGAACTTTCCCTGGCATTGCTCAAAGTAAAATACTGAATAGCAGGGCATCTTAGTTTTAGTACCTTAACTGAGTTGGATTAACGGAATTACTATTCCTGTGGGTCGTGTGAGATTCTGCCAGCAACGAAGGAAACTCGTCTGAAGGTTGCATTTGCCTTCAGTATATATTTTTTGCCATTTGACTTGATAGTTTGGATGTTTTACTTAGTGAGAGAACCCTGAGCCTACACACACACACACACACACACACACACACACACACACACACTATTTTTTCCTTCTGAAAGCCTGCCTGGTTTGACTGTTGACCTGGACATTTGAACAACTACACTTTCTCCACAGTCACGATGTGAAGCCGCGAGTGGCATTGAGTCTCGGCAGAGGGGAGACCCAGTGGGAGGATGGGCAGCGGCAGAGCCCTGGGCTTCAACCCACCCACAGGATCCAGGTGAAGGGACAAGGTCCAGTGCTGCCCCTCTCTGTGCCTGTTGTTTCCTGCCTGGCTGGACTTCCCTCTCCCCAGGGAATCCTAGGATTTGGGAATAGAAAGGAATCATCGCATGGCAGAGTCATCCCATTCTATGGGAGAGAAACCCAGGGCTGAGGAGACACACTGACCTGTCCAGCTGCTGACCCCTGGGTCAGTGAGTTTTGAACAGAAGCCAGGGCTCCCGGCTATTTCTCAGCTGGAACTGGACTGTGTGTCTGAGAGGCTGAGGCTGGCTCTGTCCCCATCCTTATCACCTGACCCAGAGCCCATCTGGGGTACAAGTATGTTTTTCAAATTAAAGCACCAAAGAATAAACACATTTTCTCTCAATGATCACCTTCAAAATAAAGCTGATATTCATTAAGAATGCTCATGGCCTTGGCCCCTCTAATGCTCATGAATGACAGTTGCTGGGACTTGGAATGAGGAAGAAGAACTCAATCCACCTGTGTTCGTCTACCTGTTGTTAGATGATAAAAAGTTTTATGGCAAAAGACAATGAAAACCGGTGGGGGAATGGAGTTGGGGGATTGGTGTGGTGCCTCCCACCTGGCTGTGCGCTTTCCACACGTTCACAACACAGCCGCAGAGGTGACATCAACAACCCCATGTTCAGGTCTGCTGGTGATTCTCAGACACCAGGTCTATGGTCACAGAGCCAGAGTGCAGGCTGAAAATACTTTAAAATGTTTTAAATGTTAAAAATAAAAGCGTAACAATAAAAAATAATACAAATAGATGCTCTGTAACAACAGTTTGTGTTGCACTAAGTGTCGTAAGTAACCTGGAGGGGATTTAAAGAAGAGGAGGGCGGTTCCCAGGCTCTGTGTGAACTCGGTGCCATTACACACTAGACTGGGGCGGGTGTCCTGGAATCACCCGGGTGCTAGGGCCCTGTGTGCTTTGTGGTTTCAAGACGGCACCCTGACAGGCTCCGGCCTATATCAACAGAGGTAAGGAGAGTGAACGTACTACCCGAGAGCAGGAGGCACCGGAGAAGGGATTCCTGAAACAGAAGAGGACCCCTCTGTCCGTGTCCGTCAGCACGGGCGTTTCCTGAGGGCTTCTGGGTGCAACCCTGGGAGAATCTGGTGAGCGCCCAGTAGACAGATTATTCCGACTTGCCCTTCTGTCCACTGTGCCCTTTTCCCCCAAATGCACATACGGTTCTCAAAGTCAGGCCTCCTAACACAGACACCCCTCAGAGATGTCTGAATTCGTTCTGGGTGAAAGGTTGATATTTTCAATTACACATAGGCCAGTAGTTGGCACATGAGGTTCGTCCTTTGAGCTGCCTTAGCAATACTGTGGGAAACCGTGCCTGTATGTCTGACCCAGAAAGCTCCAGAACTTCTTTCCTCCTCTCTGTGGTCCAGTCACAGAATCCAGGGGTTGGGAGTCTCCCTTGTGGACCCAAAGGCTCTGGAGCAGGTGAAATCTGTCTGTTTGTCAGGGATCAGCAGATGTGCTGACTAATCAGCGCTCTCCCCTGCCGGGCCTCCCCTCCACCCCCAGGCCTTCGGCCTAAATCCCACTTCTTTCTCTCCTGGCTTCCTGCTAATCACTCTGAAAGTGTTAGCTGATAACTTAAGGTGGGACCCTCCCAGGAGTATTCATTTCAAAAGAGGCCTGGGAGACAGAACCGGCTGCAGCCAAGGAGCTGGAGGAGGGGGAGGTTGTTATGTTTTAACCTACTTTTAAACTGGTTCCAGGCCATTTAACCCCATCTGCAGTTAGAGTCCCTGCTGAGCGCCCCCCAGCACCTCATTCCCTGGGTTCTGAGAGCCAGTGACTCTGAGTGCCATTTCCTCCCCAGGGAAGCAGCTCATTACAATAATCTCAGCCCAGAATTCAGTTTATTCACCTGTGTTTTAGCTACAGATTGTAGCTCTCTAGCCATGGTTGATTTCATCCAGAACAGAAACATGAAAACTCTTCAACTCCTGCTTGACATCTTAAATGGTGTGTGACAGGCAGAATTTGGATTTCCAGGTCCCTGCGCCTGCTGCAAGTTGACTGGGCCACAATTTTAATTCTTGGGACTTAAAACACTATTTCTGTTCTCTATTTCCACAGGTATTTGGACACACATTAGTATGAGTCAAGCAGAGTATCAGGGTTGCTCACTAAGGTTTTATTCTGCTGAAATTCAGAACAAGATGCATGCGACTTAGACTTACGTATGTATACAGGATATGCCAGTATTTTCAATTTATTCTCATAGTACAAGAATTATCATAATAGTGAGATTTCTTTTTTTATTATTATTAGTTGTTCAAAAGCTCATGACATATCATATTTCATACATTTGATTCAAGTGGATTATGAACTCCCATGTTTACCCCGGATACAGATTGCAGAATCACATCGGTTACACATCCACGTTTTTACATATTGTCATACTAGTGTCTGTTGTAGTGAGATTTCTTTTTTAAAAAATATTTTATTAGTGGTTGGTGGACTTTTATTTATTTTTATGTGGTGCTGAAAATCGAATCCAGTGCCTCACTCCTGCTAGGCAAGTGCTCTACCGCTGAGCCACAACTATTTCTGGGTTCCAAAGTGAACCTTTCTTGACTTCTTTCTATGATCATCTACCACAAGACACTGGATGTGCACCTCTGAATGCAATATATAGCATTTCAAAATACCAGGGCTACTCCTTCTCACATCTTACCCCATTTCAGTCTTTCTGAAGGTATGAGGACACCAGCTGGGCTCACAGGGTAGAGAATCCCTTCATCCTTGGTTTCTTTAGTGCTTATGACTAGAGCTGCCTACTTTTTGTTCAGGGTGGCCAAGGACTGCAGCCAACTCTACCAGATGTTCTCCTGACAGTGGCTTCGTCTTGCGTTTTGGCTAAGGAAGCTGCACTTTATACTCACGCATAGGATGCAGACAACCAGAGGTAGGAGGTGCCGTGGATCGTACCAGAGTGGGGGACGTTCACAGCACCATGTTCCTCCAGCCTGCGCCTACTGGCAGCCATCAGGAGCCCTGGTGAAGATCTGTTTTGGGACTAAGCAGAAATAAAGTCAGTAGCCTTGAATGTGTGAAGTTTGGTGGATGATTGCTGGTCGTTTAGGTTTCAGATCTGATACCACTAGAAATTCTTCTAATCTCTTCTAAACAATGATACTGACTTTTTTTTTTTTTTACATTTGGGGTTAAAATGGGGTTGGGGCTTTCTCCCTGAAACAATAAGGCAGCTGTCCTTCAGCACAAGGCATTACCAGAGACAGAAGGTACAGCAGAGACCTTCCTTCCAGGGACTGGCCTCCACCTCTCTTGTCCTGGACACCTGCAGCCACCTGCAGAAGCGACTTGGAAGAACCTGCCTCTCTCTCTCTTTTGAGCAGCTATCTTCTAAACGTCACTCTATAAGCCGATTTTGAAGGACACATTTATTTGTTAATGCATATTAATTTTTGGCTTTCCATGTAAGAACTTTTTGATGGGCGGTTAAAGATAAGCAAAGGTACAGAACATGATATAATGGGTAGCCACATACCTACCCCTCAGCTGCAGACCGTCTCCTTCCCTTTGTGGTCCTGTGCAGGGCTGGAGAGACAGGGGACAGGGACCTGTGGCTAGGTCATGTCTGTCTCTCACTTGCTTCCCGAGCACTCACGTGGCTGTGAAGAACACGGGCACAGTGGTCCATTCCCCTCCACACCAAGGCTCCCGTCTGTGAGGGTGGAAGTGGAGGGGGTGTCTTTCCCAAGGCCACATCCAGCTCTGGAGGCAGGTTTTTAATTAGTCATTTGACTTTTCTTTTCCTAAGCATTGGCTCTTGCCTGAGACCCACAGCAGGAGACCTAGCCCCCAGAGAGAGCGTCCACACCTTGCCCAAAGCTGCCCCCCTCCCCCCATGCCCTGCTCCTTCCTCACTCACTCGCTGCCTTGGACCCACCTGCAAAGGTCAATCTGCAGGAAGTGAGCTTGTGGGGCAGAAACTAGCCTCATTTGCCTTGCAAATCAGTGGCTAACACAAGGCTTGGCCCTGTGAGAATGGCCAGGCGACTGTGTGGGCAGTGGCGGCTGCCGTCCCCTTGCCTGTGGAATGTGCCTGGCCGGCGTGGGAAAGGGCGCTCTGCAGCCCTGGATTCTTCATGGCGCCAAGCGTGACGGCACAGGAGACCAGAGCCAGCACCTGGGCCACTCTCAACCCGTGCAACAGACCTCCTGGCCTCCACCATCAAGTTTTCAACATCACTTGAGCAGAGCTAAAGGTTTTACAAATCATAGAAATGTATTTTACGATAATTATTAATCACATACTATTTCAACTGTTCAGATATTTGGAAATACCTGGATATCCTTAGTATATATTTACAATTTATTTTATGAAGTTTTACAATTTCATTTGAAGGTTCTCAAAAATAAAAATTTGAATTATTTTCTCTTACTATTTCCTTTGCTTCAGCCAAATTAAACCTTTTCCCCCCTTTGGTGGTCTTTTGTTTGATAGTATTATAACTGGGATTCTATTCTCTTCTCCTCCTCCTCCTCCTTTTCTTTTAAACATCTTCTTTAGAACCTTAGCTGATGGAGTCCTGGTTCGGCCCGTGGAAGGCCTCTGAGGTGCTGTTTTCCCTGGACTTGGAGTCAGCAGCGAGGTGCAGGGCTCCAGCCTGGGTTCTGTGACAGTCATTGATGAGGAAATTAGCTGGAGCACCATCCTCCTGGTGCTGAATGAGCAAGCCAACATCCGGGTCCTCCGTGAGCTCCTGGCCATGCAACTTAAGGCCTGAGCAGCTCAGGGGCCTAGGTACTCGGGACAAGATAGGTGGCAACAAGCAGGACGCCCAAGAGAGGGACCCCAAACCCACCCTGGCTGCTCACGGCCAGAGCAGCTCATGGAAGACCAGCGTGGAGCAGACCACCCCACGCCTCAGGTTTGCTGCCCAGCCCCCCCCAAGGTTCTTCCTTGTGGGGCAGGGAGGGCAGGAGGCTCTGGTGGGCACACATGGCCAGCGTGGTGTTTGCTGACTACCAAGAGACGGTGACCTGGCAATTCTCCCCTGTCTGCGATCACTCATCAGACCAAAGATGAAGTGAGCAGTGAGCGCTGTGCCACCCCTTCTCCCCTGGCTGTCCATGGATACCCACTGAGCACCTACTACAAAAGGGCAGGTGCTAAGTGCTAGGAGCTCCGTGCTCAGGCTACTATGCAGAGAGCAGTTCTCCCCACCTGGGCTCTGCAGGCGGCAGGAGGCTCTTGCACTTCATTCCCACCTGCCTTCCCCCAGGGCCTGCAGAGGAGGCCTGGCGCCCTGTCCAGGCTGTGGCCCCCGTTGGGTGAGGAGGCGCTCACTTGGGGCGGCCTTCATGGGGCTGGCCTCAGCCCAGCAAGAGGCACTGAAGCCCTTGGGGTCCCTCAGGCGGCTGCTCTTCCCCTCCACCCCACCTGGCTTCCCAGCACAAGCAGCCATTCCTTCCACGAACATGGCCTCTGCACCCCACTAGCATGGCCTCTGCACCCCAGGATCACGGCCTCTGCACCCCAGGATCACAGCCTCGGCACCCCAGGATCACAGCCTCTGCACCCCAGGATCACAGCCTCTGCACCCCAGGAGCATGGCCTCTGCACCCCACGAGCATGGCCTCGGCACCCCAGGAGCATGGCCTGTGCACCCCACGAGCATGGCCTCTGCACCCCAGGAGCATGGCCTCTGCACCCCAGGAGCATGGCTTCGGCACCCCAGGAGCATGGCCTCTGCACCCCAGGATCACGGCCTCTGCACCCCAGGAGCGCGGCCTCTACACCCCACGAGCATGGCCTCTGCACCCCACTAGCATGGCCTCGGCACCCCAGGATCACAGCCTCTGCACCCCAGGATCACAGCCTCTGCACCCCACGAGCATGGCCTCTGCACCCCACTAGCATGGCCTCTGCACCCCACTAGCATGGCCTCGGCACCCCAGGATCACAGCCTCGGCACCCCAGGAGCATGGCCTCTGCACCCCAGGATCACGGCCTCTGTACCCCAGGAGCACGGCCTCTACACCCCAGGATCACGGCCTTGGCACTCCAGGAGCACAGCCTCTACACCCCAGGATCACGGCCTTGGCACTCCAGGAGCACAGCCTCTGCACCCCAGGATCACAGCCTCAGCACCCCAGGAGCATGGCCTCGGCACCGGGTGCTGCCTGCACAATCCCGCTCTTCGCTGTCATCTCTGGAGCCTTCCTTGGGAACCACTGTGTTTCCGTGAACATGCAGGAGGTTCTGGCTTCCCTCTCCCCACGCTCCCTCCCCCAGGCTCCTCCTGAGACTGTCCAGCTACAGTGGCTCCTCCTCCTGTAAAGGTCTCCTGTGACAGATGCCTATCGCCTTGCATCACCTTGCATCATATGCCATGGAGGCTGGAAGAAAACAAAGTGCCCTCCCCAGGGAGCGGGCCCTGGACAACACCGGAGAGCTGGGAGGCCCGGCTTGGGTTTCCAGGAGAGCCAGAGGCTGCCTGGGCTTCTCCCTGGCTCTCACGGCTGCCTTCCCTAGGTGGAAGTGGAGTTTGATTCGCGGACATTAGAGGTCCTCTCTAGCTGTCACCTGTTTCAGGGCTTCGTGGCTCTGTCACTAAGGGGTGACCTGCAGCAGCCAGCACTGCTTGAGCTTGTTTCCATGTGACCCAGGGTTAGAGATTCACTCTGCCCTGGAAGGAAGTCCCGTTGACCGCTGGCCTGGTTTGCTAAAAGCTTGAGAGTCGTGAAAGATTTCCTGGGATCAAATGTTTTAAATAAAAATGTATGTGTCAAGTTAAATGTTGGCGTGGTTTAAATTGCAGGTTCAACATGACTTTAGGATCATTCTACTTTTTGTGGTACTAAGTTATTCATTTTTTATGATGATTTTTTTTCCCTGTGATCTTCCATTAAATTTCACAAAAAGGCTTCTAACACGTATTGACATTGCCTTTCCCCATGGACATTCCTCCAAATACTAAGGTGAGACCATTGAGGACCAGGCCTCCCGTGAGCTGGCCAAGGCCCTTCTCAAAGGACAAGGCACTGCCTGAAGGGCTCCAGAGACCGAGTCTGCCCGGCCACGGGGCAGGGTCTACAGTAGGGAGCTGGCGTGCGGGGGGCAGGAGGGTCAGAACTGGGCACGCGACACCGTGAGCCCACTCTGACTCATGTTTCTGTGTAAGAATGAACAAGACAAGACGAATGCAGTTCCTTTTCCGCCTATGATTTTTCTACTGCCTGGGAAACCATCCTGAGATCTAAGGAGATGAGCCGTCTCCCCCTCCTCCAGGCCCTGAGAAGATCTGGGGACAAAGACAGGCAGGAAGGGGAGGGGCTGGGCTTCTAGTACTTGTTCTCTCAAATAATGCAGCATTTTCTTGCTTTTTCTTCTTTTAATATATTTTTAGTCGTAGAGTGACACATAAACTTTGTTTTAATTTATTTTTTATGTGGTGCTGAGGGTCAAACCAGCACCTCACACACACCAGACCAGCGCAGGCCACTGAGCTGAGCCCCAGCCTGTCCAGCATTTCCCCTGGCCAGAGGCCAAACAGCCCTCGCACTCACTTTGGTCCTGAGTGTGTCAGGACAGCTCGCTCACTCCCCTCCATGGGTGGCTCCGTGCCCAGGAAGGGGACACAGAGCTGGGAGTTGGTGGCAGGCAGGTCTCCACATGACCCTGGATCTCAAGGGCTCAAAATCTTGAGTCCTTCAGTCTAAGGATGGTTAGTGGGGGGAGAAAATTAATGGACCAGGTGGTGTCCACGGGTCCTGGTAGGATGGCCTAGGATGGCCAGAAGGGTGTCCCCGCTGCAGACCCTCCTACCTTGCCCCCTGTTCCCATGGGCCCCCTCTGAGAGTGGAGCTGGGCTCCTGCCCAAAGCCCCCCCCCACCTGCCTGGACCCACCCCACTCTCTCTTCCCCTAGTCTGCGCCTTGCTCTCCCCTTCCTCTGGCCTCCCGGGGTCTGCAGGTGTTTTTCCCTTTGCCCCAAACACTTCTCACTTCCTGTT
The DNA here is from genome assembly GCF_045843805.1 of Urocitellus parryii. Lineage (NCBI taxonomy): Eukaryota > Metazoa > Chordata > Mammalia > Rodentia > Sciuridae > Urocitellus > Urocitellus parryii. Next base: position 3,188,569 of record NC_135532.1, read on the forward strand.
GACCAAGGAACTCCCTGCAGTCCTTCAAAACCCACCGACATCTCCCTGAGGACACTGCCCTCCAGGCCCCTGGATTAGGCCCATGCTTTCACAAGGACAGGCGCCTGTGCCGTTGGTTGTTATGCAGGAGGGCAAGCCTTTGGCTTTGCATGTCCTGATAGGAGGCAGCCTCTGGGATGGAGGCCGTGGTGGTTGCTGTGTGTGTGTGTGTGTGCCTGTGTGTGTGTGTGTGTGTGCCTGTGTGTGTGTGTGTGCGCGTGTGTGCCTGTGTGCCTGTGTGTGTGTGTGTGCCTGTGTGTGCGAGTGTGTGCCTGTGTGCCTGTGTGTGTGTGTGTGCGCGTGTGTGCCTGTGTGCCTGTGTGTGTGCCTGTGTGTGTGTGCCTGTGTGTGTGTGTGTGCCTGTGTGTGTGTGCGCGTGTGTGCCTGTGTGCGTGTGTGCCTGTGTGTGTGTGCGCGTGTGTGCCTGTGTGCCTGTGTGTGTGCCTGTGTGTGTGTGTGATCAAACTAAACCATCAGGATAGGTTTGCTCTAGTGTGGGGGCGGCTCCTGACATGCTAATCAGGACATTTGAGTTTCCCAAGTGCGAGGGCCCAAGGCTGAGCTTTGTGGAGAACAGAAATGATTTCCAAGTTGGGCAGCGCCTGTGCCCTGGCAGCCGAGCTCAGAAGGACAGGGCCAGGCCGGGCACTCAGTGTATCACCGTGTTCCCACAGTTGCGTGGAGGGGCAGAGGGAAGCTGAGAAACCCCGGGTTCAGCTCTGTGTCAAAGATTTACTGGGCCTGGACCCAGTGGGAGTCACTGACAATTGCAGGGGGTCTGTGGGCCAGAAAGTAAGGCAGTGGCTGGTGTTTCCTGGGGAAAATGGCCAGAGGCCAAAGAGGTCAGTTGTTCACTAGCCATGAACTTCTGACCTGCAGGGAGACATGAGAATGGGCCCGTGGGATGGGACTGCTGGGACAAAGGTTCCCAGCCCAGAGCATGGCTGAGGCTCGTAGCCCGAGGCCAGAGAAGGCACGTGTGGGTGGCTAGTGTGTTCACAAAACTGACTCTGGTTCAGGGGTAGGGCTGTCTTTACTCCTGCGTCTTTCCCAAAATAGAGAGCAGTAAGCATGTTACTTGAGCCCCGTTTTAGCTGCTCACTGGTATAAATGTATTTTGTTGTTGAAAAATTTGGTAAATTAAAGCAAGGAAAGCTGGGAGAATGGCGCCCCTGGGCCAGCGTGTGGCGTGTTGGCAATGCTTAAGGCGGCAGCCACCAGGACAGCCCACGGCCTTTCACCAGGGGCCAATGCTGTGCACGTGCTGGGCAGCAGCAGTGTCTGGGGGCAGGCGAAGGAACGAATGGGAGCTTCAGCCAGAACAGAGCAATTCTTTTAAAAATGCAATATATCTGTGTTAATAGCAGGGAATGATAATCAAAAAGAAAAAAATATATATATATGAACAACATACAACAAATACAAGTGGATTAAGCCTCCTTATTAATATGAAGAGTCTCATATTAAATATGATTCATATGTATGTACAATAGCCAGATGGGCGGTGTACGCCTGTAATTCCAGAAAACTAGGAAGCTGAGGAAGGAGGATCACATGTGTGAGACCAGCCTGGTCAACTTAGTGAAGCCCTGTCTTAGAATCAAAAATACCAAGGGCTGGAGATGTAGCTTAGTGGTAGAGGATCCCTTGGGTTTCACTCTGATACTGCAAAACAAATAGATAAATAAATAAATAAAACTAAGTACACAAGTAAGCTGAAGCACAATGGCACAAAGAATATACAAATAGACTTGAGAAGGAAATTAAATAAATAAATAAAAGACCCAATGAGCAAATATCAGATGAAGAAGAATTCAAGGAAAAATAAGCAAAAGGGGTAAACTGAACTACTTTACGTTGATTTCTTAAAGTACAATTCATAATGAGAGTAGTAGGCAAGATGTTTAAGAGCCAAGTGACAGAGCAGCAGGTGACGTTGTCATTGGATCTGAATGTCCCACAAAATCACCAGAGTTGAAAACTTTTCCCCGAGCAGCTGTGTTCAGAGGTGGGGCTTTGGGATGGTGAGGGTTCTGACCTCAACAGTAGATTAGTCCATTTGATGGGTTTATAACTGAATGGACTATTTGAACGTGATAGAACTGTAGGAGGTGAGACCCACAAGAAGGGAATGGGTGCTTGGGGTTGTGCCGTCAGGGATTCTATCTTGTCCCTGGCCCCTTCCTTGCTCTCCTGCTTTTTGACTGCCATGAGGTGAGCAGGCCCTCCATCATGGATCAAAGCAATGGGTTATACCACCATAAACTGAAACCACGGAATCCATGAGCCTACATAAATCTTTCCTCCTCTAAGCTGATTTTCTCAGGCATTTTGTCACAGCAATGAAGAGCTGACTAAGATAGATAGCAAATAAAATATGTTAGAAATACAATAAGAAATTATAGTACAGTCTTAGAAGAATACATTAATAATGTCTCTGTTCTTCACATAGGTTGAAAAGATAAGTTTGAAAGAGAAGAATTGAATGATTCAATGTTTTATTTACTCAGTATTTGCTAAAAACAGAATAAAAAAAATCCAAAAAACCTGTGTTCTTCCAATGTCCATGATGCAGTTATATTGCTCGTACCCTTAGCCTCAAAAAGAGCCTAATACCGTCAATCCCAGGACAAGTTCTTGGACAATGATTAAAACACTAACTTATAACACAAAAACTGAAACCATGTGAAAGTTAAAGTGCTCCTTAAATACTCCTTGAGGTACAGAGAAAGTGAAACAGAACGAAGAGATAGTTACCAGATAAGGGTGTCAGAACACAGGGATGTGGAGGGTGAGCCAGGAGGGAGCTTTGTAGGTTTCAAAGGTTTTTATTGCTAGATTGAAGCGGATACAAGGTAGCCATTCCACCCCAGAAGCAAAACTTCAGGAGCACTGACAGCAGCGTAAGGAAGGAATACAGTTAGCAGGAGAAGTTAATGAGTGGAGCCTTGGGAACTGTAATAAGCATGGGAACGGAAAATCTGACTGTAGAAAATGCAGTACCCAAACCTGGCCAGGCCAAGAGGTCAGTGGAGCAGGCGCAGGTGCTGGGTGCTAGATGGCCACTTGGGCGTGGCCAGAGCTGCCCGGCTGCACCGCAGGTCTCTGTCCTGCCACCTGGGTTCTGGTCACCCCCTGCACCTGCCTGGCCTGAGGCTGGCCCTCCTGCTTCCCAGAGCTCAGGTAGCACTGTTGGGAGAAGCAGAGGTCCATGGCTTCTAAAGTACTTAGAACACAATGTTTAAAAAGAAAATCATGTGTTTGTGAAGTTAAATTATGAATGGAGGCCTGAAAAGTAAGACAATATAACGTGTAGCCATATCATAACACTTCTCGAAATCTTGTTGAATAAATGCATTTCTAAGAAAACATTTACCACAGAAGACCCATGAAGAGATAGGCGACTTGAATTTATTAATGCTACGGAAGACACTAAAATAAATCTTTGGATAGAGCTAAACTTCTGCATGCAGAAAGACGTGTTTATTTATATTTTCCATCCATTGAATCATTTGACACAGGTTGCTTGGTTAGCACTGTGTGTGGGGCTCTGGCTGCTGTCATTCCTGTGGAGGGGATTTTTCTCCATTTCTTTTTTTTTTTTTAATTTTGAAAATAATCCATAGTTCTCATTACAAAACAGAGAGTGTCAAGGGGCAAACCTCCTCCTTCTCCACCCCGTCTGTTGCCTGTGTCCTTGTTAGTAGTTTAAGTTTCTGTTTACCTCTGTGGCTGTCTGTCTGTCCTCACCTGTGTGCCTATTTAACTCAGCTGGATAAGGTGACCCATTTGTTTTGTGACTTGTTTTTCATATTGTGAAGGTACAGCTTGTCAGCACACAGAAGTATAATCAGGCATGTGCTATTCTCTTTAGATAGGATGAGGGAACAAACCCACCGCACAGGGAATGTCAGCCCATGTCACCCAGCCAGTTGGAGAAGAGGGGCCCAAGACCCCCAAGAGAGCTTGTTCACTCTTCCTTCATTCCCCTCTTCCTTGACTGTGGGCAGCAGGGTCCAGGGGCAGATACGTGCCCCCAGAGTCCTTGGTAAATGCAGCTCAGCTTCCGTCATTTCTCTCATTGTCTTTTGCTTTCTAGCATTCCTGTTCTCTATTTAAAAAAATCTCTGTTGGACAGCTTGGCCCTCCTGGGTATATCTTGCAAGGCTTTTAAGTTTCACTTATTCATTTGCCTGTTTATTTTTGCTTTTAGATCTTGCTATTCCTCTGCCTCCACCCTCTGGCTTCTGGTCCCTGCAGTCAGGGCAGGAGGCTCTCAGCAGCCAGCAGTCAGTGCGGTACTTCATCAGTAATGGCCAGCATCTCTTCCCTTCTGTGAGAGCCCTTTTCTCTTCCTTCCTTCTTCTTCCTTCCCCTCCGCCTCCTCCTTCCAATTGTGGCCACTTCTGATTTTATGGGTGCAATTTCCTCACTAATCTCTCTGGAGCAAATTGGATTTTATTATTATTATTGTTTCCTCTCAGGTGAGCTGTTCTGTTTGTTCACCATTATCAGGATCTTCCGTGCTGATATTCTTCTCTCTTGGGTGGACCTCAGTTTGGCTGGTTTTTTATGAATGGAGGCCGGGTGGATTGCCAGGCGGCGGGTGGGGCCGGAGCTGTGGCTTCCCTCTGTAGTATGCACATCTGTTTCCTGCACAGGCCTCTCCTGTGAATGGCTAACTACAGGCCCATGGAGCAGGAAGACAGTCAGGAAGTCTGGGACCCCCCTTGTCCTCCTGGGCCAGGTGCCAACCTGAGAGGCTTTTCCCAGGAGAGTTGATAATTCTAGGATGGAGGCTTATGGGTTTTCTGGACCCAGGCTCTCTCACTGTCTCAGAAATTTTTTCAGAGCCCTCATAGGCCACGAGAACTTTTCAACGGTGCTGTTCATAAGTAGGTAGATTCAGACACTAAATCGCTATGTACGCTTAACAACGTGTAGCTGTTTGAAAAACTAATTCATCTACATTGCAGGAAAACTGATATTTCCTTTTATTTTCATTTTATATATGTATGTATGTATTTTTGATATTGGGGATTAAGCCCAGGGACACTTTACTGATGAGTTACACCCTAACCCATTTTACTCTTTATTTTGAGACAGGGTCTTGCTAAGTCACCTAGGTTGGCTTTGAACTTACCATCTTCCTGCCTTGGCCTCCTGAGTCGCTAGGATTCATGGGCATGTGTCACTGCACCTGGCTTTCTCTTTCATTTTTAAATCAGTGCTGCTTACTGAGGGGTTGTAGGAGCTAGGCTGCTTCTCAAGCCTAGGCCACCTGTCTGTATTTCCTGTCTGCACTGGTTTTCTGTGGAATGTGCTTTTATCACAGTGATTGCATGAAAACGGCTTTGCAGACTCCCTGTGGTGGAGTGGAACGCAGTGGCCCTGAATGCTGCACCTGTCGCTGTTGGTGCTGACCTCCTCTGTGCCATCTCATGGGTGTGCATGAAGGCTGTGCTTCCCTGGACCACACGCACGCCACACTGGGCCCCGGAGAATGTGCTGGGATTGGGCCCTGAGTCAGGTTGAGGCTGCAGTGTCTGCGTCCACCTCTTCTTCTCTTGGACTAACATGTAGGGCCGTTCTGCTTCTGCCGGGCTCCTGAACGTCCCCTGGAAATCTGTGCTCTTTAGAAAGTAGTGCCTGGGCTTCATGTCTGGGAGAAGCACCTCATGAACTGTATCTGGGGGCTGGTGAGGGGGTCTGACGGGCAGTTCCACTTCCCACCCTGCCCTGCCCTTCACTTTCTGGACTTGAGCTCCAGGCTTGGCTGCGAAGCCGAAAGTTTTCGCCGTTTCCATTTCACTGCTGCCGTTCTGTTTTCTCCTTTTCCAGTACTGTTGATTTCTCATTTACGTACCTATTCTTTTTAAAAAAACGGAAAGTTGGGAAATAGAAAAAACAGAGCCTTCTTCTCAGCAGACAGGCGAATTCTCCCGAGAGTCCCACTGGCTGGCATCAGCTTCATTCCTAACATTTCCTCTGAATTAGAACAGTGGGTTTGGAATCCTAGTGACCTTTTTTTGTATTTCACATTTTATTCTCTTACTTGTTGTTGAGCTCCACTTGAATCTTAATGCATAAAAAAATCGTCAAACTGTCAATTTCTGCATTTTTTTATGTAAAAATTTGATGTTCAAAGTTAGCCAACTATTCACTATATCCAGAAGTCACAGAGAAACAATGTGGGAAACTCTTTCCTGGGATGAGATTGACTGAATCAGACCCACAGAGAACAGGTTTCCTCTAAGATGAATTCAGATTCCAAGAGAAAACGGAGCCACCACAAAGCACGCGGAATTGCCTGTCCTGCTAGGAGCCAGCACCCGTGTGGAAGAAGACTGCGATCCATTAAGAGGCTGGGCCAGGGGTAGGTGACCTGGAGGAGCAGAAGCCCAACGCACTCTAATCGGGAAGCACAGTGGCACGAAGAAGCAGCAACAGGAATCTCTTAAGAATTGATACAGTGAGACTCAGGGAGGAGAGGGGCCACACAGGGTCCAGCTGGCTCCCAGCCACTTGGTGGGGGGTGTGCACGTCGCTGGCCAGTCACACTTTACCACGTCCAAGCCTTTGCAGAAAGCCTTTGCCCACATTTCCTCATCCCAATGTGTGAAGAAGATAAGTCATCTGAGGGGTCCCCACTGCAGGTGTGTAGACTTGGGGATTGCAATAACCACAGTGGGAGGTACACTTACCAACGCAACCGTGTAGGGGACTGTAATTAGTGGTCAGGAAGCCCTGTCCCCTCCCACATTGCTGCTTGGTGGGCTGGGGCTCCGCTTCGCTGTCAGGCCTTCAGGTAGGTGCTGCAGGCAAGCCTCCCATACCTGGGTCATTTGTGACCTGCCTCCCGCTGATTTCCAGCAGCACCAACATGGTGACACCATTCCATTAGCAGTGGAGGATGCATTTCCTGAACCTCTGCGCAGACACCTGGAGTGACCACGTCCCCATCTGAGGCCTCCTTCTCACTCCTCCCCTGTCTCCTCTGGCTGACCAGTTCCCAGGTGGGAGCCTGTCAGCTGGGAGACTGCCCCTCCTGGCTGGGCATCCCCTGCGACAGTCCGGGTTTCTCCTTCTCCTTTGTCCTTCTGTCCTACCTGGGGCCCATGATCTCTTACCTGGAGCTTTTTGTGCTGACTTCTCAGAGTGTCTCCCTCTCTGAAGCCACAGCTGCAGGAACCAGGGTCCAGAAGCTCAGGTAGAGCCACGTCCCTCCTCTGGAGCTCAGAAACTCCCCGCCCAGCTGGAGAAAGGACCACACTGCTGGCCACAGAACTGAAGGCCTCTCCCAGGAATCGGGCTAAGCCGTCCAGCACAGTCCGCCATTCCTCCACTCACAAGCCACCCAACGGGCTTTCCCTCGGCACGGTCTTTGTCAAGGTGCACTCTCCCCTCACCTGGAAGAAAGCTGTGCCTCTATCAGCTGCGCCGCACATGGAAGTCCTGCGGAAGGCCACCTCCTCAGGACCACTTCCCAGCCTGGCGGGGTGTGCTCCTCCTGTGCTCCGAGTTGACTGTCTGCCTGCTGCTCGCTCCTCGCCTGACCCAAAGGATTTTCATGGCTCCATCTCACTCATGGACTTTGGTTCTAGGCTGGTCATCCTTTGGCTATATTTTTGGAGGCAAATTTTTGTCCATATTTACTAAGCAAAACAAAACTCTTAAGAATATCTTTAAATCAAGGAACAGTGTTGCATGCTTGTATATTAATTTATTTCTTAATTTGCTAAGATTTACCCAGAAAGGGTGGAATGAGCTGAAAACTTGGGCTATAACACATAAAAATCAACCTTTCTGGAAGGAATGATTTCATCATGTAAAGGATTGATTATGGATTTTTAAAACGTGCATGGAATTTCAATAGGTTCTGCCCTCGAGTTTGCAGCCATGAAAAGTCCTGAGTAAGTCAGGCCATTTATAGGAAACCCTATGTGCTTCTTGGTCTCTCCGCCTCTTGTGGGTAGCAAGGGGCAAGTATTTTGGGGAAGGAAACAGAAAAGTCCAGGCTGAGACAAAATAAAATTCCCATTATGGTTATCTGAGACACCTCTCTGGTGATCAATTACTATATATATATTTAGTTGTAGTTGGACACAGAACCTTTATTTTTATGTGGTGCTGAGGATGGAACCCAGAGCCCCATACGTGCTCGGCGAACACTCTACCACAGGGCCACAACCCCAGTCCCATTACAGGGTTTGATGCTGGCTCAAAAGCTGTGTTCATAAACCAACTAGGTTGATTGTGGATGAGAGGAAAGTGCAGGGATCCAGTCATCTTGCCTGACTCACCTGCGTGGGGACACAGGCCATGGGTGGATGTCGGGCAACAGGCCGGAAAGTTCACCCACCCAAGACAACACTGACTGAAGACTGCTGAAGAGCCTGCTGCCCTTTGCAGCAGCTGGACATTTTGGTCACGGTCTCCATCTTCCCGTGGAGTGGCTGCCCTCTCAGTCAGCCTCAGTTTCCTCAGTGGTGGAGTGAGGATCTGGACTGATGGGCGGCCATGCCTCATGGTGGCTCATTCCAGGCCATGGAGTGACATCCCAGAGTGCGGGTGCGAGGGGCGGCACGTTCGCTCGCCTCCCTCAGGTCCGGGAACGTGACTTCCACCTGGGCCGAGTCCAGGTCTCTTCTGCTGCACACTCTCAGATCCCTCTTTTTCTCTGTTCTTTTTAATGCTGCAGTTCCCGGCGGCCCCAATCCCAAACTGCTTTTTTCTTCCCTGACCTTATACACAATTTATCAAAGACAAGTTCAATTATCAAATTGTTATTATTAGCTCAGACCTCTTTCCGGAGTTTCAGACTCATATATTCAACCCCCGTTGACATCTTTGCTTCAGTGCCCGGGGAGCGTCTCTGACTCAGGATGTAAGGAGCTGAATTCATTACCCCTTACCCCTAATTGATCTCCCTTGCAATAGGATACTAATTGATTTCCTTCCCACCACCGAAACCCTCTCCAATCTATCTTCCATCTGTCAACAGAGCGATCCTACTAAAACCCAAATCTAATCATGCCTCTCCCATGATTAAAACTCTCCTTCCCTCCTGCTCCGGATTCATTTGAAAGCTCCCATAGCCCTTCTCAGCCTGTCACTTCTTCTCACGTCTTTGTCCCAGCATGCGAGACCTTCCCCTGCATGGAAAGGCTTGCTTCCCACCCTCCTCCTTGGGGTACCCAGTTCTAATAATCGGGTGCCTGGACAGAATGGGCACACCCCACCACACCAGGACCCAGTTCTATTCTCCAACCTCCTGCCGTCCCCTCATCCTCACACCTGTCCAGGTAGCTGCTCTTCTGTCTGTCATTCTACCTCATTGTAGGTCTGTCTTCTCAGTAAAGTCATCGAATATGACCACAGAGCAGAACCTTGGGTGGCTTCATTCTGTCACCACCGTGCCTGTCAGAGTCCACGTTGCTTGGTGAGGAATCGGCCTTTTCCTGACTCAGCTTGTTTCCTTGGACTGAGGCCCATGCTTTGCTCACCTGTTGAGGGCTCTTTGGTGGCACCCCGCCTGGGGCAGTTAGGCCTAGAGCTGCCCTAGGCAGTCAAGCGCAGCTCTCCCTTGGGCACAGGGCTCTGCTTCTCCAGGGTGAGCAGGTGTGGAGCTGCTCCAGAGCCAGTCCCCAGGCTGCAGAGGGGGTGCCTGACTTCACACAAACCTTCGAGATGGCCATCCAGAGGATGCCTAGATGTTCCTGGAAAGAGAGGAGTTGATCCTGATGCCCAGCCAGGTTTGAAACGCTGGCTGCAGGCAGCCATGAACTTGCTCCAGGGAAGGGACAGAACTTTTATTCTGCTGAGTCCACACCCCAAAGCCTAGCTCTGTGGGGGTACAGATGAACAGCTGCCAGTGGATATGTCCTCCTGGGGGTGGGGTCAAAACTGGCCTGCCTGTTCCCAGAATCAGAGCATCAGGACAGATCATGCCCGACACTCTCCTCTTGCCCACAACAACGAGATTGTATTTGGAGATGATCATGCAATAGCCAGCAATACTGGTGACTTTCTTGATTTGTTCTTTAGTTTTAAAACAAATAAAAAGCAGTTAAAATCATACCTTTCTATTCTAAATATTTTTCAAATCTAGTAAAATGAAAGCTCACATTTAGCAAACAATGACACTGTGTCTTGCAGTTCACTGCCTGGCTCACCATCTCAGTATCTAAGCACAAATCAAAGCTCCAAAGGTTCCCCCGGAGCTTCACTTTCAATTTGGAATCTAAGGTTTCAATGCAGGACATCTGCTGTCATGAGAAGCCCCCGGGACAAGTATGAGGCATCTATACCATTAGGCGACTCCCTCCCACGTGCAGGTGGGATTGAGTCCCTGCATGCTGGGGACAACCGTGTAACTTTGGGTTTTCCAGAATAATTAGAATAAACAGTTATAAAATGACGAAACATACAAGTGGCTGACTGAAACGTAACCATCTGTGTTAGTCCCCTAGGGCTGCTGGGACAAAGTGCCGGGCTGGTGGCTCAGAGAAGCAGACCTTTTCTCTCTGTCTCTGGAGGCAGCAGGCCCGGGAGGCGGGAGGGGACTCTGCTCGGTTCATCTGCCTCTCTCTGCTGGTGGCCACAATCCTTGGTGCTCCTGGCTTGCAGACGCATCCCCCAATCTCTGCCTCTGTCTTCACGTGGCCCCTTCCCTGCATGGGTCTCTATTTTCTGGCTCTTACAAGGACACCATCCATTTGGCATAGGGCCCCTGTTCCTTGGTATGATGCCCTCCTTACTTGATTAGTTGTGCCAAGACCCTGTGCCCAAGTCAGGGGATGTTGATGAGCACCTGTGTTAGGACTTCCACATGGATGTTTTGGGGGACACGGTTCAGCCTTCAATGGACATATCCACATAGACCCTTAAGATTCAGCTGCAGCTGCAATGACTACGTGCAACTCCCATCAAGGCAATGCTCTTTTTTTAAGTGTAAGAGTATTTTCTTATGAGCCAGGTTTGGAAAGGGTCACTGTAGTAACAACAAATGAAGGCCAGTCTTGGCTTGTGACTGCGTTTGAAGTCCCTGTGGACAGAACTTGAAGCCTGTTTGCCAGACTGACTCCCAGCCCAATGTTTGGGATCTGTGACGCAAGCCCTCGGGTTCGTGGTGTGGATCCTTCTCCCACAGCCTTGCCTTCAGATAGGAGCAAGCACCTGAAGAGAAAGGCCACTGTCCTGGGTGACGGACTCCTTGGTGTTCCAGGAGACAGGATCTGTGGGAAGCTTCCTGGACCGGAAGCCACGAGAACACTGTATTTAAACACAGTGACAGCGTGAAGCTGCATGCAAATGGTACAGATAACTTTAGAATTAAATATGTGACAGCAAAAGGACCTAATTACAGAGCCCTGAAGTTTTGTTCCTCTGTTATTATGTTAAACAAACAAAAACAAACAAACCACAACTTGGAGGAAAGGTTCTTCTCCAGCATCTCTAAGTGGATTGTGTCACTTTTTGGCTCTAGTGCAGAAGTGGCATCTCCTTGCCGTCTGAGCAAAGGAGGTGGTAAGCAGGCAGCTTCGTAGGGCTGAGCTTGTGGTTCCGAGGAGCCTCGGGGGCGACGTGGTGCAGGGTGGGCCAGTGTCTTCTGGAGCAGCCAGTCACTGCCGTGGGCGTGTGGGTCAGGCCTCCGACCAAGGTCCCCACCTTTGCCACTGGGGCCTGAGCACAGCCCAGGGCGGGCAACAGAGGCAGGCGAACCCCATTATGTCCCAACCCAACCCACAGGAATGGGCACAGGGCAGCTCCGGCCACAGCGATGGCCAGCCCCTAGCCTAGAGGAGGCAGCATTTGGAAGAGCAACGGGCACCGGGGCAGGGCAGGGAGAAGCATGTTCACTTCTTTCTGATGGAAAACGGGAGGTGTTTATACTCCCGAGTTCACAGCTCCTACAGCGGAGTTGATAGTTGGTACTTGGAGCATTTTCCATCTTTCTGTCCTCTTTGAAGGTGGGGCTGGCCTGAGATGGGGTGGGCAGTGGGGTGTGAAGGGGGACAAGGCACTTCCCGCTGCTTCTACTGTGGCCTAACAGGAGAACTCCCAGAAAAGGGCTTCTCGAGCTGGGTTCTGACTGGTCGCAGCTCATTCAATCAATTTAGTGGGTCATGACCCGCATTTGAAGTAAGAGGTCCTCCTGGTTATGTTAGGTCTGCGCGGCACGTCACCGGGCCGTCTTGGGGACACACAGGCTTTTGTGAATGTTGGGTGCTTACTCTAGGGATGTGCGACCCAGTGCGCTTCATGATACAGAACTGCTAGTGGGAAAGAAAGTTGAAGCTTTGGAAGGAACATTAGTCAGTCACTTTGTGACGTTGTGAGAAAAGAGAGGCCAAATCATCTAGAAAGATTTTGCATCCAGTTGATTTGCAAGAGCTCCTTATGTTATTTAAAGAAATCCCAACTAGAATTTCAGGCTGTGCTTTATGGGTGTTATTTATGAAAAAAACCCACGTGCCGGCCTCTGACCAGGGGTCATCCTTTAGAAAGCCCCTTTCCTAAAGCAAGGTCACAGACAACTGACGTCCACTGTCCCCACCTGCACCCGGCTTTGCTTCGAACCGTCCCAGTATCCCGCTCAGCCCTGACTGTGTCTGCTCAGCCCCTGGCCCTGGCGGCAGATGCTCTCCTCCTCCCTGCCTTTCCGATGGGTGGGCAGTGCCATTTCCAACTCTTCCTCACCATCGGGAATGGTGGGTCTAACCCATCTTCCCACTGTCCCCTCGCTCCCTGCTGAGAGACACAGCTCTGCACTGGGTTCTGGAAAGTAGAGGAATGGGGACATAAAATGGCTATCTGCATGTGGCGGCAAACTGGAGGACCTCTGACATGTCCTTCCTTGCAGAGCTTGTCCTCTGAGTCGCACCAGGTGTGGGTGCCGCTCTCTGGCCCTGTCCTAACAGCAGTGCCTCCACTTTCCTGAGACGGGGAGGTGGGAGAGCTCTGGGTTCCCTGAGGGAGGGGGCGCCTGTGCAGAGTAGAGGCATTTTCCTCTGTCGTGGGCAGGAGCTGGGATGCCGTGGGCAGCAGGACAACCTTGTGGTACTCACGGGGCTCAGGAGCAGGCAGAGCACCGGGACCTGAGCTGTGGGCAGGAGCCAGGCCTGGTCAGTAGCCATGCCTGGTCAGTGCTAAAGGTGGAAAAATCCTGATGTTGGGTGGCATGCTCCCCAGCCCGAGCAGGACTCTGCAGACATGGTGCTGGCGCTGGCTGGAGACGAGCAGAACGTCCTGCTGTGGCTGAGTCTGAAGTGTTCTCTTTAGGAAGGTCCACCTGGGGCTTCTGGGAACTGAAGGGAGAAACAGGAAGCCCTGGCTTCCTCAGCGCCTGCCCAGCCCCGTCCCAGCCAGGCTGGGGCATCTGCCAGAGCTGAGGGCCTTCACCCAGAATGTGGCTGCGGCCTGCCCTGGGAGCTGAGGCGGGCACTGACTTCACAGCCTGGGAGTCCCCCACAGCAGGCGCAGCAGGAGGAGATGTCTTGTCATGAGAGGGTAACTGAGAGCTGCAGTGTGCTGGAGTTTTAATTATATCTTCCTGTGATACCATCAATTAACAGGAGTAGATGTATGATGTGAAGCGAGTCTTCCATTTGGGAACCTCGGGGAGGAGGGCGGAGTCCAAGTGGTTCCCGCACATGGAAGACCACAGGCACCTCCAGCCAGCTCTCTTGGTGAGTGAAGTCGCAGCACCGAGGATGACCTGTTGGGGTGAATGACTGACGGGCACCCATCCTGGCTATTGGCGGTTCACAGATGCACACGCATGGCCACTGCCACGGACATGCACATCCACCACGTGCCAGTGCTGCGCTCCTGCCGCACTTGCTCCGGACATTTTTAAAGAATTAAAACATTAGGATCTGTGGAAGCCACCGCACTTCTTGCTATCCCTTCTAAAATGTGATTTATCTTTTCTGATAAAGCACCTAAAGATGCCCCTGCCTGGCTGACCTCCCTCTACCCGGGGAGTGCAGTCAGTGGACCTGAGATGCGGGGCGGTCTCGGGGCCAGCTGGGTGTCAAACTGCATCCTTTCTGTGTCCAGCATGAGTTTGGGTTTTGTGACAGAAAAGGTCCATTTGCTACTGCTCTGATGCAGTCTCTGCCCTGGCCCAGGGGGTGCGGGAAGGCAATCATGAGACAGAAACAGCGTTCCCAGACTGGCCTGCCTGAATCCCTAGGTTGGTCACCGCGCTCACAGTGTCTGACCCTACGTTCCACATTTCTGTGACTGGTTTTGATTGTAGGGGACTTTCCTTTTTCTTTGTGGTGAGGGGTGAGAAACATCTTGGAGAAAGTGCTCACACAGAAAGGGCACACACAGGCCTGTGGGATAGGCTGCGAATGCGTTCCGCTGTGAGTCTGTGGGAGCTTGGACATGGCCCTGGCACCCAGGCCTCCACCAGGGAGGACGCGCCCCTGTGCCCACCACACTGCGGTTCCCACAGTGCAGGGCGGGGAGGACACTCCTGCTGGTGTACTTGTTTTTCCTGGCTGTTGGTTTCTTGGAAATTCAGGTCAAATGAGGAGACTCCCCAACAGCTTTCAGGGCGACCTGAGAACACCTCTGCAGGGGTCAGGGCCTTGTCAAAGCCCCTTGCTGCAGTCACGGTGGTGTTTCCACGTGGCAGGCTCTCCTTCCTCCTTGCCCCTGGTGCAGGGAAAGCAAACAAGAATCCAATTAGCGGCAACCATTGAAAGAATGCTTTAAACCTTGGGTCGGGTCACTGCAGGTTCTGGTGCAGGTGATACTGGAATTCTGAAAAGACAGAAAAGTCCAGCCCAGAGGACTTTGACATTATGCTCTGTCATAAAAGAAGCTATTTGCAGGCTATTTAAATGTGTAAAGCTACAAAGGACTTGTGGACAAATCCATTCCAGGAGGGTTAAGGAGCAAGTCCCGCCCACAGACAGGACTCTGTCTTCCTGGAAGGCTCTTGCGGGGAGAGCCTTGCCCTGGATTTCTCCTTCAGTTTCCTGCTTAAATGTCACTTAGCCTGCAGGGCTGTCCCTCCCTCTCTGTCCCCTTTGGCCTGCTGGTGCCCCTGACAGGCCAGGTTACCTCCTGGACACCGGAGTGTGTCTCCTGTTCTCTTCCAGAATGTACCTGCAGTGAGGCAGGTGCCAGGCAGGGCCTTCGCAGGGCTGCGGTGCCACCAGACCCGCGGGGCGTCTGGCCTACCCAGACCGTTCATCGGGTGCCTGAGGGGTGAAGGGATGGCCAAGCAGAGTCTTAAAACCTTAAGTCCCTGGGCTCCAGAGCTTGTTTCCAGGAGGGTCTGTGTTTGTTTTCGTTGTATTTGAGTAACTTATTTACGACTGTTCCAAAAGGGACACAGGGTGTCTTACAAAATGTACGTGAAATAATAGGAAAGCAGACACTGACATCAGAGCAAGGAGAAAAGCCAGGTTGGCTTCATTCTTGTAGGCAGGAAACATGCATTTTTAAAAATAGCTTTTCAGTGTATTCCAAGACAGAACACAGGAAGCAGCAGGCGCCTGAGACAGTGGTTCTCAGGCTATATTCCTATGGAGGACGAGTCCCCTGGCTAAACAGAGGATTTACCATTAACCTAGAAAGATGAGCTTTCCCAGGCCCACATGCCAGGCTGAGCAAATGGAGAGGCTTTTTTTTTTTCTTTTAATTTAAAAAGTTCCCAGTGACTTTTTCTTAAGTCTTTGGCACATTCTATTGTTTATCTGCCATAAAGCACTTAAGCTGATAAGAAAAAGCGGGAACAGGCTCTTGGCCCTTCACAGAACACCCTGGGAACAGGAGCTGAGGACGTCTGACAGCCGGGTTTTCACCGACAGCTATGCTCACAGCTGGGACGGTGTGCCGGCAATATCGCCAGGCTTCCCGGCACGGAAGACAATCTAGTTTAGAAAATAGGGGTGAACGTTGATACCTTATGGTGTTTCATAACTTCTTGAGGTTCCATTCCCTAAATAGCCCAGAACCCCTGTGGGACACAGTGTCTTCACTGGACCTTCAAAAGCATGCATGAGGCATCGTGTAGGCAACCAAGGCACAGACGTGTGCCGGGGAAAGTGAGCAGGCGCTGCTTTGCTCTTTGCTCTTCCTCCACTGAAGTTGAGCTCGTTTCCTTGATCAAACTGGCTGGAGTAATTTCTAATGTGGCCCCTTTTGGGGGGCATCCGGTCGCACCCGCCTATGTCAGCCACAGATCACACCTCAAGTGCAATGAATCCAGAAGTGCACCTGCACCTTTGGTCGAACATCTTTCTACTTGGTCTCAAAAGGCATAAATGGCCCCAAAAGATTTGTAATAAGAGCCCCCAAAGAAATCTGTTTGGAGTTAATAAGCAAATGAGCAAGTTTCAGGAGCTCAAATGAAGGTAGA